>NC_084982.1:23855332-24193839 GCF_963691925.1 Scomber scombrus | reverse complement strand
AAAACTTTGGCAAGGCCATGTCACAGTACACCAGACAGTTAGAAGTACTTCTAGTCAGAGAAGAGGAATGGAAAAAAAAACAACAACAAAAACAACAAATTAAATAACAATAAATCCCCGAGGAGCGCAGTCATAGTGACAAATCTGTCTGATGCCTGCCTGACACTGTGTTGTATTCCAGACACCCCCTGGACAGAGGATTGTGTAGCCTTGTCTGGGTAAGTGAAAATCCCTTCTCCCATGATGCCTTGCCATGTTTACAAACAGTGGTCAAGTCCTTATAATAGAAGAGAAGACAAAGAGAGAGTAGCAGGGGACAGAGACAAGGGATGGTGAGCTATTTGGACAAGTGAGCGAGAGAAAAAGACAGACAGAGAGTAATGGAAGAGACGGGAGTTACTGTGACAACGGGAAGATGGAGAGATATGGAGGGAGACTGGGAGGTGGCTGGCTTGTGAGTCTGCTGTTTAACCGCTTGGCAGTCTTCTCTTGATTAGGGCCTAGCCCGCCAGTCCCTGCGGAGTCTCCCAAGCCAAGTCACAGGAGACAGGCTACCCTGTAATAGTGTCTGACAGGCCAGCCAGAGCCACAGAGGAGCTGACACAGATGCTCCGTTTTTCAGGAGAGACGCCCGACACAATTCCTCATGAAGTCTCCCTTCTCCGCCTTCACAAAGTAATGTAGTGAGTCAATGTAACAGGCAATTGAGAGCCCAAATGTGGTAGAAATTAACTTTGTCATTGACGAATGTGAGGTACAAAGGAGTACGTTCCATTGAATACATTTAAGCATGCAACCACAGCATGTTATATGATGGCGTCAAGTGTAATCCCGAGCACCAATAGGAGGCGTCGAGCTGCAGCACGTCAACTGGAAGACATGGTAGTTACCTGGATGTAAGTACAGTGTGGGATGACAAAATACCATGGGTGAGATGCCCATAACTTTCTATTTTCGATTAAAAACTTAAATAATAATCTGTGTGATGACATTATGTTTTGTAAGCAGCAGGTCAACCAACAATTAATCCATGTTTGCTTTGTATTTAGATACAGGCACATGTGAAATAGTTGAAATAAACTAATAAATAATGTCAGTAGTAGGGCCAGCATTGTATTTTAGTATAAAACAGCTTTTTCACTGGAACAAAAAAATGAAAGTTTTTCGGGGGCGGTGAGGCTGGAAACTGATCAAAAGAAAATTAATCAGAAACTATTGTGATTATTGATAAATCATTTGGATCACTTTTCAAGCAGAAATGCCAAGCATTTGCTGTCTTATGCGGATTTGCTGCTTTTCTCTGTTTTAGATCATTGTAAACTGGATATCTTTGGGGTTTTGGGGTTTTGGACTGATGGTTGGAAAAAACAAGATTCCTGAAAATGTCACCTTGGAATCCGAGACGGATCAACATTTTCCATAGACTTTTTATAGACGAAACAATTAATTGATTAGTTGAGAATATAATCAATAATGCTTCTTATATCTCCAGTTACAGCCCTGAAATTATAGCAGAAACTGTCACATCAAAGCGATGGGTAAGGAGAGGGATGCTATCAGCAGCGGGCAGATCCAAGGAGGAGAGGAACAACCTCTACAAGCTTCTTTAAAACCAGTTTATGTCTGTCAGGTGAGAAAACTAAATGAATAAACAGCATATAACAGTTATATCACATTTTTACTGAATAATGTCATCAGGCTTTACTCCATAAGCAGACCAGCATGTATCAAAAACTGCATTACTCCATTAACATTGACTATTGACTTTGTTTTAAATGCACACTCTCACATATTTATACCATAGATATGTGGCTCAGAAAATTCCCTCCTGTGCTAACTCGTCTACTTGCACATTTATCATGCAAAGACAAGACGTGGTTGTAGAGACCTGCAAGAAAAATGATTGATTTACTGAAATTACAAAAAAAGCTAACATATTTTCTCACTGGTGGTGTTTGGCAATGTCAAAAATAATTTTGGTTTAATGTGTCATTTAAACAATGGAGGCAAACATAATTTTGTTTATGCTACTAAGATCACTGGAAATTTACCATTGAAAGACTCAGTAACATATCTTTCCATAATAAATAAGGCCTTAAATGTTCCCTGATTCTGCTATATTCATGCAGTTTGGAGTATTAAGTAGAAAGTAGTTGTAAACATTCAGACACATAAACAAAACACTTGCACCTATTAAATTACGTTCACCCATCAACTGCCTTCAAACCGTGCGACAACAATGTTCATGTAAGTTTACTGCATGTCACATTGTTAGACGCCCATACTGAAGTTAAATCTTTGTCACAATCTATGTCAAACTGCACAATATCAGTTTGAGGCATTTTGGATGGTGCACTGAATGTGTGTTGAATTGCGGTACTATGTTGTAAGTAGGAAAATAGAAAAAAATACACATGAGAGCAGAGACACATCACTAGGTTGCATCATACATTTGAGCTGCTTTGATGTTTTAAAAATGCAGCAAAGTCACACAAACTTGTTCTTCAGTTTACCTCCATCATTTTAGCGTATGTGTGTGCCATGGATGTATTAAATGGAACAAATGTTTTCTTCCTAAACTTTATTCAATAACCCGCATTTACAAAATGTCACACAGGCCGGTGTATTTTGTGTAATTTATGCCATATTCTGATTGATTGGTGTGTAGATGTGGGTCGTAGCAGCAGTCACATTGTGAGAATGTGGTCTTAAATCAATGAGCATTTTGCCTCAGACTGTCTTGGTTCACCAAAACTTCAAATCAGTTGTCAGTGGTTGTGTCTCACAGTGCGATTTACTGAAGGACCACCACTTTGGTTCTTTAAAGTAAAGGGCCCTTTAAAGTGGTAGCAGAAATCTTAGATGAACACCTTAAGAACTCACAACTCTCCTACAAGCACCAACACAATAGGGGACTATATGTTTATTTTATAAGAGAAATGGTTCGAAAAAGACAAGTGAGAGATGGAAGTAATGGAAGGAAGTCTGAAGACAGCAGGCGAAGCAGGTAATGTTGAAAAAGGTTTGACTATGCAAAATACAGGAATATGACATAATCCAGTACTAATCTTATTCTAATAGAGGATTACATTAATTTGCTTTGCCAGAACAACAACAGTACAAATTTAAAATTAAATATATGCCTTTAAATTTGAGCATATGTAGCACAGTGGGAAAAAATCCCACAGTAAGCAGGGATGACATGCATCAAGAGTTACAAGCTGGATATATGCGCCATGATATGTCGCAAAATGCTCATTATATGTGGTTGCTCAGATATATGTGGGCAAATGCAGACAAGAAGACTAATCATAGCAAGCACATGAAGCAGTATCAAGCAAATAATATGACATGATACAACAATGACAAGCAGATGAGACATAATAAACTGTACATGAATTTGCAAGTGGAGGTCATGCAGATAGATGTGAATGTTAATTAAGCTTAAATTACAGAGTGCTGCATGCTAGGAAGAAACTTTTCATAACTTTTTTATAAAACTGTATTCCCATTTAAGAGGTCAGACTTCCTTGGAGGTAAATTAGGTCATAAACAAATCAAACACAAAATCAAGGTTGTTCAAAAATGACTTATTTTCAGCAGGTAGGGCAAATCCATCCATCTTTGCTCTTTAGCTGTGACTTCAAAATAAACTGGAGAGCCCTCCACAGTGATCTCATTACCACTTGAAATTAGTTTCAGTAACTGATTTTGTTCAGTGTGAAAAGCAAGGTGCATTCAGCTTGATGCATTCAGACTGATAAGTGGCCCTGAGACCAGGCTGGCATTTTACGTTCTGTCACCTTAGTCACAGATGAATGCTTATCATCATCTTTGTCAGGGTCTCTGCTGTTATAGCATCCAAGTGTGGCCTTTTATATGGGCCTGCACAAGGAAATAAATTCACCATTATTCAAAAACTCGGTCCCAGTCTGTTCACATGGCCCTGGATAAAAGGATGATAAATTAATGCAAATATATGGAATGGGGTCTGCATCAGAAGCTGGTGTCAGTACCACCTGGGTCTGTGTGAATCTGCGTGTAAACGTAGGTATTTCATTAGTTTACATTCTGCATTACATATCTGCGTATTTACGTGCATGTGTTGGGAGAGTTAGAGAGAGGAAGATGAAGGAAGATGGAGAGTAGGAGAGTCGTGTTTCTGTACTTTGAGGTGAATGCAAGTTGGGTTTTTTTGCAGTGTCTGTGTGGTTTTGAAAGGTATGTACATCTTTTCCTTTTCACTGGTCCTTGTTTAGTGCAATATGAAGGATGCGCTGCCCTTCCACACCCACCCATCAACAGCATATGAACCCACATTAGCGCTCATCCCTCTTTGAAGTGCTGAGAGTTGCAGCAGTCCAGGCATCACAACCCAACATTAGACAGCTTCCGGCAGTGAAAAGCGGGAGAGCAATTTGAGGTCAGACATTAGAGCGAATAGTAGCCACATCAAACAACCAGCAGGGCGCATATTGAAGACCAAATGTGCTGTCAACATTATCCTAAGTTCTTTTACATAAAGTCAATAAATATGCTATGCTGACTGAATGCAAATCGTGATGGTGCATGTGTATTAGGATGTCAGGAAAGAATGACTGTAAGCCACCTTTATGTGAACTAATGTTACGTCAGCTCCAATTCCACTTTGCCAGTTCACATTAGGTAAATGTACTCATCTGCTCATATCCATGAGGAGCCGCATGGATGACCTGGAAAATGTCCACGTTTGCAGATACTTAATGTAATATCAACTGGAGCTGCAGCGATTAATCGATTAGTTAATCAACAAAATTAATCTGCAACTATTTTGAAAATCAAAAATATTTTTAAAGCATAAAAGTAAGAAATGTGCTTCAAAGTGATTATTTGAAACATCAATTAATTGAGAAACTAATAGGCAGATTAATTGATTATGAAAAATAAGCATATGGCTCTAGTAAACCGAACCACATCTGCAGTTCACCCCGCTGTCTATATACACATCTGTTTTGGAGAATGTCAGCAACTAAATCTGGGTGGCACAATTAATGTGAATTAATGAGGTCTGCAACAATTATTGTGTCCCTACATTATTTTTTTTTATGAATCTGCTTATCATTTTCTCTGTTAATAAAGTGATTAATTTATCTACAAAATAACCGAAAATGTCCATCACAGTTTGCTAGAGTCCAAGATGATGTAATCAAATGTCTTCTTTGGTCTGATCAACAGTCCAAATCCCAAACATATTCAGTTTACCATAATGAAAGACGGTGAAAAACAGAAAATTCTCACATTTGAGAAGCTGGAACTGGGGATGTTTGGCATTTTTTCTTGCCATGTACTGGGCTCTACTATTAAAATAAAAACATTGGCACATATTATCATAAGCACCAGCAATGTTAATGGATTTGAAAGAACCACCATTAATAGCCCATGGCAGAGGACGTAATTTCAGAGATAACCTCGTACATGCTAATGTAAAATCAGTCATAAACAGTACACAGGCCTTGTTAAAAACCTCTGACAAAAGGTTGCTACAAATACAGAAGATGTGCTCGATGTAATAATGTGGTAAGATGTAAATACTTCACTTATCCTCATATTCAGAAAAAACTATACAATGAAGGATGCCATGTTCCACTTTACATGTAATTTATTTAATCAAATGTCCTTGTGGGTTATTGAACATAGTGTGTTATTTAAAACAGAGAATAAGTGAACACAAAGGCTCAATAAGGAGAAATAACAGAGATTACCCAACAGCAGTACATTCAATGACTTTAGATCAGGCATGTCCAAACTATTCCATAAAGGGCCGTGTGCCTGCGTTTTTTTTGTTCCAACCAATCAAGAGCACACAATTGGACCAATAAGCTGTCTGAAGACTGAGATCCATTTATTGACTCAAACTGGGTGTGCTCCTACTTGGTTGGAATGAAAATATGCAGCCACATTATGGCCTTTTATGGAATAGTTTGGACATCCCTGCTTAAGATGACAACATTCAAGATCCAGTGCAATGACAAAGTGACTCTGCCAGACAGAGGTGGTGATATTGATGAAATTCTTTAGATGATAATTGTACTGGATATTTAATTTGCAAACTTTATCCCCCAAAAGGTTTAAACTTTGTGATTCCATTACATGTCATGCTCTAAGGAGCTTTGGGATTAAATAGATGTATTTGTGTTGCACTCAAGATAAAAGTATTTCACATGATTGCACAACTTTGAGCTGCAAAGCCAATGCTTTTATTCATCAGATATGCAATTTCTGTAAATATTCTTGTAAACAGACGTAGGTATGTGTCGTGGTGTTTCACTTGTTCCTGTTTTTCTTTTCTTGTTCTTATTTGTGAACTATAATGTGACAGATTGTTTACATGTCAATGTCAATTACTGAGAGACACTCACAGAATGGGCAGAGTATTATCTATTTAAGATCATTGTTGAATTCATTGTTTAAAATACTCTTGATGAAGGTTCAGAGAGGGACTGAAATGTTAGTGTGAAATAATATCTGAGCAGAGTGTGGGATCTTTTTTGATTGTTGGCAATTAATTTTCAGTTGATGAACTAATCAAATAATCAACTTGCACCAATAACCATAACCATCATCAAAGCTTTCTTAATTTTCATGTACATCATGGTTAACAATCCAAGCAATCTATTTAATTTTGGATTATATAACTTTATGTAATTTGTTTTTGCAGAAAATGAAATTTATGTATTTATCTGTTTAATCCTGGGAGATTTATTGTATCTTGGTACAAACAGCTCTGCAATGTTATAATTAACAATGTACAACAAGTCCTCCATCTTGACAACAGAGGACTGTTTTCTCACCTGTCATCTCTATATGGTTGAGTTAGGTTTAGAATACTAAAACTACACCAACATGGCTCAAAGAAAACTACATTAAACTTTGCTACTGACGTCAATATAGTAATTCTGTTTTTAGGAATGTTATAAAGTCTTCACTGTTCATTCATGTGCATAGAGTTTCATTCGCCTGGCTCTGTATCAAATATAAAGATAAGATTACGTTTTTCTACTAATAACAATAAACGTGGGGTTATGAACTGAACAAAATCCTTAACAAGCTGGTCGCCCCCGACCACTCTGCTGTAAGCATCCTCCACACAGGCCTCGAGCCTAAAGCAGGACTGGGGAGATCAGGCAACACAACCATGAGCCAAAATTGGCAGAAAAACAACCATCACATAAAATTGGGAGTATTTGTCCTGCCTATTCTGCAAAACACACTACTAGACACCTCCGCACTACAAAACAATACAGTCGGTGTGAAGGCGCTGGCGCCAGCCGCAGAAAATAATTAGCAGTTTCTGGCTGAACTCTCCTGTTGACACATCTGTTAAAACCGACCTATTTTGAAAACTAAAAGTATTTTTTGACCCAGGCCTGTAGTGAGCAGCATTGAGCTGTATGTAATTGCGACATAAATTATCCATCACATTTATTACATCTGCTGTGTTGACATCTGTCTCCCATTCATCTGGAAAGTCTCCTTAAAAACCTTGGAAGCTTTTACAGATGTTCCACACACAATCTGCTCCAACATTACATCAGGCTTGTAAACAAAGCTGCTGCATTTATCCTGCAACTACACACAGTGCTTTCCAGCTCCCTTCCCTTTGTTATGTGAACGCCTGTCAAACAGAATCACTGTATATCTGGACTCTTTTTTTCTGCCTGCTGACTATCAAAAGTTGTGTTTGCATATATTGTATTTAATCAGATGTATTTTTGTAAAAATTGTATTAATTCAGGTCAAATTCATGTAATTAACTTTAATGATTCTTTGGTTATTTTAATTGCTGCTGTCAAACTGTCATATTGATTCACATCAGTGGCACAGATGTTTTGAAACTGTATTTACTGTGTTTTGTTTATTTGGTTTGTTTAAATTAATATTAGCTTTCCATTATCAAAAGCCGTGAGTGTAACTTTATTATTTTCAGTATTAATTAGTGCAGGATTAAATTTCTTTTCTGTCTTTCCAAACTTTCTGAACTTTCAAAAGACAACTGGAGTCACATGTTTTGTTGTTTGGATTATGACTTCAATGGGACATATGCTTTTTTTCTGTCATGTATATGCTGTTATAATGTTGGATGTCTATAAAAAAAAAAACACCAAAACCTCCAAGTTTGTTAGGTATTATGAGCTAAAAACTGTAAACAGAAAATTGGAGCAACATGTCTGATATAAACACAGTCATGAGAAACAATTCAAAATTCCAAAATTGTAGCAATAAATACAGAGCACCATTAAATAAAGTAATAAAATGTGTTATTTACCCTTTGGTGCAAAGTTTTAATTGAAATGTTCCACAGCTCCATGAGCGCACATATTTTTAGAATGGACGACCCCTTTGGGAATCGGCACTGTGACCTGACATTAGTTGGTGAGTGAAAGAGTCAGTGTGAGGCGAATCTAATGCATCTTGGCAATGAATAGTGTCCATTGATTCCTCCACATCAAACTCACTTCCTCCTCACAGAGCCCCTTGCACGTCTCTTCCTTGGGTTTTTGTGTGTGTGCATGTGCGTGAGACTATGTGCACGCACCTATAGATTCTGTTAGAAAAAAGAAAATTAATCCTCGATGATAATCCATAAAACTTTCATGCCTCCTCTGTTGGTTTTGAATGAACTGTCGACAGAAGAAAAATGTTGTATCTATTTATTTGGCATTAATTGGGAGTGACTGATTATTTCAGGGCACTGCAACAGTTGCTAAGCAAGGACGGTCACATTTACCTTCATTGATTAAATAAAGACAAACAAAGGATGCATAGCTGAGCTGAGTTGACCTCAGTCCTGTGGTATTAAAGCCAGAAACTGTGGTATGACCTGCTCTTTTCTGAGAGCATAGAGAGTGCTTTGGTGCACAGCGACAGCAGTATCAGTGTGAGATCTCCTGAAGAGGAATGGAGCTGTAATGTCATTTATCTGCAGGCCTCTGTTAACGTTTGCTCCCAGGGAAGTACAAAATTGAGATAAAAGCTGGTGACCAATCGAGTGTCAGCTTGCCTAGTGCCTGGTTGCGCTGATGACGTGCTGATAAAAGCGACGGATGAGAACACGTGCAACGTCTTCAGATCTCAGTGGCTTCATTTATTTTGAGCTCTGCATAGCATATCAGTCTGCAAAGCTTGCAAACGTTATACCAAAATCAATAGTGAGCTGACTGGTTTGCTCCTTTTATATTATAGGTCTGGTTGTAAAGTTAAGTATGAGTCATTATCAAGAACAGCATAATTTCTTAGATTTATGCCGTTAACGAGGGGCAGGGTTGTTTATGAATGTGGACAGTGATCCAGGACAGGGGCATGGTGGTTTCACAAGGTGCTATAAACTCGGCTCATGCTATGCAACCACCTCCCCTCGGGACTCATACTCTCCAATCAGGACAATGGACTTCGATCAAGTTGATTACTACTCTTTCATTTAAAATATATGTTACATTTAAACTCAACATATGGCTCTATTAACATGCTATATTTTTAATGATGTTTTTGACATCTACAGTGAGTGTCTTTATCTTCAGAAGAACTCTCGAGTTGTGTATACACAGCAACATATGATCTCAAAAACTGGACGTGCTTATCAAAGTGTTCATCTAGTATACATCATATGACTAGCGAAGGTTTATTTAAATTCATCACCAAGTCTCATACTACTAAACACGTAACATCCCACATACTGTGCAGGCTCATTCACTTAACCATTCACTAAGCTTCGACCCACCTTAGTTACGGTTGCCACGCTATCCATTCTTGCGCATCACTTATGCTTTTTACCATAACTGTGTCAGATTAACCACTTGAACTTCTTAGTAATTTTTAAATCAATAGGTCCCTGATTTCAGGACATATAGACAAAAGCAGATCTCTCAGTTCAAGCTGGCGACCGCCACGTTTTGCCAGCTGAGAAGAAAACTACAGCTAGCACATCGTATCAGCTGTTGTTTTCGTTTTTGAGGGGTTTAGGGTTTGGACACGCAATAAAAATATGCACAACCCGTCAAATTCTTACAGTACAGAGTAGTTATCACTATGTAGGGGAGCGGTTCAGGGAATAGTCGATTAAAACAGTAAAACAAAAACATCAAAGGGCTTACCTTGAAATCGCAAATGCACGTCACCATGTTCCCAAGTCGTAGACACTCCCCATCAAACTTGCATGTGTTGGTGTCGCACAAGAACAGGTCTGTGTCCCGGTCATCGAAACCTGGAGGACCAAAGCCAACAAGAGACACCAGTGACTAAGTGTTCCTCTGTTCAGCTCTTAAGCAACTCTAATCCAAACCCCCTTCAGGGCCGTTCGTAATGACCGTCTACCATTAGTCATGGCTCCCACAGCACCATGCACTCTTTAAACAGACTCTGTACACTTTTTAAAAAGACAATGCCAGCACACATACTTGTCCTTACCTGCCAAAATGATAAAATACATATATAAAACTACTAGTCTCTGGGCTGTAGATATTTAACATAATTTATTCCACAAAGATATTCCCTCTTTTGATACACTGTCTGGAACCTCAGTAAAAAAATCTCCCATAGGTGTTCAATTGGGTAGAGATCTGGTGACTGTGAAGGCCACAGAATATGATTTGACATTGACATCGAATTGACTTCGTTTTCATCAAATTTTTCGGCCACCTCGCATGGAAGCATCTGCATTTGTCATTCTATCTACTCATTTGTTCAGGCTTTTCTTTTATATTTGTTTGTGTACAACGAGGCTGACTCCAGGGGCGTTGTCCTGGAGAGGCAAACCTGGGACATGATCCGATTCAGGCTGTGTTAGGGATCTCAGATGACTCCAACAAAGCATCCTGAATCAAATCAAAGAGTCACGTGGGCATGAGACAGTAGACTTAGCTCGGGGCTATTAGTCCACCTGAACTGATTGTTCACAAACAGCCACCCCTATGTACATAAGAGTTTCTGTATTTCGTAGTGCATAAACCAAATTTCAGATGACACAGAGTGAGAAATATTATTGGTATTGTAAAGCAGAAAGCATGTACTGTACGCAGTATATGATTTATTGTCTGTTTACACAAGCCCATTAAAAACAAATTAAAAGTGACATTTTATTCCCACTTTGCTGTATCAGTCTAGCTGAAAAAGTCAAAAACATTATCATACTAAAAGCCCAAAGTCCAACACATTTCCAGTAGCATTATCTTCTGCAGAGTGAAATTTAATGAAATAAAACATACTCCATGTTTATTTTGATCATTAATTACTAACTGCTTGATGATAACATGAAGGGATTTCAGTATATACCCTATTTTGGTATGTTGTGTAGTCCCAAAAGAAGCCATTTTAATAATATTTGTTTATACTGTTTTTTTGTAAATATCATACAAATGCATCTAAGAAACCTCAGCATCAAAGCCACGAGAGCTCAACTCATGTCAGCTGATATCAGTGCTTATCACAGGTATATAAGTAAATGCAAAAATATTGGCAGATACACACAACATCACAATATGTGTGTGTGTGTATTAGGCTGCTTTAAATATCTGACCGTTAATGTTCTTAAGTCATGTCTAGATATATATGTACATATAAACATTTTTTCCAATTAAACCTATCAAATATGTGATTTCCAGATAATTAAAAATTATCATTTATTAAAATAATCATCTATTTTTAAACAGAAAAAATATATAATTTTCACATTTCAGGGATCCTCATCAAAAAAAAGAAAAGTTAACGGCCAATGAAAAAAAATAGAACATATGTAGTCATCTTTCAAATATCAATAATAAAAATTGTGTCAGCCTTAAAAATCCATTGGTCAGGCTCAATGCAGACTGTTTTGACCCGTTTATGTAATGAATTTCATGCATTTCATCCAAAGCATTAAGTTACTACTTACTTACTACTGTACAATACTTCACTTATGTAACAGTTGTTATTGTGCCTGCTGATTAGGGTAATTAACTGAAACCTGATGTAAGGCTTTACTTTTGAAATGTTTAATGATGCATTAAATAAGACAAACACTGAAAGTCAAAAAGAGCCTGAAGTCCAGAAGTGAGAAAATTGGAATTTGAAGCTGAGGATTAACAATGTGGCGTTTGTTCCTGCAGTTGTCTCAGTTCATGCTTTGCAGCATGGGGGAAATGGATAATGCATGCATTTAATAAACTGAAAGCTATGCATGCAAAGAATTTTACCTATGCGACTCAGATCTAGTGAAAATGTAGTGAACATTTTGATGGTTGTTATATTGTGAACATTTAAACCCTTCATAGTTGAATGTGTCTTCTATTTTTAGTGACAAGTGGTGTCACTTTAAGCGCCTATTGAAAATGTGTCTGCTCTTCCAGACGGCGAGACAGGTACAAAAATATGTTAAAAATCCAATTAGGTTATCTTAATTAACCTTATTTAACCAGGCACACGCAGAGTGAACAGAAAATCTACTAATTGAGTGCTTAACTGATCTCATACAGATATTCTCTTTTGACGTGCCATCCTCTACAGGGAGCACACATGTCATGTTCAGCTTGCTAACAGCTCTCCTGGGGCAGGTAAGACATCACTGTCATGCTCAAGGACACTTCAGCAACATGTCTTTTTACAGCAGTGGTCTACACTATGTTTCAGTCAGTCTTGGCCAATGATTTACTATCATTCAAACATTAAAAAAACAGAAATCACCAGTCTACAAAAACAAATACACAATCAAAAGCTTTTAAAAGGTAAAACCGAAATCTACCGTTAAAAATTACATTTCCACATTTATATTTATAATCTCCATGAGGGATCCAGCTACCTTTGATTCAAAGTACACATACTGCGCTCACTTAAAAGGTTGAATGAAACTCATAAAAAATTATCTTTGTGAAAAGCTTTTTTTTTGCCTTATAGTAGAAACGTTAACAATAACATAAAATATATACTTTGTAAAATAAAATATTCTCAGCTTTGGCCCAGATATGTTTCAATGACAGTTTCTGATTAGACTTGTCCTTTTATAATTGGCACTTACACTAAGCACCTTTGTAACTGAACTAAAATAATCCAATGTCCTTTTCTACTTCCTCTTCCAACCCTCCTTGGCATGGAAGAAAGTAGCTGGCAATAATACCCCATGGAAGTCAAGCCCGTGTTAAAATGAACCTGCAATTTGCCAGGGTCCTGAATGACCATAAAGTGCAAGCTCTGTGCAAATATACAATCATTGAGCCAAGAACAGTGACATGAGAGGTCTCGACGCTTGGAGTGCATGGATGGAACAAAGCCCTTATCCCACAGAGGGCCATACGAAGTAATCTGGAAAGCCAGAAAAAAAAAAAAAAAAAAATGTTGGCACCCAGGCAACTGGCACATTGATGATACTCACTGGAGAGGGGCATTGTTATGGTGACAATCAAACTACTGGCTAGGTGTCTACAAATGATTGAAAAATATAAGATCCTTTTCAGGCCAGCTGGTTGACTCTCTGTAAGATAGGGTTGTTTGTGTGTGTGTGTGTGTGTGTGTGTGTGTGTGTGTGTGTGTGTGTGTGTGTGTGTGTGTGTGTGTGTGTGTGTTTGTGTGTGTGTTTATTTTATAATTTGATATTTTGGCATTTTTTCAAGGTTCTTGGACAGCAGGTTATAGAGATCCCGAATTTGTGTAAATGAAAGGAATAATGAGAGAATACGGCTCCTCCTCATGCAATTAAACCGTCTTTTTTTTTTTTTTTTTTACTAAGAGACAGATGTGCAGCACGAACATCTTCAGCAGTCAGTGAGCAAGAACAATACACGTATCATTTGTAAGCAACTACTGCAGTAGCAGCAATCAAGACTTGTAGACAAAAGAAAAGACACTTTGTCTAAACTCGAATCACAACAGAGATTGTTTCTGTGAACAGTTTACAAGGCTGCAAGTGACGCATCAGCTTTTGTCATGGATGTCAAGCCTCTGCATGAAACAAGTATAAAACATAATAGAATAAATGTCCCAGATGATCGCTCCTCAGAAACATCACAGCAAACAGGGTTTAGGCTTCAAAGAAAACGCAGCACAAATCTCAATTAGTTATATGACAATGAGTGCCTAACAGCGGCTATAAATATAGATCTACAATACTGAACCCTGAGAGGTAATTTCTCATACTTGTCAGCTGATAGCTTAGGGAATGCAATATTCTTAAAAATGTCATTACTTTTACAGTAACAAATGACACACAATCGCCCTGACATGCACAGAAGTCAGTTTTCATTATCCTAGGGATGTATGTCTTTTAGACATGAAACAAATGTGGCCCTTGCTGCAATCCTTTTTTCAGATTCGTTGTAATAGGGCAATTGCTCTATGCCACTAAAACACAATAAGTCAGGAGTGTAAAATGGGGTGCTGTGAAATTTGGACAACTTTACTGGAGTGAGAAAACAATAAGTGGCCTTTCTGTCAGTAATTCATTTGTCAATGTCCACATTTACTTTGTCAGCTTCTTGGTGCATCTAAGCAAAAGTCGCTCTGCTTGTTGAGACGGTGAAGATAAGGGTTAACCCGTGGCCTAGGGGTTAAGATGCCGACCGCGAACCACAAAGTCCCAACGCATGTCATTTCACATCGCCCTCTGATATCGCTGATAACAATAAGTAATACTAGGCCAAAAAATAGCTTGGTTGTAACATTCACACCACTAATTAAAGTTACTATTTACTATCATCTTCACCTGAGGTCCATTTTTTAATGGAGAAAGTCAGTTCTGATAACTATAGAGTGCCTGTCTAAAATAGAACTGAAACAAGTACAGAGCCTGTGCAGAAAAAAACAAAAAAAGTGAAATTAACATTTCATCATTACATAACACATCACTTAAAAATCAAAGTTCCAGTACTGTGCTTAGATTTCCAGAACATTAAATCATGTCAAAACAGAATCCAACTAATAAGCCTTTTTTTATTATTTTTTATAAGCCTTCATTTACAAAGTGCAGAAGACATAAATAGACTTTAACTGTTAGTGTTGGGGCTCAGACTCTTTGATGGAAAAAGTTTTAGTTATATTGTATATCAGAATATCCTTACACGGAACCTTTGTTCAATAATTTACCTGAACTGCTGCAGGATTATCATGACTATTAAATACTGAACATGGACTGAGAATTGGGGCCTCTGAGCAGGATTTAGTTTGACACTGATTCGGTTAAAGATTACTGTAGCCTGTATAACATTAGGCAACCTAAAGTAGAAATTTACAGAGGAATTCACCTACAAATTGCTTTTTATAAGGTTGAATGTAGTGGTAGAATAGACTCAAATTTCTACATCATCAAAGTTGCAAAAAATAAATGCAAGGAGGACACTGGTGACAGATACAGTATAGTATCGTCACAGTGGAAGGAGCAACTATCCGCTGCAACAGTGATCACACATGATAATGAATTCCTAAGGTAATAACATTCAACGTGATATTCACGAGGATCTGAGCTGTCATCAGTTACTGTGCATCTGGATGGTCTTTGTCTGTTCTTAGCACTTTAAAAAAAAAAAGTCTTTGTGCGCATGCTGTACGTAAGAGTGAGATCTCCACCTCTCATTCTGTCTTTTATAAAATGTCACGGGTGCTAGTTGATACAGGTGCTGCACAGCCGAAGTTGCACTGTGTCAGAGGCCAGGAAAACTTATTTACACTTCCTGCTCCTGCCCTGCCGTTCCTCCTGGCTTCTCCTGCCCCGTTTGCCAGGAGAAACAAGCTGGCTGTTTGCCAGAAACAAGCTGGCAAACATCAAATATTGAAAAGGTAATGTTTATATGCTAACGATTAAGATGGCAAGAGAAGCACTTACTTGTCTAAAGGAGAGAGCTTGCCAGCCAAATGCATCTCCTCCTACCTACCTGGAATTTCACAACACTAAGGACAACGAGGAGTCCTTCTCCCGTTTTAAGCATTGTACTGATCAATAATTAAGTAGAGTGAATTAATAATGAAGGCTGAACAACCACAGTGGTGAGACATCCTTTCTTGACCTCTCTCATGCCTGGGGGCTTTTTTTTCTTTTTTTTCAGTAAGTTTGCAACAGGTTTTCAAATGTTTATCGTGGGTATAGAGGGATAGTTTAGCTCTCATTTTGCCAGGTTGTTAAAATGTACAATAACTCTGAGCACTAAAAGCTCCCACATCATAATCGGAATGAGGTACATTAATTACATCACGTCCTTGCAGGCGTTTTTCCGCATGGAAAAATAAAATATTTCTGTTCAACGACTCCCTTTTTAATTTTCCTTTTTACCACTGCCTTGTTTTATACTAACATTTTCTGCTGTGTTCTTCCTGTCCGAGGTGTGGACCTGCATGCAAGTTAAGTACTTTTGACCTCTGTGTTGACAAATCTTGGAAGCAGATGGCCAATTTTCTCCAGACTTCTGGTAATTCACTCCATTTGATGGGATTTACAGGGGGCTTTGCATATTTTGCACTTATCCCTGTCACTTTAACAATCAAAGCATCACATGGCCTTTCAGAGTTAACAATAGCAGTGGGATTCAGTGAAGAAGGGATTGTGGCCCCTGCACACAGGAGATGTAAATAGATTGTGTCTTCAGTCATACTGTTCACCCCATTTGACTTTTATCAGCCTATTGAATGTGTGTTAACTTCACACATTTATCCCAAATATATGGGCTAATAGGGGCCTACTAGTAGTAGGTTCAGCAGACTGTTATAACCCATTTATCTCAGAAAGCCAATGTTGGTGGAGCCCGGAAGGCTTGTTATCATGTGACTGTCAAGTTTATTGTCGAATACAAACTAAATGGGTGAAATTCATCTTGTTCTCAGTGGTTTTATGATGATTTTAGTATCAAAATGCGTTTTTATAACATTTCTAGTGAGAAATGTGCATTTTATTTCTGTATTTCCGTTAAATGTATATGATGTTTAATTTGTTAGTTATTATGAAGAATTCTTAGACTTTCTATGGTTGCAATGGTGGTTGCTATGGACGCTGAGAATCACCGTATAGTTGCATGTTGTTTAAATGATTGTCTTTGCATTGTATAGTTACCTGAGCCATTATGTTATTTTATGTAACTGTTTGATGATATTCCCCCAATAAAAAATGTAGACTTTAGAGAATCCCACAGATGAATTGAATTTGAAATGAAGAATTTAAAGCGTTGCCATTGGCTGACCGGAGGATCCGCCGCCCGAAAGTATTTTTCTCACTGTCAACTTGTCAAGGTTTTTCTTTTGATGATATATTTAACATTTATCAACATAGACATTAAAATGACCCTTATAACTCAACTACATTATATGTTAATGTTGAAGCCTTCGGTGTTCTCCAGTTTGTCCACACAATACACAATCAAGGCATTAAAACATAATTCAGTGTGTAACAACTAAATATTCCTGTACTCAACAGATACCGAAGTCTGTGCAAAACTGAATAAAACTGACTGAAACTGGCACTCAGAGAGGCATTCAACAAGAAGTGTGTATTACCTGCATCGACTTGCTTTTAATATGCATGAATGAAATGGCAAAAAGGCATGAGCTATGCTGTTGGAAAAAGCCTGCAAAAAAATGCATCCACTGAAGATAACGCAAACTAATTTATTGAAAATGATACAATCCAGAAATTAAAGGGAAAATGTCATTATGTTTTGACTGTGATAATTACACAACAATACTAAACACAGTCAACTGTGCTGGATGAATATAAAGGAAAGAAAAATGTTTGTTTGTATAGAAATAATTGGTATTGCTTGTTCATTGTCCATGTACATAATCTTAAACAATGGAGCACCATCCTTTAATAATAACATTATTACCATCATAACCAGACATCAACCACCACTTTGCTTATTCATACAACGTTCTAATTTCTTCAAAAGAGCATTACAGTAGCTATAATCAATATTTTTTATATTAATAATGGATCAAATGACTAAGATTATGTGAAAAGGTTTGCTTGTAGTTCCTCTTAAGTCTTACAAGCGTTTTAGCATCTTTCAGCTCATTGTTGTCTTTTCCAGCCCAGAACTTTAATATTTTGGTTCACTCTCGCCAACATTGATTCCAGCTGCACTAGGCAGCTGTTTTGAGTTAAAATGTTTCAATAAACTGACTGTACGCTACTTGACTGGTACCAACTGGCAATTAGACAAAGTTAGTAGCTAGCTTTTGAGTTTAGTGGAGTGGACTTCGCAATTAAAGAGTGTATTTTTTCTCAGGAGTTGGTAGAGACCAAAACAGAGCAGCGAGATGTGAATATTGGATTTACGTATGCCAGGCGACCAGAAACACAGCTTCAAATGAATGCTAATGTTGCTCGATGTTACATGCATAAATGAGCAACTGTTTGTTAACACGTCAGCTGTAATAACTTTGTAAGTTGATAATATAGCTTGATTCTGCTGCCCCCAAGTGGCCAAAATGCTGGTTTAGTCAATGCAGGTTTTATTTCAAGACAGAAAAAAATGATTTATTAAGCACACAAAAACTCAAGTTGTGGGAACAAGAGCTCATTTCTGTTGAAGCAAACCCTTTCAAAAGGCTGCCTAGTGCAGCTTTATACATAACATTTGTCCAAATGACACTCTGTCACCGAAGGCATCTGGAGACAAAGTCTATCTCTGCACTCACAATAGAATAAGGACTAACTAAGTGTCAAGATCATTTTGGGATCCTCTGTTCTGCTTCAGTGAAACCTTCAATGGCGGTTTTTCATAGCTGCCCACAGATGCAAACCTAACAGAATGACAATCTTTGTCAAAGCAAGTTTTTTTCTCCCTCTTTATTTCATTCCATTAAACAGAATCTCATTCAACACTTGTTCAAATACACACTGCAGGGACTGGTACAACGTTTTCATAACACTGCTGCCCATTATCTCAGTAAAATGACACTGAACTAATCTGGAAAATGTTGAACTTTGTTTTTTCCCCCTGAACTGAAATCTGTCACGTATTAGTGTTGCTAGACATATAGAAGGCATAATTAAACCCTGTGCAATTACTGTCTGTTTTGTTTTAAAAAAATATATAAAATAAGATTATCTTTTTCACAATGGAGCGTGTGTGGCTTGTTGTATTCTGTTCATTCTAATTGATGCAGGGTGCAAATGTGTGTGTGAGTGTGCATCGCTGTCAGCGAATGCACTTAAGCCTCCTCAAGGCGTGCAGGATAAAAGCCTTCGTCTAAATGCATATGAGTGTCAGGAAGTGGGGAGGCAGGCAAGTGTGTATTAAGGCAGGATGTATACCATTATCAGTCATTACTAACAACAACAAGAAGCACAAAAGAAGCTTTCAATACACAACAATTCATATGATACTGAAATATAATCAAGTAAATAAATACAACCACCACTGACATAAAGGATTCTTAGATTAAAACATCAGGACTAAAATTGTTCTCAATGAATTGCTTTACAGAGCATTACGAAGACTGAAAACTAGACTTAAATCTTTTAAATTTCAAAATAAATAAATAAATAAAAGTAGCTTATTATGAGGACAACAAAATCCCATATATACTGAATACCGATCTTAACCCAATAATATAGTCCATCCTTTGATCTTCTAATTAATAGCCTATTATCATAATCAAATTCATTTTTCCCCCCAACTATGATATAACATAACATTCCTATTATATTCTGACAGGGGATTTTCAGTGGAGTCAGTATCGTTTTAATCTATTGCCAGCTGTCTGTCACCATATATAATATATTTCTATGATATGTTTGCGATCATATTTCCCCTTTTGTTTATTAGGACGTTATCCAAGAGGACCCGAAGTAAGTTTCAGGCTGAAAACGGCAGACATGCCTCCATATTGATGTGCGGCTGTTATGAGCTATAATATCAATACTGCTACTGCCCATGAGTGTGTGGAATCGGCTCGGAGCTATTTTAAGGGTTCAGACTTGGACAGGCGACAGGGGAAATAAATGGCGAGGCGCTGCGCTTTGCAACCCGGTCCGCTCCTTTTATCGCTCTGGGCACCGCGGAGAGGAAACAAGTTTACAGCTGGTGGCCTACAAAAGAAACGACTGCATTTATATTTAAAGTAGCACTAAATGAAGCACAAGTACCGATGCCAAGTAAAGCCAATGAAATCAGATTTATAATCTCTTGGGTGTGAATTGGGAATTAAAAACAGTCGAATTGATCAAACTGTCTAAAGGTGGAATAATAACCCACAAGCGGACCGGAGTAAAATACACGAAGGCTATTTATAAGTTTCACATCTGAGAGTGTCCATAGCCTCTTAAGCACTGGTAATAGTATTGTGGCGTATCGTGTTATTCTGGCAACAATCCTTTCAATCACTCCCTGCTATATATTCCTCACTAAAATGATCCTGACTGTTGCTGTTTTCACTTTGTGCCCCGATCGAAATCATCGATCTCTTGCCTGCAAGTGATTATTCAGACATGATCGGCTGTGCGTGCCTTGCTACCGTGCCCCGACACAAACTCAAACAAGGCTAAATGAACATCAAGCAACCCAAAACTCTGCATCCTCTCACTCATCACGGGGGCTTTGCAGTCGCCAGTATCTGCAGCCAAAATATTCCACAGCACCGACACAAAACCCAGGCATGGTTACTGGACGAAAGGCAACACTTTATAAGAAAAAAAAGCATGAAACCTGACTGTTTTTAGAGCTGTTCTTAACTTTGATTGGGTCCTGTAACGTTGCTTAGTCCTGATGGTTAAGTCTTACATGCGTAACTTGGACAAAAGGTGCACATCTAGATAAAGCGCAAGCCTAGAGAGAGATTGCAACTCTGCCTTTATGATATGACTCTCACCGGAGCAGTTCCAGCCGGTCGGCGTCTGGCAGTCGCTGAGGGAGGAAGGGAAGGCGCGCAGCTGCTCCACAGGTAAAGTGGCGAGAAACGAGACGAGGGTGATCCTGAGCCAGCCTCCTGCCGTCCCGCTCCACTGGCGCAGGCGTCGGGGCTCCTTGAGTGGTGCCTGCGCCGCCACGGACAGACCCATATCTCACTGGCCCCGACAGCACAGGCGAGGTGGGAAAGAAATGTAGACGCGCACTGACAACTCCAATCCCGGCAGGTTCAGCGGGGCGCTTAGACACCGACAGCAGACCATTTTCCGAGCGAGACCGTGCGCCCCATGTAGTGTCCCGTGTGGACTGACCAAATGGGTTCCGCCCGTTCCAGGGGAGGCTGCTGCAATAGGAGGACGGGGGGTTAAAAAACTGAGGGGTTTGGTGAGCGATGGAGGAGGTTGTGTGGGATGGAGTCGGGTGGAAAAGTTAGCCAGGCAGGCAAGAAGACTTGCGAGAAGGGGAGGATGCTCAAGGATGAGGAGAGGGGAGGAAAGATGGGAAAGAAACAGGGGAGGGGGGTGATACAAAAAGCAGGTAATAAAACTGTAAAACTGAGAGGATGTAGCCAAAGTATCCAACGGACAAGGTTTGGAGACGACAGCAGTTGTGTAATTGTATCCACCACGGGTGAGACGAGCAGCTCTCCTGCACGAGCGGAGCGATCCCCCGTTTACTTAGTATGTGTGGCGCGTTCTGAGTCGCAGTGAGTCGGTGTTTGGCGCTCTCTCTCTCTCTCTCTCTCTCTCTCTCTCTCCATCACTCTCTCTCCCTTGCTCTCTCTCTCCCACCAGCAGCTGGTTTCTAGCTTGGTTATGATCACGTGGAGTGTGATGCGAAATCTACGGTGGTGGTGGTGGAGGGGGGGGGGGCTTAGTAATAGCTAATTGGAATATCTTACTGGTGGGGTAAGCACAAAGGACAAAGGCAAAATGAGAAAGATTAAAAAAGAAATAAAAAAGTAAAAGGAAATAAGGAATAAAGACACTAAAGACAGAGTGCTCCGGGCCTAGTCATTTTAGTTGGTGAAGCCTGTGCCAGGGATGGGCAGTGTAGAGGAGGATGCACTGCCTTTATAATTGGCCAGGAACATTTAAAAAGTCTGCAGGAATCGATTTGTCCAGCCTGGCCTGGGATAATTGCTCCGCTTTGAAACGACACTGATGCTATTCCTGCATCTCTGCCTCCAGGCAATCCAAAGAGACCCCAATATTATTCATATATTTTTGGACATAACCGAATGCTGTCACGCGGGGCAGGGTGCGTCCGGTAATTGACATGCTTTCGGCCATGAAAGCACTAGAAAGTGTATAGCATCTGACGGAGTTAAAGAGGTCAAGTCTAACATCAGGTTGTGAACACTAACCCTCTTTGAACCAAGGAAATTAGAAGCCATGCGCATGGAAAAGCATTTATAGGCTATAGAGGAAACAAAGGGGTCGCTGTTAAGGCCCGTCACAGCTAGACACTTGACCTCATGATATTAAGTAAGCAAAACTGCAGCTGCCTGTAAACAAATTAACCTTGTACTGCTTTTCATTCGGAGGTTATTTCACACGTTTTATCTGCTGCAATAGCAACTTGTCACCACACACACACACACACACACACACACACACATACACACACACAGAGGGGATTGGACTATAGGACAAGGACCCATCTACGATGTTGCAAACAATGAATATTAATTTGACCACTCTTTTTTGCAGTTATTCTCATGCCCGTAAAAACCACCATAACAATATCCAATGATATCTGTAAGCAATTGTGACATATTTGGTTTTACCTGTATTAATATATATATATATATATATATATATATATATATATATATATATATATATATATATATATATATATATATATATATATATATATATATATTAAACAAAAACAAACAGTCAAACAAAAAAAACAAGGATTTGGCTGGTAATTTTCAATATTGTCAACAGATCTCATGCACAGAAACAAACCAACAATAATCTATTTACAGATATTGTGTGTGTATCCAAAGCCTGGTACAACTTATTCCTCAGTGTCGTCGTCATGGAAATTGTTTATTTACTTTAACACTGTAGACCTCCATTGTTGTATCAAAATTATAGAAACACATCAGTGGGTCACACTGTTGCACTGGGTGATGCGCCTTTACCCTGAAGAGTTTGGACACGTTTGTTAGTCTAAAAACAGCTCCAAAGAATAATTAACAGCAATCACATTTTCACCTTCCTCATTTTACATATACAGTAGCAGCAGTAGTAGAAGCACTGTAACATGAACCACATTCCCATGCATGCACAGTGGTGTCTGCCTTACTGTAACTACTTTCTGTATGGTAAAAATCTGATGCTGTAATTAGTCTTCAGATCCATTTCTATACAAACATGCCCACACGCTTCTGGGTCAAGGAAAATGTCAACGAGTGCAACAGATCAATTCACTGTTGGTTTTGCTCTCCATATATGAGATTTGTTGACAAAAAAGAAAAAAGAAAATTGAAAGCCTTTTCCTTTAAAAGATGACTGAAAAGCTTTATAGAGAGATGAGGGGGACTGCAAATTTCTCTGTTACTTCAATGGACGCTTGTCACATACAAAAAATATTGATTGATTGACTGAATGAAAAAAATGATTAAAGCAGCTTTAAGTAGGCAAAACAATACAGGCATTGTGCTGTATAAATAGAAGCCTGACTGAATGGTTAGGTTATTTCCGGATTGCAATAGTCTGTCTACATAAGGAGCCAAGACAACCTGCTGATGCTGGTGTGAAAGAATACCTTATATGTTATGAGTACTGACGCAGCCTCATTTCCCAGATCAACTCGGACGCCTCCAGAAAAGTAAAACACTCGATGAAAGCTGGCAGCTCATAGTCGACTTGGAAAATTCAAATTTGGGCACAGCTCTAGTTTGCTGTGATATGTGTATTTGTGTGTCTTATCCATCTGTTTGTTGTAAGTGACTGTAGTTTAGACACTATGAATAGAGATGAGGAATAAGGAAAGATTTGTTTCTGACATTTGAAATAGTAGTTTGACAAAAAAAAAAAAAGATATTTTAAAATGTTATGGTGCTTTCAGCTGCATCACATGGTTTTCATCAGTGGATGTATTTGTTATGGAGAGGGTCCAGATGTTAACATGTGACCTAAGCATGGCATTTTGGTCATGTGATAAGTGGATGTAAGCAGCAGGAAAAAATAAAAGTAAGTGAACCTTGTGCAAAGAATATCATACAAATATGTATATTTTGGGTACCAGTGGGAGGATATCTGTAGCCCAGGGTAGTAGAGCAGTCTGGTTGTTAATCATACAGTTATTGGTTTTAATCCCCACGTCCTCTTGTCTACTTGTTGAAGTGTCCTTAAGCTTGCTTTAGACAAATTGCCTGTCCAATGAATTTAATGTTCAATCTAATCAAATAGTTAGAATAGAAAATGTGTAAATTTGTTGGCAAAATGAAAAAATGAATGAAAGTGTGGAATGGAAGAGGAAAATAGAAGTCTAGAAGAATGGTAGCACGTCACCCCCAGGCTGCTTTGTAATGATGTTAATTCAAGTCTTTTTATTCTCTTTGCATCCAGCAGTTTTCATTTGTACACTGAAACATTTGGGCATTATAACCTTTCTTTAACCAGGTAAAAATCTCATTGAAATTCAGATCTCTTTTTTAAGAGTGACCTGGTCAAGAGCGCAGCAAATATTGTTACAACAATAAACATGAACAGACAAATACAACTGTCAAACTCTACAAATGAGTGAACACAATATCCAGTTCATATGCAATACAAGGTCAAGGACAACAATCCAGTTATGAGGCATAAACAGGTAAAATTCACTAAAATGATTTCTGCAAACATTTAGGAGCACTCACATTATTTTCCCAATCCTTTAAAATTTACTTGATTCCCCCTTAGTAATCAGCTCTTACAATGTCCAGTCCTTTTGTACATTATTCCAGGAGGAAGAGGGAGAATATTTAAAAAGGTTTTCTTTGCATAGTTCTGTTCTAACTCCGAGGACCAACATCTGTAGAGTACTGTGAGAGTGCAGGTCATATTGATATTGGCTTTTACACATGTATGTACACCATACCCAAGAGAGATTAATATACAAGCCAATCACTGCAAAAATCTGCAGACACACAGAGGTGGCCACTCAGCAGCAGCACACAGAGTACAATGGTGTACAAGAATTGCCACGGCCAGTAATAAAACGTAAAGCAAAAGGGTCAGGTGCGTTCGTAAAGAGCAAGTCGCCGTAATCCAATAAAGGTAAAAAAGTTGCAGAAATCAAGTGTTACAGTACCTGGGGGGAGAAACAGGGTTTATTCCCTTAAAAGAAACTTAATTTAATTGATTTGAATGACAAGTTCATTATGTGCCGTTGCTGCTTTCCAGGCAACACTGTGTCTAATCTAGTGTGTAAGATAGGAGTAAAATAGAAGACGTGGTAAAATAAGTAAAATATGAAATGGAATTTGAAACACTGATTAAGTCATTGCTCTGGAAGCAATAGGGTCCTATGTATGACTTTCAATAGCACAGCTATGGAAATGAAGCGTCTGATGTTGCTTACTGCAGTGACTCCTGTAATATATTTGCCAAACTTACCTCCATTATGAGTCTTCTTAATTTTTAATAAAAAGAATCGAAGGTTGTAAAAAACAGAAAGAAAAATTAATTCCCGCTCACCAAGAAATGCACAAGAACATGTTTTGCTTGCATATGTGCAGTGGTAAGTTGCTACCACACTGTGATTTATAAAAAGAAAGGCGTGGATAGGAACTGGTTCACTTTTTAGGGTTTTATTTTACAGACTGGGGGTGTAAACAAAGCAGCACTGTATTGCTTAGAAATGAGGGTGGGCTGTAAGGGTGAGTTAAAATTCTCAAGTCTGACTCAAAGGACCTATGCGTCAGTGTCTGGCCCCCGCTGGTTTGTACCACGTTTGTACCTAGGAACGTGTCATTTTAAATACACATTACTTTTAAATATACATTTCTAAGCTCAGAGAACGCTTTACACATAGTAAATACAATGAATAATAACTGATCATTCAGGGTGTTCCATCAATAGTCACACGTCTTTCATGATAGTGGTATACAGCGAAGTGCTTTAGGGGTCACAAGAGTGTTTTTAATTAAATGTTTTTCTGTATTACTATTGTCCACTGGGACAAAACAGCAAGACTGACTTTGCCACATAATGGAGTTTGGTCAGTATCAGGTTCTGTTAGTCATTTGTGCTCTGAAATAATGTGTGTGTGTTATGCATGTGTACTACAGTGTGTGTTATTCAAAGAAAACTTGCATGCACAAATTAGTAGTTAATCTTCTGTTTAGCTTGTGTTGTAAGTGACACAGAACATGAACAATCCTCACAAAATATCAAATGTTATCCTGTAAAATATGTTTAAAAATATTAAAGATAACTGACCGCAGTAACCACAAATAGCTTTAAATTGATGAAACAGAAATGTACATCTAATTTGAGAAAATACGTTTGTAATTCATGATCACAAAACATGTAGTTACAGAACATTGGTCAAAGGCAACACACATCAGTGGTGTATGACGCATTTCAAAATGCCACACTTATTGTTTTTTATGTAAGCCCACACACTGATGGTGTTTGCCACCATTTTATTTCCCAATTTCAACACACATTAGCTCTTGGCAGTATTTAATGTTTTTATGCCTTAAATGTTTTTTGGCCAAGCACTTTTCTTGCTGCTGCTTGTCAAATTCTCAGTGGGATTGTAGATTAAGCAAGATGTTATTTATTAATGGTAGCGCAACAGGTCAAGAGGCTAAATCAACCTCTGAACAAGAGACATCTTTGGGCAGCAAAGGATACTGTTACTTATCAGGAGTTGCAATTTGTGCAACACAGATGCATATAATACATATCATCATAGCTTTTGTATTTAAAAGTTACTTTTCATTTAATTTTAGTCTCATTCTCATTGTGAGGGTCTTCTGTGATATATTTTGTCCATAAAATTAAGTGTCTACAATGGGCATCAACTGACATGTGTCAATAACTCAATGCTTCAGGACAGGATTACAGGTGTTGTAATTTAGTCATTTAAAAACTATTATACTATACTATATAACTATAATATGATAAACAATAAACTACCTTTTTATACATTGTTGAGTCAAAGATGTGACAGTCAACTATACTGATGTTTAGCTCCTCACAAATGTATTTTTGCACAAATGTGGCTCTTGCAACAGATGGCACTGGCTGCTGCTAAACAAAGCCATTTTTGGGTTTACTTCTTTAGGGGAGCATTGTTCATTCTAGAGAGACATGTTCCCTAACCTTTCCTACAGCGATGATGAATGGGTTAATAACCATCTTGTTGGCAGGCGACGTTAGCCCCTGGCCTGTGTAGTTTTGTCCCATTAGCATTGAGTTGTATCTTGACTGAAGAGGTTCTGAGAATGCTGTTGAGGCTAGGTGGATGGTTGATCAACAACCGAATGGTTACACAGATTGGGCCCTGTTTTGTTTCAAAGTCAGTGCTAGGACAGAAGCAGTTTTCACCAGTCACTTTACCAGTCTACTTTGTGTGTGCATCAAAATGTAATTGTTAATGCGATAAGGGAGATTCCTATTAATAATGTTATCCACATGAGCATTTTTTTTCCTGTCACATCAATATTACAAGTTCTCAATTTTGCCACTTGCAGTAATGTCCCAAAAATATTTCTAGTAGCCTACTGGCTGCTGTGCATGGACAGATACCTATATAATCAGACTGTTCTCATTCCCAGGTCATCAAATACAAATGCTTTGTCACCTTTTAGCAGTATGAGATGCATCAGGCTTTCAATCATTTCCAGTGTAAACCTATCCATGTCATTATTAGATGCCATGAGACCAATGGTACAGCAGTGGACCACAGCTCTGCAGTTCTGTGGCTTTTCTCTGTATCAGCCAGATTCAGTAACGGTTGAGCTAACACCATGATTTAACGTCTTATAACAAGATTTGACCAGCTAATAACGGCAGGAACAGGCAGGCTAGAGCTACAGGACGAAATGCAAAGAGGATTTCTGTTGTTTTTGTGGCTGCCAGCAGTGTCTCCTACCTTGTTGCCAGAAAAGGAACCCTTGTGGAGCTCTGGTTGGCCAAGGGACCGATTTTAAAGAAGGGGAATGGACACTTAGATGGACCTTTGCAAGCACGGTGCCGACCTTGCAGAAACAACTCAGCCGCTAAATCATTAAGTTCAAGTTTAATCCTCCAGCAGATGTTGGACATATTGAGGTATTCTTGCTGACCAATTCTGGTCCAAATTCATCAGGGAGTACCTCTCTGGCTTACAGTCCAGACAGAAATGGCACTCTTCTCCCACACCCCTGGATAAGGCAGTTGTCATGTTGGTGGATCTGTTGCTGCCTTGAGCCCTGTGGACCATTGGACATGTAATCAACACTCACCACAGTGATGATGGGTGCATCAGGTCAGCTGATGAGAACATCAAAGTACGTGTAAACTCGACTGGTAGCTTGGTTCGTGATGTTACCAACTCTCCCGTCTGGACCCACTGGGTCTGACTGGTAAGTCTTTTATTTGAAGCCTGCACATTTAGGGAAGGCTGTATGAAAGGCTCAGACATTTCTGGGTGTTAATCAATTTAATACTCATATTTATGGATATAGGAGATGACATATGTGCCTTGCCAACGTTCTGCCATTGTGTGTGGAAATGTGAGTGCTCGTGTTAAGCATTCACCACATTGTAGTTAAGATTCGCTTATGGGTTATGGCTATCATCCATATTTTTTTGATTTGTGTTCTTCCTGAGTCATCCAGATTGTGATATTGTGATCAGTATTGAGTCAATGATGGAAAGTAAGTGTCTTCATTATTATGTGTATATCTAATAAATGTAACCAATATTTACATGTGCCTAGCATGATAAGAAATATTTCTAACATCGTCACGTTACTCATTCTGTAATTGACTGGAGCAAGTATTAAGTTAGTTACTGTGATCCTTCATATGTTAAGAAATAAGTTGATAATGTCTCCATGTGGAGAAGAAGTGTCAGTTGTGTTTGGTTGCCATTATGTATCCTCAGCTAACCAAATGTTATTACCATTGTACTTTACATGACCTTGTCAATGATACATATGTGAAGTTTGTTTATTTCTCTATGGAGTAATGTTCTCATTTGTATCTATCTCTAGGTTACTGTTTCTTTTAAAAATGGGTATTGCAATGCTTGTTGATATATTTATATTTGAATGAGTCATTTGACTCATTCATAGACATTTGTTTATTCATGCTTCACAGTAGTTTATGTCCTGTTGCTGTCAAGATGCCAATACCTAATGGTGATTTATTTGTTCCAGACTGATGACAATACTGAGTGTTGAACTGTGCCAATAAATACTGCTGGAACACAATACAGTTCAGAGAAGAAATTGCATCTCCTCATCTTCATTCCTGTTTCCTGACCGATACGCCATCCTGTTTACTGCCAAACCTAAACAAGCTAGCCCTATCTAATTATTTCACAAACACACAGTGGGTAAATTTGTAACAAATTCTGCTCTGCGGTGGCCCTCATTTTTGTCCCATCGTACAACAATAGAACATTTAGTATGTTTACTATTGTCTATGCCCACCACAATTGAAAGGTACTGTATGGTATTGCTTGGGCAATCACTGGGAGTAGGTATTCACCTTAGGGGTCAGCCACTACAAATCAATCCTGTCCAAGGCATGCATTGCCTTGAACTTTCTTTAAGATGTCAATAGTGTGTAATCATCTGCAGTGTAGCATTCCTGAAAGCAGTCAAGAGAACATAGCCTGGTCTGTGTTGGTGCATCCTTACAGAGCAGCCACTCTTGAGTCCTATCTTTGTCCAAATCTTCACCTACATGGTTTCTTCACCATCTTCACCAGGGTGTAAAATGAACAACTCTTGGCTTTGCTTAGCTTTACCTTAAGGCTGGATGACAACCACTCTCTGCCATCCCACTCAACTCCAGCAGCTAAAGTAGATGTGTAGATGTGTGTCAAGGTATAGTTGAGTTTCCGTTTGATTTGT
The DNA here is from genome assembly GCF_963691925.1 of Scomber scombrus. Lineage (NCBI taxonomy): Eukaryota > Metazoa > Chordata > Actinopteri > Scombriformes > Scombridae > Scomber > Scomber scombrus. The sequence continues at coordinate 24,163,930 of NC_084982.1, read as the reverse complement.
CCTATAGAAGACCGTAGTGTGACCAAGTGTTTGCTGCAGGTGTTTTCACAAGTAGTTCAAGCTTTAACCTGGCAGCAACAGACACAGATACACTTTGCACTGCAGCTAATCAGTAATTTCCACATTTCCTCTTCTGTCTGTGACTCACATATCTCTGAATAAGTCTGACTGAATACTTGGTCTGGTATCAGTGCAGGCGTTGTGAGGAGGAGGTTGCCCTAAAGACAGCCTAGTCCCTGGCTAAAGGCTAATTACATTTCTGACTTGCTGAAATGTACACCATCTCCTGAGAGAGCATTCTGGAATAACACTCAACCCTATATCAGATATCTGATGATTGATTTTTACCTCATAATTACTCTAATGTATTAATAAATCATCCATTTCTTTTGTAAATCTAGGGGCTCACAATGTCATGGGAATCATTTGCTGGTGTATATTACCCATGGCAAAAGTTGAAAGGTTAGAGTGCATATGGAAGCATATGGTATGTAAGTGTCTTCATGTTATGGTGATTGCAAAGTTGCATTATCACTACCTGATTTAGAAAGATTGGTTGTTGTGTGTGTGTGAGTGAGTGAGTGAGTGAGTGAGTGAGTGAGAGAGAGAGAGAGAGAGAGAGAGAGAGAGAGAGAGAGAGAGAGAGAGAGAGAGAGAGAGAGAGAGAGAGAGAGAGAGAGAGAGAGAGAGAGAGAGAGAGACAGAGTGTGTGTGTGTGTGTGTGTGTGTGTGTGTGTGTGTGTGTGTGTGTGTGTGTGTGTGTGTGTGTGTGTGGTGTTGCGTACTTTGGAACTATGATTAACTCTGGCTTCTTGAGCAGACAATGGTACCAAAGACAGCATTGAAATGTTATGACATACATAGATTTTATCATTATTATTATTATCATTGTTATTATTATTATTATGCAACAAGGAACTAGATACAAAACCATATACCTGAAACTGGTATTACTTAGAGAAACTCATTGTTGAGGCAACCCTGTATTCTCCTGACAAATGGAAATGCATTTTTGTCCCCAGCAGGAGACATATGGCTCTCATCTGCATTCCAATAACCACATAGGTTACGCTGTGAAACCTGTAATACAATGTAGAGAACAACCTGGCTGTTCAAATGCTATCACATTTGTAGCTGTGTTTAAATCACAACAGAAGTGCAGCCATTTCATTATTATTTAGTTAATGTCCTCTGTGGTGGACATGGGGTCCAACTTAATTTGTCTTTCTATTAAATGCAGGATGGTCACCTACCTAATGTGAATACAAAGAATTGTATTCATTTTACTGGATGATAAGTAATTACAAAAGCATTTTTCACAACGGCATTGTAGTACACAATCTCGAGCACTTTATCCTAATTAGTTGATTTTGTGTTCATTTGTTAACCGACCTGAGCCACACTGGCAGCACTGGTAGGCCAAAAGAGCACATTGGCCATTAAGTGTATTTGGTAGTTTGCCTCTGGCAAAGCCTTTTAGCAAGACACTGGACAAAAAAATTGCTCCAGTTTCACTGCCATCCGCGTGTGCATGGGTGAAAGTGAGGCACTTTGTCCAGTTCTTAGTTGAAAAGTGCAATGTGAGTGCAGTCCATTAACCATATCTGCTGCACCTGTCCAGCTTTCACTGGGTTATGGATTGTATTTGTACTTCAGCTTCCTGTGCTGTGGTGATAGGCACTGGTCAAAAGTCAATGTACTTTGGTGCAGTTGTGAATGAAAAAAGCATGTTGTGCTTCATGCTTCAAATCACCTTTGAGTTTTTCAATATAAGTTTACTACGACCAATATTTTTTCCTTATCTTAACTAAGTGCAGTGAGTGCCTATAAACACAGACATTAAGAAGGTAAATCATGCTTTAGCCACACTGAGGAGATATGGCACAGTGGGAGTGGAAATTGTAGGAAAAACAAATAAAACATGCTGTCAGTGAACATTTAGCTGATTTGTTAATTAACACAGTACAACTAGTTTAATATTTTAATGAACAACATTTCCTAATTATGTTCCTAGAAAATATAATTTGGGCAGAAATAAGTCTCTTTCAATATTTATTCTTGTTGCAAATTAGTAGTAACAACTTTTGGGAGACAGGGTTGGTTACAGAGCTCAGTGCAGAGTGTGTCAGGAGTTTACATCCTTCAATTAGTAAACTTGTGGCCCTGAATTGGTAATTAGTGACCCCAAATGACTTAATTAATTCCCAACATTTTACAGCATTGTTATGTCCATGTCATTTGTACTTGTGGCACATTCATTAATTCCCCGACTGTCAAAACTTAATAGTTACATTTAAATTTTAACTAAGAAATGCGGATATAGCCTTCTTCAGTTCTGGGTCAGTACACACTGTACAATACAGTGTTAGCTTTGACAACCTTTTGGCAAAGGCATCTAGGCTGGAAATGGAAGTGGGCCAGTAGAGTAAAAGAGAGCACAGTTTAGTAATTTGATGACATAGTTTACAAATTAAAGGGCATGAATTACTAATTTCAGGAAACAATATGTCTAAACTTCCCCCTGATACTAACTGGGCGCTATGTATAAGCATGTCTACTGGAATAGACTATAAATTACATTAAATACAAGTTTTTAGTTGTTCATATAAGTACAGCAAAGAACATATTAGTACACCAAAGATGCTAGGTAAGTATGATCTCTACTTAAAAAAACAAAAAACAAAAGTGTGCATCCATCCCTGACACAAAGCCATTCAGTCCATGAAATATCCATCATAAATATCCCAGTGTGCTTTCAGTTGGATGGATGCTTGAAGGAATGAATGAGGAAGTAGCTTTTTCCTCATTCCTCCTCATGGGAACTAATAGAGTTTGCCTGAGGGTAATAGCCTGCGGTACAGGAAAAAGGCAGCTGCAGCACAGTAGTAACAGTCAAGCTATACCACTTGGTGGATACTTACACCTAGAGCAACACACCAAAAGGGGATCCCTTACATTTTTAATGTGGGTGGCATCAGTGGGAGTCAAGTGAATTATCCTGGCAACATTAGTGCTAACCTCTCAGCAGAGTTATAGAGGCCCACATAGTTAAGGAAAACAGTACTTCAGATTACTTTTTTCTGATATTGTGCTGCTTTCCAGTGAATCCAGTGAAACAGGGACTCTTTTTAAAAAAACTATCCTTAACTAACTAACACTATCATTAGCACACTAGGTTGTCAGGGACATCTTAGTGCTAGCAATCACAAAAGCTGTGAGCTTCATCTGCCAGTTTTGTTATACCTTGTTCACACAATTTAATCAAAAGACATTATTTCTCGTGTCTCATAACTGTCTACAAACCATCAAGACCTGTCAGGTCATTTGGGATAGGTATGCTTTCTGTCACCAGAGTCAAAACTAAATATGGAAAGGCAGCATTGAGATTTATATGCACCACATATCTGTAACAAACTCTCAGAAAACTTCTTCCAAGTTTCAGTCCTTTTAAACCAAGGCTTAAGGCTTTTCTGTTTGCCACCGCCTTTCATTAAAATAAATTTGGGACTTTTTATTCATATCTTGCACTGCACTGTAGCTGCATTTCTTTATTTTAGCTAATTTTTATTTGAGCTCATTCAGTTCTATTTAAATGCGTTTTTTGCGTAATGTCTTTTGTTTCTTTTACATTTTGTCTTAATGCTTTGCCTAAACTTGTGGTTAAAAGGCATTGTACAAATGAACTTACCTTGCCTTGCAAACCAATTCCTTTGTGAAGCAGTTTACACTCCCACTGAAGATGGTTAAATAAAAGTGGATGGTGCAAGCACAACTAATAAACTATGATAGCCTCTTCTATTTTGAACCCTCTGGATCTCCGTCCATTTAACATTCAGCACTGACAGGACAGCTTGCTGCTGGTCAAAAGTGCTAATTTATGTCAAAGTTCAATTCATTTGAATTCAATGCAAAAATATTTTTGGGGCTTTAACTTCACCCAAATCACCATATTAGTTCAGTAAAACCTGATTTTAACCTAACCTCATGCATGAAATGCATTTAGATAGAGCTCAATCTCTAATCTGTATCTGACATTTGAAACTATTATGTTTCTATTTAGTAATAGAATATTAATTAGCTGGTATCTGTACTGTATTAATCCTTCATTGCTACTATGATCATAGGTGTTTCTACTCTTCTTGCCACTAGTCATAATGACTATGCAATTAAATCCATATGCATACAATCAAGTAATTTTCAAGATGTATATAAACTTATAGTAGAAATACATCTGTATACACCAGGGGCATGCCTTTCTTGGTATGTTTGTGAATGTGCATACAGTAATGAAACAAGAACAGTTGTGCACGACTGGCTCTGCACATCAGCAACTTGCATTTAAAGTGTACAAAATCACACCTGCCTAAATGCAAACCAGTTACCTCTCACTCTCTCTGAAGAGTGGTTTTAATGAGCAGGTGCTGGGCAGAGGGACAAAAGCCTTTAAGCAGCTCGTCTCTTCTGATTGCAGTCAGTCGGATAGTACGGGGAGGAAAAACTCATAATATTCATCCTCTTCACTGATTAATTGTGCCATCAACGTTTCACCTTTTGTTTGATTACAATGAATCCTGTTGGAATAACATCCAGTCGCCACACACGTTTTAAGATGGTTAAGTTATGATTGCATATTGCTGCAATACACTCAGAAATAAAAAAAATAAAAAAACGGAGTGACATAAATTGTCATTATTTTTCCCTCAATGCAAATTTTCATGTTTGGCAGCATTATCTTTTTCAGTAATGTTGTGAAGTCACTGATGAGGTCTTTCAGTAGTGTGTCATTAGTGATGAACCCATAACAATGATGCCTTTGGGCTGAAAGTATAGCTAAAAAACCTGCATGCAGAGTTGTTTTTCAACCAGTACACCAAGCATTGTCTGCACAGATGGTTTTTATGTTTGTATGTACACAATTTAGGTTATCACATTCATATATTTACAGTATCACTGCATATCTGAATCTAAAATGAATGGAGCAGCTGTTGCTGCTCTAACTACCCTCTTTTTTTGTTCCAATATCCAAACATAGTTGATGATTCCACAAACATAAAATACATCACTTTCTATGCATCAACAGATTTATACTGGAAACTGGTGTCCACTTATATTTGTAAAGGCCAGAGTCTTTATGGATTGGCTATAGGTTGAATCATTACTGTGTTGTATCAAGCAACTCAATAGTGACCAAGAAAAATGTCACGCATTATTACTCAAAATGGATCCATGGCATAATAAAATATGACTAATAATGCCAGTGAGGCATCGGTAGCATCAGAACCAAGAAACAGATCATTCTACTGATAGAGTTCCTAATTTGTTCTTTACCTTTATATGTATGCTTGATGAAACTACAAAAAGCATAAAAGGAAAATTAATCAAATTTTAAAAAGCCATTATCCAGATAATAATATTGATATGTTGTGTGCATGTGTGAAGGTAAATGCAGATGGACATGGTAAGGGTGTTTTGGTATAGGGAGGCTGTTGCATATGTGGACACTTAGGTAGGTAGGCATGCATTTATCTGCAATTGACTTTTTATGAGTCGTCTTCTCATCACAGAGGATATTTTGATAGACTTTGAAAAACATTCTTCAATTTGGTCTTACGCAGACATAATTCAGTGTGTTTTTAAATGGATTGCACATATTAAACTTTGCAAAAGGCTCTCCAGTATGCATTTAATGGCTGAATACAGTACATGATATCTTGCTACTGTAAATCTCACCACAACAATTAAAACAAGACATGGGGTAAAATGTACTTGCCTCAAGAGAAAAGCCAGCATTGTCACCAGTGCCACTAAAAAGACATGGACATTGTAGTAATTGGCTAGTTAGCCCCGGTGCAGCAGTATAAGGATAACTGTGCATAAAATTGGACTGTATGGTTCCCTAGTATGGCAAAAATATGTATAAAGGCTACAAAAAATTTAAATGTATGCTTTATTTTTAACACTAAGATTCACTTTTAAAAGAGAATATTTCCAGGATAATTACAAACGGATGAGTTTTTAAAATGTATCTCCTCTGTAAGAGTGGGACTTTGAAGCTGACATAAACTCCACATATAGAACCAGCAACTACACAGTCAATGTTGCAGTCCTGAATGAGACAGTTATACTGTAACAAGGAAAATAATGTCGTTAGCCGATGTTATGCTACCCCTTGGCCTTGGAGGTGTATTTGTACTTCAGGACATTATTAGACATGCTATTAGCAGCTGTTAACAGTTTACCTGAGAGCAGGCACTGTTTAATCCAGATGTTACACTTTTTTTTTTAGGTTAGCAAGAAGTGCTTCTAGTAGTGCCTCATGAGCACTGGTGCAGCATGTTGACAAGACTCCAAATCTTGACAGACATTGCTTTGTTACGGTTGTCTATTTATAGTATGATTGGACAAATTAAGCTCTCCAAATTCATCACTGCTGTATTTTTTTCATCTATGAATGCACTTTCCTGAGAGAAAGGGTGTCGCTAACTTGAAAAATATAAGAAAGAAAAAAAAAACTCATGCAGGGATTAACATACTACATTCCTTACTGATTTCATAATGGTGAGTAATTACTGCCTTCATCAATAAATTGTAAGGAATGAGAACTAAGTGCCCTTTCCTTGTCAAAAGGTTAGCTAATGGCTTCCTTTGACATTTCTGGAGGCTTCGCTAAGCTCATTAATGAATTATTTCTTTTTTACTGTCCTATGGGAGCTGTTAACAATTTTTATAATAACTTTCATGCAAGGAGCTGAGGTCGTCAACCTAGCTTTTGTGAGATTGTTGGGTCAAACTGAAATTCTTTCCAGTGCACGCAATTTATGATGTTCCAAAAACTCCTGCGTGAAAATAACACAGTAACTCCATATCCACAAAATACATTTCATGTGTGAATTGCAACACTGTTGTTGTTTATTCTGTAAATGGCAGACTTTCTGCAAGTGAAGTGACACTGAAATTATTTGTCCTGGCAGTATAATTATGTGTAGTTTCCATGAGCTGAGGAGATAAGGTCATGGAAACTGGAGATAGAAAGACCAATTATTTTAGCTACTGAAACTCTGAGAAATGTATTTCAGTTTGTGACAGTAAACATGATATATAAAAACATGGTCCATATGGCTGGAACAGAAAAACAAATGCAGCACTACATTTAAATCTCATGGAAGATGGAATTATGTGATAGTGTTTGTGAAGGTACAAGTGTATTGATGGAAGATGTGACTATTGTCCAAATGATGACTACAACTCTACTGGCCTCAACCTCTCTCAACCCTATTTAGTCTCTGTAAAACACTGAGTTGGAAGAATGTGGATTTGCTTTTGAGTTCTGGTACTTTTAATTTGCTTATCTGCCAAGATAACTATAATGCTCAACATAGCCATGAAACCAAACCCTGAAAGGTCAGCGAGGACAGTGAGTGAATGAACACAAACACAACAGGCTGCGATCACAAGGCTGTGTGTGGATTTGTGGATTATTGAGGGTTTGAGATGATGTGATGTAAAAAGTTATTTGGAGCGTGGGTAAGAATATGTGTGTGTATCTGTGGGATGAAAAAAAGAGGAAAAAGGCTTATTGGGGAATGATAAGAAAAGCTTAAGAAGTTTTTGTACAGAGGAAGAAATGTTCCACAAACGTCATCTAATATAATTTGGAAATTTAGTTATTAAAACATTTAATGTCATTTTCATGTTTTGTAATTTTGTTTCATTATAACTGAATAAATGATAATTTAATTGGACATTACATATTTGATCCACAGTAATGCTTTTGCAGTCGTGCCGCCACTGCACCATATTCTCTAATAAGGTTTGTAGGGCACAGACGATATGAGTGACAGCAGGAAGTCATGAGAAATTAGTCCAATAGCCAATGGCAAAGAAAAGAACTATATTGAGAAGGTGTTATCTAGGCTACATCTCAGACAGAAGGAGACAGAATCTGTTAAGTCAAGCTTGTATCTTAATTTTTTGACTTGACATGGTTGATCTTTTTTTTTCTTTTTCTTGACCCTAACTCATTTCTCAATGAAGGGTCATTGTCATTTCACAACAAATTTTGGACTCGACATCGGCAGAGGTAATGAGAACTGTCAGTCACCGATTCCAATGATTATTTTTGCCTTATGTTATTATTGCCCTTGTTACTGCAAGAAATTTCCTCCCGGGGAAGTACCTATCTACCTACCAACCTATAGTTGCGTTTGAGCAGCTGTTGTTGTAATTATGACCCAGAGCAGTGATACAACTCAGATGACGTATATGTCAACATGTTTTCCTAATTCATGGGTGACTGGATGGATTAACCCACCGGTGGACTTTGTGACAGGAGGCATCTGTTTGTTTCCTATGTCTACTAAAATCTTTCTCTAACATTAACCCCATTATTATGGCCAGTAGGTTTTTTGTCTAAACTTAACAGGACCGCAACCACAGCATTGTCACATCATAACAGGTACTTGTAACAGCTTTGGAAAGCACAAACAAATAATGTCCTTCTGATTAGTGCCAATAGGGACACCAGATTAGAGAATCCTCCTACATGTTGCTCTGGGATGCACATGGGAAATCATTGTGTTTGATCCTTTAATATGGGTCCTGGACTTGCTTTTTTTTTTTTTTTTAATCACAAAATTCAATGCAATTTCACAATGTAGACACCAGTTATTGAATATAATCTGCTGCAAGATTAAGGTATCATCTGGAAAGCCCTTTGGTATACAACAACTAAAAAATGTATTGTGCATGAATAGAGATATAAACTGAACTTTTATGTAACCAAAATTAAACAAGAACCTCTGAACTATGACACTGGATTTTGTTGCAATATGTGACTAGAGTGAAAAAAGATTTGACTCAAGTCCACACCTCTCCCCAGCTGTTGGGATTCCCAGGCCTGGAGCAAATTATTCAGTGACAACACACCCAGTGTATGGAGGTTTTGCTCAAAGGTCAGGGACGTATTGAACAAAATTCTTAGTCAGGCTCAGACCTTCAACACCAAATTCCTTCAACAACATCCAGAAGACCCCTGAGATACACATTACTCAAAGGGGGAAAGCCCGATGGAGCCAAGGTATTTTTAAATATACTTTTCATGAAGGTCTTGATGTATTTGGTTAGAATTTAGTTTTGGATTCCAACTCAAAAGATAAATCCTCTGTGCACTATCACAGCACTCTTTACAGATCGCTCTTTATCAGTTAAGAGCATTGTGTAAGCCACCAAGACCACCACAAAGTGATGCTGATGTGTTCTGGGTCAGGTCCAAGCAAGAGAAGCTCAAATGATGGCACAATATGTAAAGATCCTTTTAGTGCAGCCAAATGCGAGGGCGGAGGTTTAGTAGGGACATTTTTTTTCAGGTGGCAAAAATGAAAAATGATTGTGAATATGTACTTGCTCTCTATCACTCTTTTCTCTTTCATCATGCGCCCACATATACTCTCATAAATAGCCTGAAAAATGTTTACTTAACTGAATATGTATTTGCTAAGTTGCCTGAAACCAGATTTATATCATGAGTTGTTCTCTGATTGTTATTATATGAACTATACTTATCTGTAAATCTGACAACAAAATTATTTTTAAAAACAACATTTCATGGACTGTCACAATAAAGTTAACAATAATATATATATATAGAAACCTGTAGGTAATGTGTTGCTCTGTAACTTTCACCTGAAATTCTGTCCTTCTTTCAGTTTGTAAATTTGGAAGACACAACTCAAGAGTTTCATGACAGAGCCACAGTGATGCACAATCCTCTTTAAATCATCTCAAAAACTTTTATCTGTATTATTTTTCATTCATCTCCTGAATTTCTAGATCTGAGAGCCCACCTGAGAGCCTACTCAGGCACCTGCTGATAGAGTTTTCATAATTAAATGATGCCCGACAGTCACAAACAGTTCAGTTTGAAAAGATGTGGCTAATTTAGTTTATAATTAATGTTCATGTCTTAATGCTACATGTGCAATAATAACTCAGAGCTTGATCCACCCATAGAAAAAGGGAGAGATGGCACTTAATAGTAAATATTTATACTACTAATTTCAAATTTGAAAGATTAATATTTGAATTGAGTACAGATCCTCACAGGTCAGCACCGTATTATGAATATCTGTCGGTCTATACTTGCACCAGCCTGCGAATGCATGAGCAATATTTAATCTGCCATATTGTTGTTCTTATTTGGTTTTATTACTCTCTTTTTCCAATAAACTGAACTCTGACTGATTTAAAGTGATCACCTGCAGCGGCTTACTTCTCCTACCCAGCAAATTCTGAATAGAAAAATGTGGTGGCAAAAATACTTTGCTCTGTGGTGAGGAATAAGAATTGCAGAATCATTAACAACACTGAGTCCAATCATAAATTGAAAGAATTTATTACAGTGTATCAAGTCAATTTGAAACGAACAATCAACAGAAGTCAGCAAACAGAGACAGAGTCTCGCTATTCGGCCGAATAGGGTGCAGCCTCTCTCAGCAAAGATGGCGTCAACAGTCTGGACACCCGTTGACTGTGAGACTTGCCTTTAAATACACACTAATGACGCTGATGGTTACGTAAGCAATCGAAGTCTGTCCTGAGATGTACTACAGACAAACAGTTCAAACTTCATCTACTGTCCCATGTTGCATAACATTCAGTTTGTTTATGACCACTGAGTTCAGCGCTATTTACCCAGACAGTTCATCCAAACACACAATCAGACAGAGAGAGTACATTGTGCTCACAATTTGTACATACTACATCAGAAAAACAGATTAGATATTAGATTTCCTTCACAAAAAACATTTCCTAAAATCATCAATCTCAACATTTTCTGACTTTATCAAAAGCACAGCTCCCACACTGACTAGCAAGAAGAAGCTCAATAAAGCAAAAGCCATCCTCTCCGAAATGTGCTCACCCCCTTAACTCAGACTTTTAAGTTGTTACCATCTGGCCTCCGTTTTAGTGCCCCTATGGCCATGAATACAAATACAAGATAGAAGACCTCCTTGATCTTATCCATTATGGCCCTTAATGCTGCTGGCTGAGAAAATAAATACTGCTAGTAGTTAGTAGTAGTGATGATGATAATTAGGGCCAGGAATAGAATATAGAAAATGATTTAATTTGAATTAAATCAAATCGTAAAATCCCAAACTTGATCTTTTAATCTTTCCCATTTTTGAGTTGATGTGTGGAAATTTTGACTTTCAGTGAACGCCTCCTGTCCTGCAGATGTCCATAATTTGCCTTACACTGAGTTTCTGTTGAACTATTGCAGAAACTCATCACCAAATTTTTTGACATGATGATGATGATGATGATGCAGCAACTCTTATGTTTTGGTATAGGACAAACACAATCTGACTTGACTGACCACATATCTTGAGAGTATTGTTTACAGCCTTACGCTCTTAATGTTGCCTCTTCTTCGCCCTCACTTATCATCTCTCCTGCTGTGGCGTGGCTGGGATATTTTGTCATTTTAAGTGTTGTATTTTTGATTAAGTAGTGAAACATTTGGAGTAGGGACTAAAAATCAGCGAGCCCAGCTATTGTTTTGTTGTTTTAATAATCTACAATCTTCCATTGCACATAGATTTACACTGTGCATGGATAGGCATGTTGCAAGGCCCTCTCTCTAGTACTGGGTCATGTCATGACCACAGCTTGACATGTTCAACGCTGTGGTCTTTTGACATTATTTGTAAGAAATCAATAACTCCATCATTGATGTTGAGTTATGTTTTGTATGCAACAGGTTTTAACTAATTTAACGACAGCTGAAAATAAAGTAGAAAGAAGTCAGAGTGACACCTCAGGTTTACGTGACCAAGGGGCAGATAGTTGAATTGTGCAGATGCAGGTGCAGATGATTCAAAATGAGACGAGTCTAAGCCCAAAATAACACTCATATGTCTTCAGTGTGTTTGTGTGTCTTTCTCTGCATGTAGATGAGGGGAGAGTGTGTAAGTGAAGGAAAGAGGCGAGGGAGCAGTTACTGGCATGATTAACTGTATAAAAACAAGGCGCGTGTGTGTGTGTGTGTGTGTGTGCTGAACTCTAAAAAGAAAAAGCAGTGAAGATTTAAGGTTACTGCTATTGTCTCTTGGCTCAAGGCCAAGTCATAGTCGTAATTATGCATAATGCATGTCTCTAAGATTGAAAAAATGTCTTTGTGGAGGTCCACAGTGAAGGCTATCTGCTTACTGTTACCTTAGATGGCTTTTCTGTTACCTTGCTTGACTTCTCTGTCGCCTTAGATGACTTCTATGTTACCTTACATGACTTTTCTGTTACCTTACTTGACTAATATGTTGCCTTACATGACTTCTATGTTGCCTTACATGACTTCTATGTTACCTTACATGGCTTTTCTGTTACCTTACTTGACTTCTCTGTTACCTTACTTGACTTCTCTGTTGCCTTACATGACTTCTCTGTTGCCTTACATGACTTTTCTTGTTACCTTACTTGACTAATATGTTGCCTTAAATGACTTCTCTGTTACCTTACATGACTTTTCTGTTCCCTTAGATGATTTTTATAGTTCATTCTGTAACTGTACTGTTTACTTAGATAACTGTTTCACTCCCCCAGAGTGCATCCACGCCAAATAGCCAGTTCCTGACACGTCTTTAATTCCACTCTCGTTCCCCATTCAACAGATATTCTAAATTATTCTGACATGTCTTGTGTTGTCATTGGCATAAACCTGAAATAGTGAATCTACGAAATAACGTTTTTTGGTTTGATTAATGTCTTCTACATTAAGAAATGAACCTTCTTTTCAGAATTCACACCCACAGGAGAGGCTTGCACACTACTCAGAATACTTTGCACGATGGACTGACTTACTTCAACAATACATCTTCATTCCATTAGTTTCATAGGTGTTTCAACAAGTTCACTGTGTGTATGTAGTCCTTTCCTATGGATGTGAATCCAGAAAGGAAGGTCTTGCTATTATGGCAGGCACCTCCCACTCTGGATGTACATGAGTGCTCTCTAATTGAGCTTATACAGCTGTGGTTGTATTTGTATGTGTATGCAGATGACTAACATCTGGCAGATGAGATGAAGGGAGAAGGCAAGGACGAGGCATCAGTGGGCACTAAGACCATGGAAGAGGCTGTGGCAAGGGTAAAGTAGGCAGGCAGCCATAGTGTTCGATGCTCTTTAAAGTCTGTGTAAAGTATAAATAAATGTGTTCTGAGTTTGACATACCACGGAAAAGTGTGTTGTTAACCACCCTGCCAAATTTGAATGATTGAAACAATCGCCAAATATATGAAATTAGGCTTCAAAGTTGTGTAAAATTCAGCCTCTTTCTCTGCTCCCAAACGCTGTGGGCGTGTCCGCTGAGTTCGCTGAAACCCCGCCCCCTACCAAGTGTTACCTGTCAATCAAAGTCACCACCTCTACCAGAAACATGGAGGCTAGGTCTGAGAGCTTTCTGCCGCTCTCCCGTTGTGTCTTTTCTCCTGGGAATGTCCCGTAATTTTACAAGCTCCAACTTTGTTAATAATAAAGAGAAGCGCACAATAACAAAGGTTTTATTTTGAAAGATTAGACTGGAATCCGCCGCAGCTCCGTTCGTTTGACAGAAGCTGAAACACAGCGAAATGTTTTTAACTGTAAATAAAAGTGCACAGTTTCCAGCCTGCATCAGACAATGCTGAGTTTACTGACTAATTATTAAAAACCAGGATGTGTTGTGTGAACTATCGTCATCTTAACCCACTCGGCACTAATCTCTCTGCACATGTTCTGCTGTCTGTTGCGTTAACGGCAGATAAAAGGCTGCTGCTTGGAGAGTAAATTAATTAAGCCAAATTCAAAAGTTTAAATGTGACAAAAGTTTTACACTGTGATGTTCATGTTTTGTTGTAATAAAAATAGAAACATAAATAAATACCAAGTAAGATAAACACTAGTGAATAAGATAAATACCAAATAAGTCAAATAATAATTTGTGTACTTTTCTCCACCATATGGGGAAGAGGAAAGTACAAGGAAGTCCTCAGTTACAAAGTGTTTTTTGACAAGAAATGTCCAATAAATGCAGCATGTGTCTAAAGTAAGAAAAATAAATCGTTTTAATAATCGTGATTTCAATTTTGACCCAAATAATCGTGATTATGATTTTTTCCATAATCGAGCTGCCCTACTAGTACAAGTCAACATTGGCCTTTATACTTCTGAATGGCTGACAAGTATGACCACCGTGCTAGGTCTTCTTGAGTAATGATATTGTCTGATATTACAGGCATTTTCTTTTGAGTGAGTACAACTGGTAGCTGGTAATAGCACTCACTATTAAGATCAGACCCTTCAAGGCCAGTAAGTGTGTACGTTGGAACCACCTTCTGTTGTCCCATGGTGCGCAGGAGAAAGTTTGCACGTCTTCCTCCAATACTCAACTCCTGCATGAGATTCTCTGAGTAGTGGAGAGTAGCCCTCCACGGTGGTCCTTTAGCAGCAGGTAGTCCTTGGCCTCAGAGATGAGCCTCTGGCAGCCCTGGTTCTCCTTCACCACATCCTGAGACTCAATCACATCATGGAGGTAGTACGGGCTGATGAGATGCAGGCGGATATGCTTGAGGACCTTTTCAAAGCTCTGTTTACGAAAAAGGCATTTATTCAGCCATGATATGGCAGCTTCAAACACCAACTCCTCTTTGGGCAAGTTGAGATGGTCGCTGGCAAGGATTTCTGTCAGTTTTTCCACACACAGGGACAGAAACTCCTCCTGCTGAGAAACACTGCTGAAGTGCTCAAGAATGTAGTCCATGTTGCGTTTCTCCAGCACTTTACAAGAATGGGCCTCGGCAAAGCAGTGAATCCCCACACAGTTCATTTCATCCATCTGAAGCTCCATGAAACGACAACAGGCCTCTCGGAAAGCCATGACGTCCTGCAAGTTGGCTGTTGCCAGCAGCGCCTGCACATTTGCTTTTGAGATGTAGACCTCTGATGTGTAGACGTAGCTCACCAGCATGCCAACCATCTGAGGTTAAAATCCATTGATGGCAACCCTTTCCTGCTTGGACTCTATCAGGTCAATGGAAAACATTGCCTGAAAGTAAAAGCTAAAGGAGGCAAGCACAATACGATGGCAGGAGAACTCCTGTCCTCCACAGCACAGAGTCTCATCACAGAAGGCATTGTTGAGCCGCAGGCTATTGAGGCCCTGCAGGACAGTGTTGGGATGCCTGGGCTCCACAAACAGGTAGTCCTCGCTGCTCATAGGAGCTGGAGCAGCTGGAGCAGCAACAGCAGAAGCAACGGTGCCTACGTCTTGAGGAACCGGGAAGGTGGCACTGAAATGCTTTTCTATTCATAGCATTCTCATGACATTCATTGCCATACAATATGCAGTGCCACAGCTCATTGGCCACAGTTGTCATTTAATGATAATCATCTGCTATTTGATTACAATCACCTGGTTTTTGCAACAAAGATTCTGTGATTGAATACTCAAACATACCAGTAAGTGCTCATTTTGGAAGACGATTTGTGACTTTCAGCATGATTACATGAATATGGGAAACTGGAAAAGCAGATATTACTGTTTCAATGTGACTTGTTTACAAGATCCAGTAATAAGACACCAATGTATTACATTTTTGTGGATCTATTTTTATCATGTGTCAATACACAGCAACCGTTGTTTTCGTTGAATTGTTAAACAGGATTCTCACATGTTCAGAGCTTTCTCAAAATGGGCATAGACCCTGTGGAGCAGGAAGATGATGGCATCATCCACCCCCACATGCGCCTGGGAGCAAACTGCAGTGGGTACTCTCCTCCATCTACAAGTCAAACTTTGCAATATTCTATTTGCATACAGCCAAAATTCATAAGGGCAAATGAATCATATATGACTGGGGCTTCTGATCTGTTCAGTCTGTCTTAATGTTGTTCCAATAGACCTATATTAGGGATTTATTTCTTTACCCTTTTACTGTTGTGGATTAGTCATGGGATTTAACTTTATGGCATTATGTCTAGAATCCACTGTGTGTCGCTGACTTTTTTTCTTTTCATTTAAGTGTTCGGATTTAGTTTTGTCACATCAATTAAAAGGAGATTTATTTATTTTCTTTGTCCTCTAAAGGGTCGTGGGGGAGCTGGAACCAATCTCAGTTAACATTGGGCAAGAGGCAAGGTACACCCTGGACAGGTCGCCAGTCAATCACAGAGCTAACTATGTATAGAGATAGACAACCATTCACTCTCAAACCTACGGGCAATTTAGGGTCAGTAAGTAACCTTACCTGCATCTTTTTGGTCTGTGGGAGGAAGCCAGAGTCCCCGGAGAGAACATGTGAACTCCACACACAGAAACGCCCCAGTTAGGCAGTGGATTCAAACCCAGAACCCTATTGCTGTGAGGTGACAGTGCTAACCACTGCACCACCACCCCACCCTTAAAATAAGATATTGGTTCAAACTGTTGATTTCTATTGCACTTACATGCAATGTCTGTTAATATTTAATGTGGAAAAAAGTTATTGGTGCACCCATTTAAGGAATCCCACATTTTCCTGCAGCAAATTGGCTGCCTTCTTTGAATACTGAATGCTCACTGCTTGTCATGTATTTGATTACTTTACCAAGTGCAATGCTAATTACCTTGAGGGGAATCACCTGTGTGTGTGTGTGTGTGTGTGTGTGTGTGTGTGTGTGTGTGTGTTTGTGCGTGCGTGTGCGTGCATGTGCGTGTGTGTGTGTATGTGTGCTACTAAAAAAGGTTACTGTACTGCATAATTGTGATACTGATGAAGGCTAGACAGCCAATAATGTTTTGTCTTTTGTAAATAAAGTGATCTATTGTCACTGAGTGCAATTCTCCTTAGTCATCATTAATCTATAAGTGGATCTCTATATTCTTGCCGGCCTATGTGCTGACAGGATAGCGTACTTGGAATGGAATACCTCCAATTTTCAGCTATGTTTAATTTGAACCTCATTTATGTTGTCGACAGCTAGATGCTGACCCATTTTTGCTTCAAAGCTATTCAGAAAATGCAGTCCAAAGCTGTATGCTGACTTCAATGCTGAAAATTACATTTTATCACACCTGATTTTATAAAGACCTTCCCACCAAAATGTAGATGCTTGTAGAGACCACTTCTACCTAGAGGAATAAGAAGAAGAATTGCATATTAAAAATAAATATGCTCATCTACTTTGTACTTGAGTAGAAGTCTGAATTACAGCTATTATAGGTCTGAATTGCATCATTCTATAGTCATATGCAAAAGCTTCATAATCTTTCTTTGACCCTTATGGTCACTTAAAAAACTCTTTAGGAAGTGCTCTTGTTAGAGACAGCCTACTTTAAATGTTCTGGTACAGGTCAATTGAAGAAATTCAATTGTGGCCCCAGAGGGCAGAGAGCTACATCATTCTCCCAGGCCCCTTAAAGTAATTAATGTTGCAGTTGGCTCAGGAACTGAAATTCTTCTTAAATCTTCTCATCTGCGAGGGAGGGATCCTGCAGACCTTAGGGCCTCCTGCAGCAATGAAGCAGCCACAGACTGTTGTTCATGTCATTAGCTTAAGCAGCCCACTCGGCTAATTGGTTAGGCAGAGTTCATTTGGCTTCCTCTCTGATTTGGCTAGCCACTGGGGATAGGACGAGTGAGTAATTAGAAACTTGAATTAAATGTAGTTTTCACAAATGGCTTGGAGGAGACTGATGGCACATAATGTGACCGTAGGTTGGCTTAATGGGCAGAGAAACTATTCCAAAGCCAAATGGTCATAAGTTGTAATGATGTTAATAGATAACATTTAGGGTAAATATTGTATTTTGCAACAGTTACAGTCGTTCAAATGTTTTTACTTAAAGAGATTGTTGCTTTTCACTCTTTTTTGACATGTCTTTAACTTAAAGGAATAGTGGTGGATTTTGTTACAAAGTTTGTTTCATGGAAATAGTTTTAAATACATATTGTAAATTGTGGCAAAGACCTGTTTCACAAATGATTGTTGCTTGCAAATTGCAGATACACTTGTGAATCCTACAGCCCTCTTTCATCTTTATGCATGGTCAGCAAGTGTGGGAGTCTATTTGATTAGTTAGATATGTCAAAATCAGTAGGGGAGAAAATTATGTCTTATTGGAAATGTATGTATGTATGAAATGTTGCAACTTTGGTTAAAAAGGCCCCAGGCTAGCTGTTGCTCCCCTTGTTCCAGTCTTCCAAACTCCCTCCTTGCTCTAGCTTTACATTTAACGTACAGACATGAGAGTTGTATCAAATGTCTCTAAACTTCACCAAGAATAGGCATATTCCCAAAATGTTGAACAATTCCTTTAACCAAATGGAGATCTGAGGAGAAAAATCTTCAAAATCTTACTCTGTAAAATATAAGTACAAGTTAGATTTGTAGTAAGTTATCTTGAGATATTGAGCGACGTGACATGGAGCTCTGTGAACTTGAGCTTAGAGGCAGCATTAGGACAAGGGGGATTTGTGAATTCAAAGCAATGCAGTTTAGCTCAATATCCAAAATGACCTACTGTATGGTGAAGTATTAAGTGTGAAGTATTATAAGGCTTCAACCCAGTGAAGCTGTTATTTGTATTTATACAAGGCAGTAATTGTTATTGTTAGTGAGGATGTAAAGTGGAGATGAATGTGTTCCCAAGTCACCAAGCTCTCCCCAATTAAGTGATCAGAGGTATAAAATCACTGTCCAGCTCCTGGAATGGAGCTCTTCATTCTCATGTTACTCCATCCAAAGCTTTAGCAGTAAAATATTTACAACCCTAAGAAGATAGGGGATTTCTGTACAGTTTGTATTTTTAACAGAAAACTACTGACCATCTAAACGGGTGTTCAACCCTTAATGCTAGAAATGAATACTCTCTTTACATGAACTACATTCTGCATCCCCTCCCCACCTCAACCATGCCCCGTAGAGGTAAATGTTAAAACTCTATTTGCACTTAGCTTCATCCGTGGCCCTGCATGTCTTTTAACCAAATCGTATTCTATCAGTGACTGCAAAAATCAAGATGCAAATCAGTGGGCTGAAATTTGACACTAGCTCTCTCTCAGAGGAAGCTGAAGACTTTGAGGCTGGCTCTGTGGGAGAGTGGAGTTGGGTATGCCCCTGCAGCCCTTCCACGATAAACTGACATATGCAGTGCTTTGCACTATTACAAGCTTTGAGGCACTGATCAAAGGAATGAGCTCTAATAGGGCCAGGAAACAAAAACAGAAACAAAGGAACAAATGATTTTGTTCCAACTTCAGTTTGATGTTTACCTCTTGCTCATCAGGGCCTCTCCGCCTACTGACTTTTCACAGCCACCTCCTCATCTCATTTCCTCCGGGACTTCATCCCCCCCACCCTTTCTATATACCTTTCCCTCATGTGTTTGACAAAACAAATTATTTCCTCCAAAGAAATGTCATTGAACGCAGCTTTCAGTGGCATATCTTTTTGAGAGGATGTGGTTTGGCATGCAGTTCAGAAACTGACCATTACAAAACAATGCTGGATATTTTTGGTTTATTTCTGGTTCATAAAGCCAAATACAGTTATACTGGCATATACTAAGATGAACAGATGTACAAGGAGTACAAGTAACTGCTGCTGTATAAAAATGAAACAAAGTGTTTGTGCTGTGAGACTGCCCTCTGAACCCATAAAAATATAATCAAGGATGTTTTATTAACACTGACAAGAGCGTCTTACCACTGATAAACACAGAGCCTAATTAAACTAACCACTAACACTAACACTAAGTACACACTGTGCGCACATCAGTACCAATGACATGTTTGAGGTAATTTAGTTACAGAGCCACCATGACATAGTTTGTCCAACAGGGCACTGACGAGTTCATTTTTCAATTATAAAACGTCCCGCTCAGTACATTTCTTAGTTACAAGTTACCAGCTATTGTTGTAGCAGCAACATATGCCATTTGAAATATAGCAAAAGGTCATTTCGCTGGTGAGAAAGTAATAACTTTAGTATAGTAAATACAGTGTTATATATGCATTACACTGCCCAGAATTACTGAGTTGAGATCTCTGTATATTCTACACATTATTTGTGAGACAAAGGGCGCCGAACCTGAAAACAGAATGTGTGCATTTGTCCAAGCACTAGGGTGAAAGAAAGAAAGAAAAAAAGGCAGTATGTGTCTAAGTGTGTGTGTGTGTGTGTGTGTGTGTGTGTGTGTGTGTGTGTGTGTGTGTGTGTGTGTGTGTGTGTGTGTGTGTGTGTGTGTGTGTGTGTGTGTGTGTGTGTGTGTGTGTGTGTAGGTCATTCAGTCTGTCAGGTTGTGGCATGTTCACACATATTGGACAGAAAGAAATGTCCTGTCTCCTTCTGCAAGGATTATTTTTTTTAATTTTGAAAGTTCATTAAGTTCTTTGAAATCTGAAATGTTAGAGTTGAACTTCTTAAAGTAAATGTTCCTCATTTCAATGAATGTCCATAAAGCACATAGTAAATTAAACAAAGTATAAAATAGGAAGGGTAATATCCAACCAATAAAAAGAAAATCATAAAAGCATAAAACAAATGGGTCAAATAAAACCCAACACATAAGAACACTATAGATAAAACACTAGCATCTGTGAGGAAATTAGTATCAACATATAATGACCCACTGGATAAAGTGCTTCAAATGCATTAAAAACATCTGCCCTATTGCACAATTATTTAAACCTGCCAAGTGGCCTGCAGTGCTATGTTTGGAGTGTTAAGGAGGCGGATAGCTTCAGGATACGTGCTATTCTTGAACCTGGATGTTCTGGTCTTAATGCTTCTCGGTCTTTTGTGAGAAGGAAGGACATTATATAGGTTGTTAACTCGGTGGGAGGGGTCCTTTAGAAGTTGAAGGTCCTTCTTTTGTAACTTAATAACCTTATAGATTTCTACTAGCGGTGGGAGATCACATCCTTTTGGATGTCGTACACACCACTTTGTCCAACTGTCCAACTGTTATAGCCATTTGTGTACAATGAGCACAAGAGTGGGGGCAGTACACACCCCTGTGTTGCCCAGGTGTTAATGGTTAAGGATTTAGAGATTTGTTGTTAAGTTTGACCACCTGTGTCCTCTTCAACAAAATGTCAAGGACTTATCAACTCCCATATGATAGAGTTTGTCATGCAGCCTGGATGGGAGAATAGTGTCCAAATCTGAAATAAAATCGACAAACAGAACCTTTGCATAGGTGTCCAAAGGCCTCTAGGTGTTTTAAAACTGAGTTGAAGCACAATGAAACTACAACCTCAACAGACCTGTTTGCTCTATATGCAAACTGATAAGGCTCTAGGACAACACTGCAGAGATGGTTTCATACTTGGCATTCAAAGATTTACATGATAAAAGATGTCAGGGCAACAGGTCTGTTGTCATTCAACAGCCTGGGTTAGGTTTCTTAGGCACAGGCACAATTACAGCTGACTTAAAACATGCTGAGATTCTCTGCTGTGCAAGGGATCAGTAAGAAATCTCAGTTAAAATACGGGCAAGTAGATATGCACAACATTTTCAGGGTAGCAGATGATACCAGATAGGGGCCTGCAGCCTCCCCACTGTTTTGCCTGCGCAGCAGGTTTCTTCCCTCATGCTCCCTGATTAGAAATGCTGGAGTAGCAGGCTTGGATACACCAACAGAACAGGACTATGGGTCTATTTTAGTATCAAACCTGCAATATAAGTTATACAACTCATGAGGCAGGTTAGGTTCAGTATCTTGAGAGACATGATTGTTTTAAAATTATTATTAATTATCCCTTTTAGCCCTCTGCTCTCCTTAGAGTTAAGCTTGTTTACCTGTTTTAGCTTTCTTTACCATCCTTTCAAATTCATAGTTGTCTTATAAATTCATTCTTAGATGTCTTATGAAGATGGCTTATGAAAGCTACATTTTTTCCATCTCCACCATGTTTTAAAATATATCTAATACATCATGGCTTATTATTACTGAAAACCATTACAGACTTGGATGGCACACATACATCTTCAATAAATTTGATGTGACCACAGCAAAAGAGTCCAGATCATCATTTGGCTCCTTCAATACAGTCCAATCGGTTGTAGCAAAACAGGCTCTCAGTATATCCATCAATGCATATCCATTGCACTGTCTAAGAGTCCCCCTGCAGGGTTTGATGGCATTCAGCCTCTGATGATACATGGGAATGAAAGAAATAGTGCTGCGACTCTCTAAATAGAGCTCTTCCTACAGTCTGAAATGGCAGTGGAATAACACAAAACATCAGGTATGCTCTCACCCTGGAAGCTGTAAAAACGTTCTCTCTAAGCAATGCTCCTCTTAAGCTGACGTGGTTAAAATCACCCATACCGAAACTCTCGAGTATAGGAGGGGGGGGTTTAAATCACCATAGATAGCTGCTGAGAGGCAGCCATAGCCTCTACTGGAGGAGGGATGTATACAGCGATCAGGATGAAAAATGCTAATTCCCTCAAGACATAGAATGGTCTGCATCTGATAGCAAGTGTCTCAAGTTCAAGAAAGCATGACTGTGAAATAGACCACTCAAAGACACTCCGGGACACAGGATAGAAAGGCAAAATTGCTCAGGAGGAAAACTTGAGGGAGACAGAAAGAACCACTAAGGAGCCTCATCAAAGCCCCATCAAAACCAAGTGAACTGACTGGGAATTGAAGAAATCAGCTATCTGCAAGGCACAAAGTATCAACAATACTGGGCTCAAATAGACAGACGCTGGAGGCCCAAGCAAGGATGAACATCTACATGGCTGAAAAAAGAAACTAAGACCTAAGGAACCAGGATCAAGCAAAGAAAAGAGAGATATGAAGTGGCTTGAAGAGCTACTAAAAAGACAATATTGTACATACAGCCACTTTGTCATGAATCTTCATACCTAATGAATAAGGCATATTACGATGATGATTCTGCGCCTCTTGATTAATGTCCATTTATGTCTAACTGTCACACAGGTAAGTAGAGTTTGTGTCACAGGCCTGCAGTTAACATCCATGTTTTTTGTCTAACCATAACCATACCTCATATGCTGGAACAACAATTCATATTCCTCTAAACCTTATCATGTGCATTTGCTTTATTTCGTTGCAAGGCAGCTGGAATTCGTGAGATGATGACAACATGCAAGAATCCATCTCGTCAGGCTTCTGGTTACGCACTTGTATCTGAAATACCGGTGGTTTAGACGAATCAGTGTCCCAAATCCAGCTGCCTCGTAAGGTAAGACGGTGATAGACGGTGACAGACAGATGGTTCATCCAGTCAGCTGCCAAGTATTTTATCAAAGCGCCTGCCCTTTACCACAACAGTTTCCATGGACGAGAATTGACATTGGATGCTTAAAAATAAAGTTAACGCTGAACATTTTTGCATTTTGCAGAATTGTCCAATATTGATATTCTTGTCTGGCAATAGGGTGGAGATAAATACAGCATTTACTCCACAGACTTGCACCTCATCATTTCAAAAGATGTAGGCTTTTTAATTAGGGCTGATGATACTAATTAGCATACTGAATTAATTTCAACAAGCAATTCATTTCAACTATTTTTCTGGTTTCCATACACTTATAGGCAGACCAGTTGAAATCCCACTTAGTTAGGGATAACCATATCCTGTTCATGCTATGGCCTCTTGACAACAAACTGACTGATTTTATTTACTTATATATAACACCGTTTTTATCCAACTTCTAGTTATACACATCATGAGTTCCTGCTGCTTGATTTACTTGGCAAAGGGTTAGCAGCAAAGGGTTTTTCAAATATGACTCGGCAGAGACTTTTAATCAATTTGTAAATCTGGTTTCATCACACAAACGAAGATAATTTTGACTCATTATCTGAGTTCAAATCATGAATACACTCAGACAACAATTGTGAGCAGAGCCGCATCACGCCACATGATATTATTCAGACTGCCTCTCGCTCTCGCTCTCAAATTCCAAATTGATAAGCTGTATTTGGAACAAATGCGATACGTTATTGCCAAAACCAAATTACATATCACTGAATACAATACATTTTCATTAAAGAATACTCCCATACTCAGAACATGAAGGGTGACATGAGAGCCTCAGGCACATACAGTACTGTATGTTACAGTGAGAGACAGAAACACATTAAAAGTGTTGACATAGCAACAAGTGACCAGAAACACACAGAAACATTGTGTCTCCTTTGGACGAATACTCCTTAACACTCACTTCGTCAAACTAGTGTCCGTGTCTCAGTCCGCCAAATTCAGAGGTGTAACATATCTGCAATGCACAGACCCGCTTGTAATTAAACACCTCAATGAGCAGATTACGAGTTTCCCCATTTGGAAATTTCATTACCATTCCCATAATTGGATTCCAAATTTAATTAGTGTTCCTGGGCTAAACAGCATGTGATTCGAGGGTGAATGTAGATGCCGTCAGAGGTCTTGAACACTGGTTTAACCCGCTTTGCTCTTCTGCCACCTTGACAGGAAACACATTGACCAGTATAAAAAAGAATATAATTGAATTGGAATTGTATCTTAACTTGTATTTCTTTGGCAAAACATTATCTCTGTTTAAAAATAAAATTTGTCATTAACTACATTTCATTAGAAATTAACTGAAACATTTATGGCCATGACACTCTTTAGTAATCTTCTAATTATTTACATGTCATGAAGGTAAAACAACCATTTAACTGAGCAGTAGGACTTTTTTTTACTCTTTAAAAATGTGTTTAGTACTTAAAAATGTGTTGATTCTGAGCTTTACACAATGAAATGATGGAAAACTGTTACAAAACACAACTCAAAAGATTCTATTTAGGGAAATGTATTCAGATTTTGTTTCTTGCAATGTGCTTGTCTAATGAATTTATAGCATCTCACCAAGAAGGAAATGTAATATGTTCAGAGGACTTCCCCAGTCCAATGAGATTAAACATGATTGTCCAAATTGGCCTGTCTGTTGGCCTGTGTTGTCTAACAGTGCATTTCTTTATACACAAGCAAAGCTGCATACTTGCTCTCATCAGTTTTTCAGAAAGACGCCGTTCTATTTGAAACTTCTTGGCCGGTGATCAAATAATTTAATAGGATGCTTTTTCCACAGTCCAGAAGTTTCATTTCCAGTCAAATCCACTTCCCTGTAAGTTTGCGTTATGTAAGCATTCTTTTGTTTTCCACAGGGCCTAAGAGTAATTGTGGAGCCACCTCCCTTTGATAAGTGAGCATCACAGTTGATGACTTGGAATGATTATGTTCATATATTAAATAAAAGTGCCCCCAAGACATAAAAAACTCCCTACCAAAATTAGGCAAAGAATGCAAGAGTGTTCTTGTTTAAATTAAACCTAAATGGGTGCCTCAAGTAAGAGCAAAAATCACCTGAGACATATAAGACCCATGTTAGAGAGAAAGAGAAAAAAAAAGAATTAAACTGCAGAAGAAAAAAAAATAAGGAGGAAAGAAAGCATTTTCTGTTCTTGGCACATGTCTGAGACTTTCAGGAGGTTTGGGAGCCTGAAAGCTGCAGGCCCAGGCCTGACCTCCACAGGAACCAAGCCTAAGGCACCAGGACAGTGAGGATCTTTATCTGAAAGATGGATCAGGCTGGGTTGCACATCAGAAGTGCATTCCAGCATGTAAACGTAAGCTGTCCACCAAAGAATTAATCAGCCAATTCATCAGGTGGGTAGACATCTTAAGTGTACTAACTTGATGACATGTGATTTCACTGCTTCCTAGGCCTCACAGAGGTAAAACAAATCTACATCATTATCTACAGCAGTCTCAGTGCTCAATCCTTGACAACCAGTACTACCTGTTTGCTGTTCTATTAGGCGGCTAAGTGCAATTTGCAAAAGTCTGGTTGCATTACGATGTCTATAATTATAACTTGCAAGCTCTGGGACCAGCAATAACAACTACCCCAAAGCACCCTAATGTCAAACACACATTCAAAACTCTATGGGAGAGATCTCATCAAGCATAAAATGTGCTGATAAAATGTTCAGATGCAGTCACAGAATGATTCACACTTCAAACGCAAACACTGAAAAACTTACAAAGGTTTGGATGTACAGTTTTTTTTTTTAACCCTGAAGAGAAACTTTATATCTCTCCTCCTTTGCAGAATGTCTCTTTCACAGAGCACAGTTGTCAGACAGTTTAGTCGCCTCCGGCAAAGTCTGAATTACTTTCAAGTGACTTTGTTCCCACCCTGATATCACCTTAGCCTAAACTTGTCTTGAAATCTACACAGAGAGGGAGGGAATAGAAGCAGATATTGATTAGTGTATTGCTCATGAAAGGCCCTGAGGTGAACAGTAAATACTTATGGAATTACTGTAGGGTGATAACAAGTCTCTTTCCACCATATATAGATAGTTTGAAGGTAACAGAAAAATAAAACATGCAGTTACATGTAATTAGCTAATTTCTACAGCCTTGTAGCAAATCATTCTTTTACAAGGATATATTAAATAAAGAAAACTCATTTCAATTGATGTAAAATAGCGATCTGCCTCTAATATGTATTTTTCTTTATGTGGGTCTCTAAGAGGCGGAAAGGCCACTCAGACCTTCAATGAGCTACCTGTGAATTGTAGATATGAGTGGAAAAAGCCATAAAAAGGCATGTCTGATAAGCGTCTATTCTCACAGATAACCGCTGACCTCAGGGTGCCGGCTCAACTGGATATACCCTTTGGTTATTTATGTCAGCGGCTCCTGTTGCTGATCCCTGTTCACATTAAAAAGACACATGTCAGTATTACCGGCATATCAGCTGCGTCAAGGCAAAACAGTGTTCTCAGAAATCCAGAAATAGTTGTCCTGATGCCCTTGTACAGCAGGTTATTTCAATTATGTGTAAGAACTAAAGCTCGAAAGACTATAACATTAAAGTAAAAAACAAAATGAAGAAACAGATAAAAGCTGCATATTTCCTGTCTGAAAGCAGTGATGAATATCTGAGGGATGAGATGGGGAATTTGGGTTCTCTTAAAGTAAGACATCTACAAAGGCCAAGTCATTAATTGTGGACTTGTTGAGAATGTTGTTTTCAGTTTTAGGACAGGATCTTGCTATCCAATGCATTTTTAGCTGGCAAGTATTACATTTTTATCTCTGTTTCTTTCTCAATAAATCCTGATATATAAGACAGTTTATCAGTGCCTTCCAAAGCAATATGATTATTCCAGAAATGACTCATATGAGCATTTTCACATTCGATATCTACATAATTAATGTACATAAATGCAATGGTTCAGATCTGCAAGAGCTGTGTTTATATAGGTTTGTGGCTAAAGATACCAGTGAAAATATGATTTGGCTCTGACGACTGATCGGATCAAGTTGGGCCTGCTCTGTTCCAGTCTGGGTCAGTTGTGTCCAGTTCGCTGAAAGTCGTTAACATTTTTTTAAAAAGAGAAAAAAAAAGCTAAACATGGTACATGGTTGACGGTTGTGACTGAAACTGGCGACTGATGACATCACTTGTGTGCCACTAGAGGAAGAGTCCATCAAGGACTTCAACCAAACTGCATTTTCTCTTCCCTTTTTTTGCCTTGTCAGAGTAAACTGGATTTCACACATGAGGTCTAGATGGTGGATTTAACAAGAACACCGCCAGTACTCCAGTCATTCAGTGTGTTGTCACGTGTAACAGATGAGCAGGTAGTTCCAGGTATGAGAAGTGAAACCGATACGCAAGAGCCTTAAACTTGCAGTCTTTCTAATAGCCAGCAGGGGACTCCAAGAAGAAGTCTATTTGTACAGAAATCTATATGGAAATGACCACACTTCCCACTTGATTTATTACCTCAGTAAGCAGTTTTTTCTTACGATTATGGTCTCAGTCGCTAGTTTTAAAGTCTTCTTCAATAATGCATTGTGTTCATTTAGTAAATTATGGTTTAGAGTTAAATATGCAATAAAGGAGGTTATGTTTTAGGGTGTGGCTAGCTTGTGATTGACAAGTCTCTGCTACAGTGGTGCCTGAGGTGTTGTACTTTGACCCAATTCCACACCAGGGTCACTTCTACGGTCACTTCTCATAATTTCTGGCTACAACCAAGATGGCAACGGTCAAAATGCCAAACTTGAGGCTTCAAAGGAGGAGTCCACACACCAATGGGTGATATCACAGTGGCTATGACAAATATTTGTATACAATCTGCGTTAACACTCATGTTACAACTCACATTTGGTAGGGTCAACCACCAATTTTATGGTGGTGTAGCAATGTTACACTACTTTCACATTTCTTACTGAGAGAACAGCCACAGAGGACATAACCGCAAGATTGTATCAGGAGAAAATAAGTTGTTTTAAGAGTTAGAAAAAGAACAGGCCACTGCTGTCATTTTCCTATGAGTACAGTGTCTTCCTTCATTATTTCTCTCTTTTTCTGAATTTTAAGTGTCATGGGGCCTATAAAAATATACAAAAACGGACAACTTGATAGAAATAGCATGGCTCGTCTTTCATTCAAAGTTTACTCCAATAAAGTTTGTGCAGAGTTTGCTTTGTCAGCCACACCCTGCTGAAAATTCATATGGTAGCGCAAAATCACAGCTGGGAACTATCCAGCACAAACACATTCCACTCGCTAGCTCAGTGGAAACAGTTGATTGCTTTGCTGAAATGCACCTCAACAACATATTTTGTGAGAGACTAGCATTTCTTTTATTTTCTCTTCACCCCTCCAGTTTTAAACCAGACAATCCAAGTCACACATTCTCATCCTTAAATTACTTCTGCCATAAGCCAAATTGTGTCAGGTTTTCGCACCAGGATGGCCAGCAGCACAATGCACCTGCCTAGAGTGCCACCCCATCATAAAGGCCATGCTGTGCATGCCTCCTGACTACTTACTGCATTAGAATGTGTGTACACAACATTTCCAGTTAGGGTCGATCGCAGTTACGCCATATTTCCCTATATTTATAAAAAAAATCAGTTGCGGGAAGCTTCTCTTGCCTCTGGAGTAGTTTGTCTCCATTATGTGGAAACAGTGTGTTTACAGTTGTGTTAAACAAATGAGTGTAACACCATCACTTTTCTTAACAAGTGTGCAAACACCCTTAGTCGACACATTAATACACTCACTCAGTTGCCCTGAAATCTATTAAAATCCATCATCACGCGATCCATTGCTGCTCCCACTTTGAAGCATAATTAATATGCAGCAACAAAGCAAAGGATAATTGAATTTTCTTTCCATTTTTATATTGCAGGGAGTTCCATTCAACGTGACACTTGATCAAAGGCGATCTCCTGCTGTCCGCATCTGCTGACAGATGTGTTTCAGGAAGATATTCAGTATACATTTTGGTGTGGAGTGGAGTAGACTTTCAGCTTTGCAGAGTTGTTTTTCTTTCCTCTGTGAGACAAGAGGATAAAAAAAGAAAAATACAGAAATGCTAGAAATCAGATTGTATATAGCATGCTTCTGCATTAATAAAGAACACAATGTGTTTCACATCAAGCTGGAGGCAAGGTATACATTAAACATTAGGGCTTTACAGTAAAATACATTCAAATTAAATACATTTGATAATAAATGAATAAAATAACAAGATAAGCCTTTAATACGACTGAATAAATACTGAATCAATCAATCAATCTTTATTTGTATAGCGCCAAATCACAACAAAGTTATCTCAAGGCACTTTACACATAGAGCAGGTTCTAAACCGTACTCTTCAGGTTTTAATTTATAAAGAGACCCAACATTCCCACATGAGCAAGCATTTAGCGACAATGGCAAGAAAAAACTCCCTTTTAACAGGAAGAAACCTCAGACAGAACCAGGCTCAAAGTGGGCGGCCATCTGCCTCGACCGGTTGGGGTAGAGGGGAGAGAGAGGAAGGATAGGAGAGAGAGAGAGAGAGTAGCACATAGAAAATAAACATTGAAGCTAGAAGGTCCGGGACTGGAATCTGTCATCCGGACGTCTACAGGCCCAGATTACCTGTGAGATGAGAAAGCACAGACAACTCCGGGGAAGAAGTGTAGGTTACTGAATGCATTAATAGTACATGAATGTTATTGGATATAGATGGATGGATAGAGAGAGAGAGAGAGGAGGAGAGAGGAGCTCAGTGCATCATGGGGGTAGGAGTCCCCCGGCAGTCTAAGCCTATAGCAGCATAAACTAGGAGCTTGCTAACTATAAGCTCTATCAAAAAGGAAAGTTTTAAGCCTACTCTTAAAAGTAGAGAGGGTGTCTGCCCTCCGGACCGAATCTGGAAGATGGTTCCACAGGAGAGGAGCCTGATAACTGAAGGCTCTGCCTCCCATTCTACTTTTAGAGATACTAGGTACCACAAGTAGGCCTGCGTTCTGGGAGCGCAGTGTTCTGGTAGGTACATAAGGTACTATGAGCTCTTTAAGGTATGATGGAGCCTGACCAGTAAGAGCTTTAAAAGTGAGGAGAAGGATTTTAAATTCTATTCTTGATTTTACAGGAAGCCAATGCAGTGAAGCTAAAATAGGAGTAATGTGATCTCTCTTTCTAGTTTTTGTCAGAACGCGTGCAGCTGCATTCTGGACCAGTTGGAGAGTCTTTAGAGACTTGTTAGGGCAGCCTGATAATAATGAATTACAATAATCCAGCCTAGAAGTAACAAATGCATGGATTAGTTTTTCAGCATCATTTTGAGACAGAATATGTCTGATTTTTGAAATGTTACGCAGATGATCAGTTGTCAAGTATACAATTCAAATATGTTGTTATTGTAGATTAAAAATGGTTGGTCTGCATCAGCTACTGTAGATGTTTCAGTGCATTAGTTTATTTTGCTATGTATTTTTTAGTATAGAAAAAAACCTTAATAGTATGTAATTGTTCTACTTAAGTAGCTTAGTGGACTATAGTAGAGGAGGTTATAGTATACATTAGGCTACTAGAGCTCAGTTGTGTGTTCATGCTGATTGTGAATGCCAAAATGATGAACATATTAAGCATGAACAGTATATACTATAATAGTTTATACTTCAACTGACATTTATTCATCAGCCTTTCAGAATACATACTGTAACAATTAAGTATGCACAAGATCCAAATCAGAATCTCTAGCAGCAAGGTAAAAATGTTCTTTCTTTCTGAAATATTTGACAATCTATTCTGATAAAAACAAGGTTGGATGTGTGGTTCATATTGGTCAATGACATTCTTTTAAGGGAATATATTATGCATTATTAAGGTAATTAGCTGATGCAATTATGTCCTCTCTAACAATACAAAAATGCACCATGAGTCAGTGGTATATAATGAAAAAGCACTTTAAATTAATTACCATTCAGTGATATGGTAGATTTAGCAAAAACTGAACAAGATGATATTCATTGTAACCTAGTTTAATTCAACAATGAAATTATCTCAAACAGTGTAAAACAGTGTTTGTTCAATTTGTATTCTTCTATTTTGGCTTTGCTTGAACGCCAAGACACATTCTTTGGATATACTGGATATACTTGGATACATGGCTAATAAACCGATTCTGCTATTGTGCGTGCATATATTTCAAGGAGATTATGGTTCAAGAGTAGATTTAACATTTTCTAATAAATGTTTTGATAATATTTTTCTGCAGTAAAAACATCTGAATCCATTGTTTCAAAAATGAATTTAAGCTACTAATGAGAATAAGAATAATCAATGAGAGAACCCTCAAGTTTTGGGTATTCCTTTGAGAGTTGTTATGAAATGTAATGTTAGGCAGTGGTGAAAAAGAAAAGAGATCTCAGAAATAACTGTAAAAATAACAACAAAATGTCTTTACTGAAATGGCTGCATTAGCTCATTTGCACACCATTCATACCACAGTCTTTTACTGTTAAAGAAAATACCTTGTAGAGAAACACTTAACAGAGATAATGGGTTGGAAATGTATAAAAAGGAATTGCCAGATAAATTAACTGTTTTAGTTTTTGGAAATTCAAGAGACATAGGATATTAAAAGACTAAATCATGCAGAAGTGAGTTATAACTGGTTTATATGTATGTTTACTTATATTGTGTACATATTATACACAGAGAGATGAGTAAGGATAATTAATCACTATCCAATATGGGGAGATAGCAAGAAGTGTCAAGGTAACTAATGGCAAAAAAGACAGTTTAGAGTAGTACTTTGAGAGGTTTTAATTATTATTTATAATAAAAGACCTTGGGCTAAACCATGAACATTGCATAATGCAAGGATACTTATGGTAGCATACAGTGAAGGGTGACAGCAGGACATCTGCATGGTCCGTAGGTGGTCTTCTGGAGCTCAGGCAGGGGGCCACTATGTAGGTGAGCTGACTGCAAGGAGATTGATGCTCAGTGCTCAGTGCTCAGTGCGTGCCAAAGATCCCAATCTCTAGCACGTAGGTGAGTGAAGTCCTTGGTCAAAAAATTCAGTTAAAGGGTGATTCACACGGCATCTAGTTGTGATGATCCTGCACTCTTCACGTGGCAACTGTTATGTTTGGTTGCTAGGGCAATGGCAGCATGTGGATGGATGAGTTGAATGGAGTCTGGTTTACTGCGTAGACAGGAGTAAAGGGAGTCTCTAGGTCTCTGCTGCAGCTTGGTTCAGGTTCTGGTGGGCTGCTCCGTTGGCGAGACAAATCAAGCGCCAACACAATGCAAACTTGTTACAGTAACTCTTTTACTGTCTTTAATCTCCACTGCTTTATTTCAGGCAAGTAAATACGTTTTTAAAAAAAGTTTATTTCTAGAGCACATTTAAAACACAGCAGACAGACGGGCAGTTTACGAAACACGGTTCCACATCCACAACCAAACCAGTTACAGGTTTGGTTACGGGGTCACTGACTGAGGGAGTTGACCCCTTTTTGGCGAAAAGCTCGAGAACACACCTCTATTTTCAGATGCTCATGATTAAACCTGCATTAACCCATTTTTGGCCACTTGGGCGCAGCAGAAAGACACTGTAAACACAACAGTGACATCTTATATGTCACCTTTTCAGTTCATATGGTGAATAAGTTAGAACATTTGCATATTTACCATTCAGCATACAGAGCAACATGAAATTCATTTAGAGTCATGTTTCAGAGGAGGGCGCTGAAATGCTCATTATACAACAAGTAGTTTTGACAAAGCAATCTGATTTGTCACTTCCAAATGGACAACTGGTGGTTAATTTGAATTGCTGAGATAGGCTATATGAAATTGGACCCTCTTTTCAGTCGTTACTGTAAAGTAACGTAACTGTGACATTTGAAGATCTATAGATAAACACAGTGGTCCAACCTGTCTGATGTTTCTGCTGTGCTAATTTTATGTAGGCTTCAGTGTTGCTCTGCTAGCATCACACGCTCTAAAAAACCTGAACCCTTCTCCACTCCAGCTAAATCCATCGATAGATAGATGAGTGGTATTTATTCAGTTTGCGAAATCCCACGATCTCTAGAAAGCTGACTGACTCAACAGGAAATGGAAATTGCCTCTGTTGCTAGGTCGTTACTAATGAGTCTACTATAGTAACTGATTGTTTTCCCCATGTGTTTCCAGGGAAGTGGAGGTAACACTAGCAAAAAGGGCTTTCTTGTTTTTTGTTGGTTTTATTTTGCCCAATATGAACACATTTTGATAATCATTTGATAATCACAATATTGAACTAGAGGGTGTGCTTTACCATCATTATTGGCACTAACCAGTGATGCTTATGGAACTCAGTACAAGCATCTCATTCCTGACCACATCACTGTGTAATCATCCTGTAATATTGCTTAATTAAATCTGAAGGGAATGCAGGGTTGGTTGATAATTAAATAATCTGTGGGTTCATCATTACAAGTGACACCTTTCCCACATAGTGATTATAGGCACTTTGAATTTTGTTCAAACCATTTGTTGCATGTCTTACAAGAGATAATTTTTTTGAGTCGCTTTTTCGAAAACGTGATGATCTATGCTCTTATATGACACTAGAAAATGTCATGTCTAGTACAATTCAGCAGAAGGTACACTGACACTAATTATCATCGAATTAGATGTCAGAATCTTTGCTCAAAAACACACCATGAATAAATGAACGTGCACAATATAATCCAACACGTGCAATTATCTATGTGTTAATTAATAACAGATCTGAATTAAAGCAGTCAACTGGCAACAGACACTGTCTCACATTATCTGTACTTTCACAGATAACACTGCCGACAAGGAAACTAGATTTGAACAGCCCTTTGAGATGACAAAAAGATACAATTAAAACGTATCAGAGTAAAATGTACTTCAAAAGGCAATCAACAGTTACAGCCGGGTGTGCCCAGACAGTGCTGTGGTTTATTCCTCTTCCTCTGCATTTATATACTCCTGGCTCAGGATGGTATCCTGCAGGAGCAATACTCTGCTTCTTCAGCTCTCTGTGTTTATCATGCATACTGCGCATAGTTAATGTAGCCTGCCATTTAAAAAACATAGAATAAAAAAAACAACAACAACTGAAATACAGTGATAAGAGAGCACAGAAAGGACACTAAACAAGCTCAAGATAAGAACAGTACAGTTATGGGTATGGGTATAAGCTATCTAATATCTTCACATCTGCCGCTAACACCATGACAAAAATAATGAGGTGAAGCAATTGCTTTTGCATTAGTGTGAATTATAACCTAATCAGTATTTTGGTGAGCAAGAAAGCAGGCCATAAGATGAGCTAAAGGCCTCTCCTTCTCCCCTGGTGATGCATGCTGGTGCCCCGCTAATGGTGGCTAATTTGCTAGTGAGGCATAATTGGGTTCCGGAAGCATAAACTCCACGGGAATTGTGAACACCAGCAGAGATAGTAGTAGGGAAAGGGAAATTGTGTGTGTGTGTGTGTGTGTGTGTGTGTGTGTGTGTGTGTGTGTGTGTGTGTGTGTGTGTGTGTGTGTGTGTGTGTGTGTGTGTGTGTGTATGTGCGTTTAACAGGTCTGCTGACATTATACAAGGCATTACACTTAGAGGATCATTTAAGTGTGCATTTCTTTTAGTATTCAAACTGTATCAGTCTTTTGGAAGGATTTCACCATTACCTTTAATGCTATAAATTGTTAGCATGCCAGTCTGTGTACAGTCTTTGAGAAGGTACCTTTATGTAAATGAGAAACTGTGGGAGGCACGGCAAGGCTTCAAAGCAGTGTGATGGTAGAACAATTCTATGCTGCCTAATCACTGGTATGCATGAAACGGCGATGAAAGCACATAAAGGATGCACACCCAGCATGCTGGGTAAGTGGTAGAAGAAGAAACATTGCTTGATGTTGACCAATAAATTCAGTGCAAGCATATGAAAGTGTTATGAAAGGTGGCCGTGGTGTGCGTGTCCAGAGTGGTGTGATGTGTAGCTGGAGAATGTTTAATTGCCTCTAGCAGCTGACACTTCTCCAGACTTGTTTACGTTTCACATAAATATCACTCCATTCTTAAGCTGCAGTGTGAGAATGCATTCAGTAGTAAATGCATTATATTGTATGTCTTTGTGGATGGTTCTCTACAAAACGTGTTTTTGTTGACATATCTAACTTGCAACTCAGTTTGTATATGTCTGCATATGTGGGTAAGTGAGTAATGATCTGTATATTGGAAATGGAATTGGTTTTCTATCACATTTGTCCCCCTAACAATATCCTACTTTAGGCCTACAAACAGTTTCTCACATTGAAAGGCAGCTTCATCTGCAAATGACCCCTAAGTTTCAAATCTCAGTCAAAATAACCTTTCCACCACTTTTACTACATCCTGTCTGAAAATAGAAAACTTGTCTCCAACTGTGTTGACACAGAAGAGTGTGCATTTCACTGTCTCATTTCTGAGTTTCAGAGATGCTTGATGTCTGCCATACTCGATTCCTCTTGTCCTGCTCAATTACACAAACCCGGAAAGTCTTGAGGTACCTCGCTCACTAGAGCACTCCACTGAAACCTCAATTTGTGAAAAAAATGAACTGTGTTGAAAATATTAATGTTACTCTCTGCCTCTTCAGAAAGCTTGTTCCTGCATCTCAATTTGATTTGTTTGCTGGTCGTATTTATGTTGGCTAAAAAACAAAAAAATCAAACATCTAGATGTTGAAAGTGAAATAAACTGTATGTCTTGCACATTTTTAGCCACATAGGCTGGTAGTGTTGTTCAATAGATGGCAATGCTGGTCTGCATGTGGGTTGGATGGATTTTCTTGAAAGTTTGTTCATCCATGATCCCAGGAGGACAATCCCAATGATTTCTGTTGACCCCTGACTTTTCCTTTAATGCCACCATGAGGTTGACATTTGTGGTTTTGACTGAAATGTCCTGACAATTTTGGATGGATTGCTCTTATAAAGAAATAAACACAAAAACAAAACAAAATCCATGCTCAAAAGATGTACTGTACTACGACTGGTACTTTCATAATGCATTAGTCCAGACCTGCTTCTATATCTATGACTGCCAAGAAACAATACTTTGTTGACAGCTACAAAATATTAGCAAAAAGCAAATGATGTACAACATTAAACCAAATAAAATGAATACAAAACTTTAGCATTCCTTGGGTTTGATTTGGGATTGTGTGGGGCTGAACACAGAATTCCCATGAAATGAATGTTACAATGTATTCCTATTGTAATTTACAGCAACATTCATTGTTACTGCCCATAATGTAGTTGTAATTTTAATACTAGCTATTAATCAAATGATTTATAAGGCCACAATCCTTTAAGACTCGTGCTGTAAAGTATCTTGGATTGCTGTCCGATAGCGTTGGCAACCCAAGCAATAGATATGTTTACAACAGTGTTAAATCCACTGTAGTTGTAAAAAAAAAAACCCAGCAACCTAGGAACCAAAAATCAGGCATTTGCTCTTGGGAAAACAGCAAACTTATCTTATATCCTTGATATGTCTACAATTGGGTATGGGCAAATCTACTGTGCTAACACCAACCTGGTACAGGAATAGGATATTCAGTATAGATATTGACAAGTAAATGGAGTTACTGCTGCCTGTGTCAGATACACAATAAACACTTTTCAGATATTATCTTCATCATCTGAAAAAATAAACAACCCTATTGCACAGCTGCACCGTTATGTGTGTAAGCAAGTGTGTAAGATTTGTCTCTGTGTGTGTGTGTGCGTGTGTGCGCATGTGTGCGTTTGTGTGTGTGTATGTGTGTGTGTGTGTGTGTGTGTGTGTGTGTGTGTGTGTGTGTGTGTGTGTGTGTGAACAGTAACTTGTTATTTAAAGATACAAATTTGTTTGTTTACCTGCACTCATTAAAATAAGCACAAATGTATATTTGGCATGTCCGGATCATTGGTAACGTGCTCATGGACACCATGATATACCTGCATGTGTGTGATTGTGAGTTTCTGTGCATCTATCCGCATTACATAGTGTACATCAGGCTGAGAAGGGCTCAGGTGTGGGTATGCCGGTGTAATCAGGCCTTCATTCCCTCAGCTGACAGCTCTTTTACTCTATCTGTCTGAAGTCAGCTTCCTCACGAGTAGCCAATATATTACTGTTGCCTGGCCACAGGGTAATCTTTGGAGAGTTTCAGGCCCTTTCTGAGATAACCACTAAAACTCAGCTTCTGCAAAATCAGAGAGGAACTCTGACTCACCTGATACAACATCTAGCCTGTATCTCCTCTGTTTGAGACCTCTGGATTTATTTTGCAAGTCTGGATTTTTTTAACCTCTGTGCCAGCACCCGGTTGCTTATTATTAAACGCCTTTTGATGAGTGGTAATATAATACTGACCTTGTATTAAAAGTCTGTCATAGTCTGATGCCATTCTTTGTAGGGTGCTAAATACAGACTCTATCACCCACAGTCAGTGGGTAGCATTGCCTGTATTGCTGCAGTCCATAATTTATCGGGTGCCAGAACAGTAGACGCAAATTAATTTTTCTTACGACCAACAAAAAGTAATTTACAGTAAGAACTGAAAGAGTTCAAAAAAGTTGTTTCTCAACTAGGTCAGCCAAAACATGTTAGTTTGGACAAAAGAGCTCTGTCAGGATGTAGTGGAAAGAGGTTAGTCATGAATTAGCATTTCTTAATTCAATAAGAATCCAGCTGAGTGTTCTGATCACTGAGATGAAAAGAGAGAAGTTTCAGATTAATGTCTGAAAACTGGACCAGTATGTTCCCTCTTGCTCTAAATAAAACCAAATAAATGAATAATTAAATTTGGACCAAGTTCCATGCAAGCTGGTGGGTGTTAAATACATATTCACTAGCAACAAATCCGCTGGCTTTCTGTTGACATCTGTGAAAG
This sequence comes from Scomber scombrus, assembly GCF_963691925.1. NCBI lineage: Eukaryota > Metazoa > Chordata > Actinopteri > Scombriformes > Scombridae > Scomber > Scomber scombrus. The sequence goes on along the minus strand of NC_084982.1, from coordinate 24,125,658 downwards.
TAGCTACTCACTAAGACCTTCAACGGTAAAATTAGTACTTTTTCCAAATATGGTTGCAGAGGCATTAAAAAAAACAAAAACACCTGAGTCCAAAATCCCCCTGAGTAGGAGTTTGGCATAGAGTAGCATTATGCATTTAGTAAAGTTAAAGAGACGTGACCTAAACTGGCAACACAAGTATGAGTTACTTTGAATGGTAGTTCATTTTTTTCAAAACCCCATGTTTGGAGTTTTAGGCTACAATTATTGTAAAGTATATATGGATGAAAAAAGTAATTGTTTTGAATGTTTTATGCACTGCGGCTATTGGCTGTATTATCTCATCGGCTAACTGCCACACAATCCACTTATTAAATATTGGCAAGCACAGCAGTAATGAGTAACACTGCCTTAAACCCTGGTCTCCCTTAAACAACTTTGAAGTTGGAAAAGCAACTTATATATATATATATATATATATATATATATATATATATATATATATATATATATATATATATATATATATATATATATATATATATATATATATATATATATATATATATATATATATATATATAAAAATGTATGGCAAAAGATACATAAAAAGGACAAATTAATGAGACCAAAAAAATACTATACTGCAAAACATACACTATAGTGTTCTTTTTTAATGTCCTATGAGCCCAATGATACCCTCTAAGTGCCCTTTTAGTTGTTCCAAAATCTCTGTCACAGAGGTTGACAGAGCTTTTGGCTGGAGCCCTAAACTGTAAAACAGATCATTCACCACACAAAAACAGTCAAAACAATTACTACAACCTCCAAAGGCGAATAATTTAAGAGCTATAATTAATTTATGTGACAATACTGTTAATTGACTGGACGTGTGCAACAATCAGTGCTTCACTTTGATGGCACCCACATTCTTATCTCTCTGGCTATATGTAGCAATGTCTGCACTAAACTGCAACTACGATGGCCTGAGGCTTAAGCCAATGCAGAAGTTACATAAAGTGCAATGCCAATGAGGTGCTAGACGCTGGCTCCAACTGACGACCATTCAAACAGCCTGTTTATACACTTTTGCCTTCCAAGACCAATTGCCTTCAATTTATATTTTTTGTAAGACTTTTCTAATATGAGGTGGGCCTTTTCATCATGGATGCAGCTGGTGAAGCATAAGAATGCAAAAAGCTGAAGTACTCCGATCTAGCTACTGAAGCAGAACAAAAGGGCTGGATAACACAGGTGATCCCTGTGGAGGTCAGCTGCAGGAGTTTTGTGGACATGTCAACCACCAGGCTACTGAAAGGGATGGGAGTCCGAAGACAGGCCCTCCTATAGGCTACCAAGTAACTGCAAGAGGCTGTTGAGCGAAGCAGCAACTGTTTCTGGCTGAAAAGAAAGTACAAGAACTGGGTGGCAAAATGGCAACCAGCCAGCAGGACAGGTAAAAGTAGAGGGGGTGCGCCACAGACACCAGGTGTCACCGTTAAGACCTATAGAGGTGTTGTGGGCCTAACAACAAAATACTTAGGAAGGAGGGTGCCCACCAGATGACCCCAGTGAAGCTTCTACCCCCATTGCTGGTTATGATTTACAGTCCACATAAACAGGAATGAATCATTAAAATGAGAAACCTGGACTCAACTGATCCTCCTGAAGTTCCACTGGTTATGATTTACAGTCTGCATAAATAGGACTTAATCACTGACAGAAGAATCCTGGACGCGACTGATCCTCACAAAGTTCTGTAGATGAATTTCTGTTTACAGACCACATAAACAGGACTAAATCATTGACAGTAGAAACCTGGACACGACTGATACCCTTGAAGTTCTGTTGCTGTGTTGGCCTATCAGTGAAACACCAAGGAAGGAGGGTTCCCACCTGATGACCCCAGTGAGGCATTTACTCCCTGCCCCCCCAACTCAAGGAACGATTGCCGATTACAATGCAGGATTGTAAAACTAAGTCCTATGAACTCAACTTTTGACTTGGCCAATACATTCTGCACGTTCACAGCAAAGAACTCAAAGAGGTGAATAAAATGTTAGACAAAAAAAGTAATTTAGTCTGAACAACAAGAGAAGAAAAGGCTGGACAGCTCAAATATTTATTCCTCGATTTTCTGTGAACAAATAAGAAGAATACAGTATCGAAATACAGTTTAAATGTTTAAATCATCTTTGATTGCAGTTAAACCTCTTTAGTCTTTGAGTTTAAGGGGATTTGTTGAGACCTTTTAACTGATATTGCTCTGGAATAAACACACTTTTAATACTTTTTTGTATACACTGGACTAAAGACAGAATTGTAAAAATGTTTAAAAAGTATTGTTTCATTACAATAATGTAGAATTGTAGTACTCTACTATTTAAGAGTAGATGTTTATTTTATGTAACTGATATGATTATTATTACCACATTTTGAGCTAAAACTGTAAGCAGTGGCATAGTGCAGAATGTTTAAGAAGTCTGTAGAAAGAAGAAGCAAGGTTAAAGCGGGAAATGATAAAAACGGAAAGGGTTGAAGATCAGTGTGGAAAAAGAGGAAGTGGGGTCTCCTATTGGGAACAGTGGACTAAAGGAAGCATGGAGGAAGATGATCAGAGAATGATGGATGGGAGCTGTGGCAGGACTCCCCACTCTCCGATGGAGCATGTAAAGGCAAAGGCAGAAAATAGGAAAAGTGTGGCTGTCTTCTCTTTTGTGACCCTGCATCACTGGCTACAGCATTGGCTCTGTCTCCTTGTGGACACTGAAAGGACAAAAGCTGTTTGAAGTTATCGCCTGTGGACAGAGCTTAATGGTGTACTTGATTTAAAAAGTGAAAAATAATGACAGCCTGTCTTCCTGCCTGATATTTCATTTTTACTACTATTGCTTACTAAAACAGATAGCATTTTAAGACAAGAAGTATGATTAACTGGTGAATTTGTAGAATCTCAAGTGATTGGATAACCAGAACATACACAGGCACGACACACTTAACCACAGCTTTGACAGCTGCAGGGCAATGATTTTCAAATAAACACTTCAACCAAGATGGCTAAGAACAACTGTGAGTCAAACATGTGGGTATCTCTTTTGAAGAGTTATGTCAAGAAAAATGTTGAAATGGGATTTAGAGATGCAGAGCACACCCGGCTCCCTTTGCTTAGCCTTTTTTATCTACTATTCCCTCCTCTCTGCACCTGAATAAAGAACAATCTAGATTCTGAGCAGACATTAAAGATCCAGCCCCCAGGACAAACCCCTGCTGGGCAGACCTGTCAATCAAAATTCTCTCAGCACAACTCACTGATGGATGATCTTCTGTTTGCAGATGACATCAGCGATAGACCGAGCACCCATTTATCTTCAAGCTGTGCTAAAAATTACCAATGAGACATTTGTCACTGTGTATTTTGGATGCGGTTGCAGCACCTATTGATCCTTGTCGAGATGAGATAAAATGAACTGTGGGAGAGGAAAAGACCAAACAAAGAGGAAAAAAGGAATTAGATCTTTTAAGTTTTGTTTTAGACAACTGCTTAATAACCACTTCTTAAAGCGTTTTCTTTGAATAGGGTTGTTGTGTGGTTGTTGTCACTTTTCCGAAAAAAGCATCCCCTGCAGCAGCAGTTCCTAACCATTATTTTCTGAGGCACGGTAGCTGAGCATTCACAGGCACGTAACCACTTAACACACACCTGAGCCTCATCAGCACCCACCATTATCATTTAAACGCTCCCCTCATTGCTGCCAGACTTCCTGCGCCCCCTGACGTTCACTGAACACCCAATGGGGGGGTTCTACACCCTGTTGAGAATCACTACTCTAAAGTCTAGTATTACCATAAGCCAGGGGTCGGCAATTAGGTTCCACAATAAGCCAAAAAAAAAAGTGCAGTGAAGATGAAGCCGGTTGTTGTTTGAATGTTTAATATTTTTTGTTTGTTAATTATTTAATTAATTTAAAATTGGAATAAAAACGATTGTTCACTGTTTAAATTACTCTTGCAATGATTTCAGAGCAAGTCATGGCAGGTGCTGTAAACTATAATATAGATGCAGCCCAGCAGTGTTTGTGAATCTACGACATGCTCAAGGGATCTGTTTTAATCGACTCCTCGGGCATCTTGTAGGATAGCATCAAAGCCAAGCATGCACAATGTCTTTCTCAAAACCACACAGATGGAAGGTTTGTGAAGACGGTCTAGACCTGCTCTACGTGTAAAGTGCATTTAAGATGACTTTTGTTGTGATAAATAAAGATTGATTGATTCATTTCTGTTCATGAGACACTGATCTGTTCTGTCTAAACAGTTACATTAAAGCTGTTTTTAAACGAATGGGATAGCCTGCCTGTTTTATGTAAATGAAGCTAACCCTAACCCGCTGTCCATTTGCAGCACACTGTCAATTACAGTACGTACATTTAAGTTGCCAAATCATGTTTTATTCCAGATTTAAAGCCAGCTATTTGTCAGACTATAGCTTGCCCGTTAATGCCTGTGATTGATGCGAGTGATGACATTTGAGTCATAATCAGTTGGGGCTGAAGATAAGTTTGAAAATAACAAAAATCTACAGGTGTAAATGTCTGTAGCGCGCTCCTCATCTATTCTCAAAGCCAGTGGCTTGAGACTATATTAGCCGCTATTGGCATAGCAAACCTGAATCTGTACAGTTGAGTGAATCGAGTCGAGTTGCATTGGGAATGTTGTAGGAACCAGGTTTTGAAAAGGAAGAAGAATGTGTGGAATAATAATGTTGATATGTCTAGTTCTGCTGCATTGATTTTGATCCTTATTAAATTATCATAAGTCTGAAAATGTTACAGGAGAGCCATGCTAAATCAGTGGAGTATTTTTTAAAAGCCCATACTTTTCAGATAAACTCATCTGTATAACCTATATAGAAATTTAATTCCTCAAATGAAAACATCCAAAATTACAAGTCCTCTAGTAAAGTGTAGAGCAGACCCGAGCTGGTTGTGTGTCAATTACCAGTATTTAGTGCTGAACCAGCCTTGCTTTCTTTTGCAAAATGCTGCAAGTTGCCATATTCACTAAAGCAAAACGATTATCCCCATGAAACCATGCGTTTGGCTCTTTAATAGTGATGCCATGACCACTCTCCCAGAAGTTAATTCAGCCTTGGTAGTTTTCATCTTCACCTCTTATTTGGATCCATGTCTGCTTGTCATTTCCCTTGGTGACATGAGAGCTTCCAGGCTTGGCAACTAGGTATATAAATGTGTACTAAATCAGTCAATTAGGTCAGGCCCTCCTTTGCACTCACGTCAGGCATGCAGCTCCTTACCTACATGGCCTTTCATGGCTGTGATCCAGCCTGTCCCATCTGTCTAAGCTGTCTAAGTAATTCTTGTCTAAAGTAGTCTCCCTCATTGTTTGGTTCTTCTCATTGCCTATTGTTGCTTCAGAGTTTGCACACTGGGTGGTGTAGACTTCCTCAGTATTGTCCATGGTTGATAAATATTAAAATTCAAATTGAATTCAATCATTTTTAGCATACAATTTTGTACACATTGTGACTAAATACAGCCCTAAGGGAATTAAATTATCTTTGAAATGAGTTACGACTAAAAAAAATATTACCTTTTTAATTTTGAACCCAACAGTCACAAACACATTTCTGGTGTGTTGGTACAGAGTGTAGTAGAAGAGGAGGGCCAAGGTGGCCTTGATCCCCACACTGCTGTAGAAAACAGCTGGGTGTTAATTGAAGGGAGACCCTCAGAGGTAGGCTACTGGACCACACTTCTGTTGGGGTGCTGCTGGATTCAGACATCAGCAAAATCCCAGGATCCCAGGCCTGCTGTTCTCTTCTGTTAGCTGCAGCACAGCAGTTAGAGGGGGGTCAAGAGTTCCCAGAGCTCAACAGTAAAATCCAGTATATCCCCTCTTGAATCCAGAGCTGGATATGGGTTGCTTTTGATTTCTACCACAGGTTAGATGAGCTGGAAACTAAAATTCTGATTGCTGCTACAAAGGTTGAAACCTTTCCTAAACCTTTCCCTTTTTCCTAAAAAGTAAGTTAGATGCTGTTTGCCAAAACTATTTGAGGAAATACATTTGCTGCCCGGATTAATGCCTCATGATTATTCACTTTTTGTATTAATATACAATTAAGCTATGACTCAACCTAATTAGAGAAAGTTTTGGTCTGTGACCTTCAGTATTGCTGCTATAATGATGGCTGTTTACCAACTGCTTTTTTAGCTATAAATGATTTATGTGATTTCTTTGAATTGGCATATAAAATAAACACTGTGAAGATGGTTTTGTTCATACAGAAACATCACAAAAAGAACAATGTTAAGGTGAGTCTTTATCTAGAGATATTATCTAGTTGATTGCAAGTTATTGAATAGTATTCAACTGAATAGTATTCAGAAGCTCCCTTTTAAACTGAGATGAGTTTGTAATAGATCTCTTTATTGACATATGTATTGTCACAATGTCATAATAGGAAAAACACAGGTGCAGCCCATGACATTTATAATAACTCAGCCAGCTCTAGGCCTGTGGCATTGAGCATACTGTCTACTGGGACACTTAATGGAACTTAGCCATCATTAATTCAGTTAGTTACACCTGTGCTTTTCTTATATGGAGCTGTTGAGCAGAAGAGGGATTTAACCTCAAAAACATTCAAAGTACTTTAGTTAACAAATATTGACAGTAAACATTTTTCAGATACATTCAAATTAGTATTTATCATCTTTACAGACATTCAAAAAATGTTTCCAAACCTATGCTGATCAAACAAGAACAATGGAATCCAGGTGACATTACATTTTTCTTCAAAACAAATTTGCTGTTTCAAATTATGTAGTATATTTAGTACATTTTATTGAATTAGTTTTCTGGAGGATATTGACCAATATTCAGTTCAGTCGGTTTTTGTTTTTAATATTTTATGACCGTCTTTTATTTCACTAACTAAATTGTCGGCGTGGTTGTATGTTTTGGATGTTATTCTTAATGTAATAATAATAATAGTAATGTATCAATAATACAGCTGTGTGTCGTTCAATATGTTGAAACTAACCAACTGCTCTCTCTCTCTCTCTGTCTGGCACAAGATTTGTCTGTGTGTTTATCAGAATAGGATGATAAATGGAGAGGCTACATATAGTTCAGTGGTTTTAATACAGGTAGAGGCATCACTCTTCATAATTTCTTCATTTGTCATGTTTATGGAGATCTGTCTGGGGTAAATTACTCACTGCAGCCATGGTGGGGGGGGGGGGGGATTCAAGGTTTATTTACACATACTCCCATTAGACATTTTACTCATATGCATTCCTCCTGTCTAGTTAACTGTCTGTACCCTCTTCCTCTCTACACTTTTTTGAGTTGGAAATAAAGGCTTTGTTTACACAGGAGCAACTGTACAGTGCCATGGCTATGACTCTCTTTAATTACACAGTTACACATACTATAATGGATGCATTACTGTTTCAAATAAGGTGTGTCAAATGGATTTATTCTATTAAGTCACTTTAATAACATTGCTTTAAAGTATATGCACGTACTAATTAATGTGTGTGTGTATGGATGGCTAACACATTAAAGCAATGTGGCCTCCAGAACAGCTTCAGTGCGACTTGGCATAGATTCCCCCAGACTCTGAACTTTCCTGGAGCATGAACACTATTTTTTTGAAAGGAATATTCTCTCATTTGTTGTTTTGATAATAGTGGACAACACCCTCTTGAGTGTGATCAAATTATTCACTGAGACCTTTAGTTCTTTATTGAAGTGCTTGGTATGTTTCTTTACTGTAGGGCTGCAATGATTCATTGATTAGTTGGTAGACAGAAAATTAACTACTTTAATAATCAAATAAATGTTTTGAGTCATTTTTTTTATTTAAGAAAGAACATTTCAAATTATCTGGTTCCAGCTTCTTAAATGTAATAGTTTTTTTTTGTTTGTTTTTTTTTGGGGGGGGGGGGTTTAGTTTTCTACGATAGTCAACTGAATATTTTCGGATTGTGGACCATTGGTCAGGACAAAACAAGACATTTGAGGTTGCATATTGGGCACTGACTGTGAGCACTTATTTAAAACATTGGGGATTGAATGTGAAAAGTCATACCAAGGATGATAAGTTATATTTTGATTATTATACATAATTGTAATCAGCAAAAACAGCTGAAACAGAGGTCAATTGATGGGTGGATGCATCTTTCACACCCTTTCTGAGCATGACATCTAGAGGGCTTTAAAGGGTGTAAACACCAAGAAAAAAAGGAAGACCAAGTGGTATCAGTGGGTGGGTCCTCAAACTGTGCTGATTTACTAGCGCCGCTGTTCACAATGATGTTCGACCTGTCTCTGGCTCAGTTTGTTATACCCACTTTCTTCAAGAAGCCCAAAATCATTCCTATCCCCAAGAAAACAAGACCAGCCTGCCTAAATGACTACTGACTAGTGGCACTCACCTCTATAGTGATGAAGTGCTTTAAATGACTAGATTACATCTGCTCCTCACTACCCGGCACAATGGAACCACTACAGTTTGCATACTGTCGCAACCAATCGATGGGAGACGCCATAGCACACATCCTCCACACCACCCCATCTCATATGGACAAGAAAAGGAGTTATGTGAGATTACTGTTCATTGACTACGGCTCAGCGTTTAACACCATATTTCCCAAAGCTCAAGGGCCTTGGATTAAACACCTCACTGTACACATGGATCCTTGACTCCTGATGGGCAGACCCCAGGTGGTGAGGGTAAGCGGATGCATCTTCTCTACCCTCATCCTTCAGCTCAGGACTTTTGAGTCTCCTGCACACACAACTATGTAACCACTTTGACTTTGCTTATGACACAGCTGTGGTGGGCCGAATCGTACATAACAAGGAATGGGCCTACCTGAGGGATGTAGAGGACCTGACCTGCAGGTGTTGGGACAATTACCTACTCTTGAATGTCAGTGAGACTAAGAAGCTGATAGTGGACTTAGATGAAAATCAAGAGAAGAACCAAACTCCCCTTAATATCAAATGGTCCTTGGTGGATATTGTGGACAGCTTCAAGAACGTTGCCATCCACATGACCGAGGACCTGACCTGGGCACTACTACTTACTGGTGACAAAAGCAAGGCAGAAAATGTTTCACCTCAGATGCTTAAATTATGGGTATCCCCTCAAATACTGAGGGATTTCTACACCTGCACCATCGAGAGCATCACGGACTGATACGGGAACAGCCCAGAAGAGGACCACAAGACCCTGCAAAGATCGGTTCTTTCTCTTTCTGCCAAACACACAAAAAGCTGTTGTCACGTGGCAAAATACTTATTATTTGTACAATTAACCAGATTGAACAGTAGGACTGACAGTTGGAACAGCCAATCCCCAGTCAGGGCCAAGACACCAAAGAACCAATAAGTAACCAGGAAGTGGAGCTGCAGAGAGAAGTAGGGGTCTTTGTAAGGCCGGAAAGATGCCAGTCTCATCAAGGGCAACGCTCACAATGCTACAAAGCTGCTTATCACCTCAAAACCACTGGACACCACTTGAGAAAGAGCAGAGCCAACCCTTGTATCTACTTGTCCAATTCTACAGTTGTTGGATGGAGGCTGGAGCTTGGTGGTGGATCTGTGAGCAATCCACTGGCCAGTCTTTCCTGTTCCTGGAGCCACTAAAGGAGTGCACTGCAGAGCTGTCAAGGAGAAGGAGGATCTACTGATTACCAGCCAGTAGCTGGTGTTAGCAGGGCAGAGACAACGGATAGCGCTGGCGGGAAACATGATTGGACTGGACTTGATGAGACTTGTTCACAAGCACTGAACTGTGTAATACCATGGTTTAGCCCCTCATATCTTGTTTCTTGTTCTGTTTTGTTTTTTAATTTTAGATATTGCATCTTTTCAATTTTAGGACACTGTATCCTGGGACTTTTTAAACTGTATTGCTTAGCTGTACAATAGTTTAGCTCCCTCTGTTTTCAAGGCATAATATCCTGGTGCATGGTTTTATTGCTCCGCCTTAAGATAATTTAATTACCCCAGCTTTCGAGGTATATTATCCTTGTGTAGAGTGTTTTGTTCTTTCATTTTAAAATAATTTACCCCCCCCCCCCCCTCAGCTTTTATGGTATTTTGCCTTTGTTACTGTTAGTGTTGAACTATGTGGAAACATAAATTGCTGTTTTCCAGTACTCTGCTCTGGTCTCTGTCCTTGGGTCACTACACACTGTTCCCCCTTGTGGAACCTAAATTTAAACCTAGCTATTGAGTTTAAACCTTGAGAGTTCCTAGGCTCTTACAAACCTAGTAGGTATTGTTGGACAACAACCTAAAGCAGTGATTTGGCCACACTCTACCCTGCCTAAAGGATATTTACACCAGGCCCTGCAAGGCTTGGAAAATCATCAATAAATAATAAGGGAATAAGAAATAAATAAATAACAGATAAGTTAGCTGGCTTGCCTGCCTGCACAGAATCAGGTTATGGATTGCCAGGGTGCAGTGACAGATGGGTTGAAATTGTATGTAGTGTGTGGATTGTGTGTAGATTGTGTTTCATAGGCAATCTGGCAACTTGGGTAGCATCAGACAAACATAAAACACTTATGGATCCCTGTATGACGATTATTCATAATAAAAATTGAGGGCCATGAAAATTACAGGAGTTTCCCAGGAGAAACAAAGCAGAAGAGTGCTGGGAAATGGTCCTGAAACACGGGAGGAACTTTTGAAAAATGAGAGTGCTGGTTTCACAAGGTGAGAATCAATGATACTAACACAAAGGAATGTACACCCATACTATCTACTGACGTGAGTAAAATATACTCTCCCACATCAAACATAACATTCTTCAAAAACAGTTTAATTTCCTCTGTATTTCAGCCCACACGCAAGAGGAACCTTTGCCAAATTTTCCCATCCATGTTCATGATTTGACATTGCCAACATAGCCTTGTGAAATAAACTTGTGCTGAGAAAGCGATAAATTATTAATAATTACTGAACGGGTATAGTTTTAAGACCCTGAGAGAAAATACCAAAGGTGTGACAAAGCACACATAATCAAGCAATCTCAGCAGTGTATCAATCAAAGTCAAAATATTGAATTTTGGCATGTGAGTCAACTGAAATTAAATCTCTATGTGGTTTGGACTTCAAACAATAATCAAGATAATCAAAATATAATCACCGGATTGATCGTCAATTGTTGCAGCCCTAATTCCATGTGACACAACAATTGTGACTCCTCACTCTGATCTAGAAATTACCCAGCGGTAAAGAACAAAGGGTCTGAGTCCAAAAGGTACAAACAATAGGAAATTCAAGTACAAACTCCCAGTGGGCTGTCATTGGAAATATACTGTAATATAAATTGTACAGTACAGCTGTCATAAACACATGCTATTCCCAATGTAGTGTTTTTGATCCAACAATACGGAAAATAATAAATTCCACCATACTGACTCAACTGGTTTAGTAATGCCCTATGAATTCTGCAAGAAGCTGTGATTTTCTCACGGGTTTAAAGAGCGTCTCCCCGCATGATCACCCACTAAATTGGCTCTTGCCATTGGAATTCTAATAAGTCAGCTTGTTTGAGGTCTGTGAGTGATGCTATTGTGATGCAAATTTACAATGCAACCAGCGCTTAAAACCAAAAGAAAATCTGGAATACCTGACATCAAATTTAAAGTCCCAATGATTTGTTTATGAAATAATCCTGCCACACTTGCCCACTTCAAACACTGTAATGATATCAAAACATGAAGAGCTTTGATATGCAAATGTTGTGTAAGGTTTCTGTTCTGTTCAGTTTTCCTTCCATTCGCCATATCAGGCTGCGACAAAGATGCTGCTTAGTCTCATTTCGAACACAAAGCGGTCCATTAAATTCTATTTAAAGTTGGCACTGGGCAACCCTTTTAACAGCACCTCCTACACAAGAGTGCACACATGCTTTTAAGTACCATTCTGCGTTGTGTCTTTTTGCTTTTTGTTCATTTCTTTGAGCATGTGTTTTTGTTTTACATTGGCAGTAACATATTTTAGTCTGTACACCTAACCTTCCGGAATATATGGAAGATTTAAAGTGCCTAAATAAAAACTAAATAAACAAAACACAGCGAAATACAATACACATTGCCATATGTATTGCAGTTTTATGTATAGATTTACTTTCTCATAATTCATGTGTAATGTTTTACTTCTTTATTTGATTTGTTTTTATCAACCCGACTTGTTACTGAAATAACAAAATACACAGCTTCTCATTGCATTTTAAAACAATATTTGAGCCTTCTCTGATCTGACGCTACTATTGGCAGTGTGACACCCTTTGTCGGTGCCTTCCAACACTGTTACAAATTACAATTTCAGAAATAACACAGTATAAGCACTTGGATGAATACTGCCACTATTATGCAAAGGTTTGAAAAAAAAAGAAAAACTGCCTGCATGCACCTACCTCTCACGCTATCTTACTAGCACGTTATATTGGACTGAGACAGGCTCATTGTTTCCCATACTTCCAGTCTTTGCAGTCGCTATTACTTGCCCCCAGGTTTGTTGTGTCGTAATTAAACTTTAATTTATTCAGTAATATGTAAGCAGTTGTGTGATTTACCTGAACTGACACTGACTGAAGCTAATGGATAAAGCAGGCCTCCGTCAAATTTACTCCAGTATAAACATTCTTGATTTGTGAATTACAGTGAACATTCCCAATGTGTACATGGCAATAATGATGTATCTAATCATTCCTGTCGACATCTGCGACTGAGAACATACCTTCTTCAAATGTCAGGGATTAAATATGAACTACGGACTAATTGTAAATAATGTAATCACGTACACTGTAATTACTGATAAACAGTGATTGTCAACTATACTTTTATACTTTTGTTTTGGCTGTGAATAAATACCACCTCTTTTTTCATTGCTTTTACAATTTGTTGTATGACTGTCATTCCTGCTTTCTTCACGACCGTCATGGAGACACTAACAATGCAGTTAGTGGCCTATTGGGCTAACGTGGCATGTCTGGGGTCTTTAGGAAATCAGTTCATCAGAAGCAAGCATAAACATGAGAAAATGGATGAGAATACGGCCGCGGCCAGACGAATTAATAAACAGCCAAGCAGTTGGGATGGCAGTTACCCAAAGAATGGTTGTCCACGGGGCAATTGAATGAGCAGGGAGCAAATATAAACACAAGTATGCCTCTCTCACATCAAGTGAGAGAGAGATAGCACAGCATGTCACTGCATCCTGCATAATGGCTTTGTCTCCTCCATTTCACTTTTATTTTTTCAAAAGGCACAGAAGCCCGGAGCCCATGTATCCTGAAAAGGGAGAGCAATGGCGGAGCATAAGACATTAGTCTTGGGACGTGCGTGTGTGTGTGTGTGTGTGTGTGTGTGTGTGTGTGTGTGTGTGTGTGTTTGTGTTTGTGTGTGTGTGTGTGTGTGTGTGTGTGTGTGTGTGTGTGTGTGTGTGTGTGTGTGTGTGTGTGTGTGTATGTGTGTGTGTGTGTGTATGTGTGTGTGTGTGTGTGTACTTGAACATGGGCATATGTAAGTAGGACTTTTGAGGAGCTTATTTTTGCATAATTTGTGCCATGAACACTGCGTGAATGTTCAGTCATGTGCTGGTGGGTAAGCAGAATAAAAGACCCACTGGGGTTTGATGGGACAGGGATGTTGGGGGGTAAATGATGTGTTTGGGAAAGGAGTAATGTTGGGGTTCTGTGAAGTGTTTGAGCTGCAAAGAGCTGGCAAAATATCACAACTGGCACAGCAAGGAAGAGAATCGTACCCCAAAAGCTGTAAGATCCACACAGCCGGGAAGACTATTATCTGGCTGGGGATGGAACTTGTTTACTGCTGGCTATCACTCACAATGCTAGCGGGCTACATCTCAAAATAGAGAGCTACTATGTAAGGAATGTTCTCATTCAACAAAAGGGCATGTAAACGGTTTAGTATACTGAAAGCAAGGGAACACGAGTAGAAAGGCGTTGCGTAATCCCTCATATCACATGAAAACTTGGTCGATAGTGTTGCATGACACATTTTTACATTCATAAATCACTATCTTGTTTATGTTTTTGTTTTCAGTGTAGCAATCATAAACAAATAATGACATGGGGACTGGCACCCTACTTACTAAGCATTGGTTATTAATATGTCACCCAGTAAAACTAAAGCTTCCGTAATTTCTCAAAAAGGAAAGTAAGAAAATGATTGAAAGGCCTGGTTGGGGAGATTATCCTCTGTAGTGAAACAATTTTGCTTAGCTTTTTATGCACTACTACACCACTGCCCCTAACACAGACTTCCCTTTGGAAAAATTATTTAGTTCCGAATTTTGTTTGTTTGAGTCTGTTGTATGGTGCAGATGATGTTGCATGTGCAGGAGAAAGTTATTTTCTGAACAATAAGCACACATATTCTCTCTTTTTCAGTGTATGTAGCTGTTACAATGATTTATAGTTGCTATAAGTCATTAATCAATATTTATAAAATACAATATATTAATGACATTTTCAATATAGTGGTCAGAACCCCCCCCCCAAAAAAAAAAAAAATGACACTGATTCACTTTTCCTATTAGAGGTCAGTTCATGAAAATTACTCATTACTCAAATTACTTTTCTTGCTGATAACAAATTTCTATTATATCTAGGGGTTTTTCTCTGCTGTTACTCCTACAAACAGTTCTTTTTACTGTTACTCCAACGAAGACTAAAGGCTGATTTGGTGTTTCAAACTTTTGGTCTTACTTTAAATCTCTCATCAGAGTCCCCCCTTGAGTAGAACGTTCTTCCTCAGTCCCAAACAAACAGACCTTTACCCAACTGTCCTAACATGTCCCGGTCCTCTCTGCCCCCTGGGGCCTGATTAGGGATGCCTGACATTTTGGGAATGGTAAATGGTAAATGGACTGCATTTCAATAGCAGCTTTTTAGTCATCCACTGACTCAAAGTGCTTTACACAGCATGTCAACATTCACTCATTCACACATGCCTTCAATTCTAGATGTGTACTGGTGCAGCCGGGGATTGAATCACTCATTTTCCGACACGTTCTACCTCCTGAGCCACAGTCGCCCCAAAGAAAGAAAATAACCAAGAGACCAGAATTGATTGCCTTTCTTATGGATAGTCTCCAACTTTGCAGATTATTTATGGACAGCATACAAAAACTTGTACTAGTCAAAATAAATAAGGACACCCAGCTGTATGGATTTAAACCTTCTTTGAACATTGGTTTAAAACTTCCAAGGAACTGAATTTGTTTGCATCATGCTGTCAATATTGAGAACTGATGATCTATCTTACATGCATTTTAATTGATGCAACAGGGGCAATCAGCTGATACAAATGAAGCTTAGCGAAAGTTCAGACAGGAAGACCACCTTGTACCACTTTGTATGCTCACATCATAGTTTTATTTCTCATTCTTTAGTCATCCTGATCCTTCTTACAGCTCATACTGATCTCTGTCAAAGCTAATTTTCCTTGCTGTTATTTCTGGAGCATCAATTGACACATCAGCTGTTCACATCACCTGTTCAAGTCTAACCAATAGCACAGTGACACACCTTCATTGTCAGCCTATCATATTGCAGCTGTCTATTTAAATGTTCTCCCTCTCTGCTCAGGTGCTCTCTTGATGCTGTTTTGCGCAACCCACCCCCCCCCCCCATCACCAACCAGTCTTCATATTCCTCAAAGAAACACTTCAACTTCATCAGCCCGATCAGTTTCAGCCTTAAGATGACTTGTTGTGATCTGGCCCGAGAAGATTGATCGAAGTCAATGATGTGTCTGGACTCCATGGGGGGATCTATCATGCTGATGCTCAGGACTTACGTTCTTCGATTCAAATATTCTCCCTGCAGAGTCCAAGCGCCAAAGACTATGACAATACCTGATCATTAATATCATCTGCATAATAAACATATTTTACTTTATCTCTGGTCTCTCCTGATTGAACTGGTACTTATTAGCTGTTGTTTCCTAACACTTCTACCTGCTCCAGCAAATATGTTTCACCCTTGTTTCCTACAACCATGGATTTTTACTTTACTTCACTTTTTACTTTATAGAAGACATGCCCGGCCTTTGGAAATATTACAGGTTATGTTTGATTAACTCTATTGTACAGATGCACTGTACTGTCAGTGGTGGCTTAAAGGTTAGAGAAGCAAGTTTGTGACTGGAAGGTCAGCAGGTCTCGACGGCCAGGATAAACCTGGGGAGGGGGAGTGGAAAAGCAATGCCCTTATTACCACCGCTGAGGTGCATTTGAGCAAGGCCCTTAACCCCAACTGTTGTTGCTGTCAGTGGCGAGCAGATCAGTCTGCTTTTGTACTGGGCAGCTTCCAGGTGTGAATGTGTGTAATTGTGTAAATGTGATAAGGGCGATCCTGCAATAAAGAAGCTTACTCTTTGTACAATTTTGCAGATGTAAAACAAATTTAATTTACTGTAAAGCTAAAGAAAAATAGTATGACGCATTACATAGAGAGAGTGAGAGAGTGTGGGGGACGCTGTGCCAGCGATTTGATCACGCCCACAGCAACACTGACAGCTCAAGCTCGACTTTGACACTCACTAACTTTTGACTCATACTCAGAATCCCGTGGGAATGTGATGCCATCGTTAAATATACACTGAAAAATACCATCTATGTGTCATGTAGTAACATGTATCACACGAACCCTGGTGAGTGGATAAATCATTTAAATGTCAAAAATAATTACAATACAGGCATAATTTGTCACACACATTATATCTTAATACACATTATCTTCAATTATGACAATGACTATCTTGTATTACAAAAGATCTACTTGAAAGCTGTATAATAAATAATATGATAGTGCTGCTATTACATTAACAAGAAACACAGCAAAATTAAGGGAATTTTAAGTCACAAAAAGCATAATATTACCATTTTAGGCTAAAAGTGAAATATTAAAACACTAAACTGCCAACTCCCATGACTAATGAAAGAAAAAAAAGACATATAGCTCAATTTGTTCCTTGGCAACCCTTCAAGATTTTCCAGTGGATTATCCAAAAAGCTCACAAGAACAAGCCCTTCCCCACAACCTAAATAGCTGCCAAATAGCAAAAAAAAATCAGCTCGAGTAATCCCCTGCAAAAAACACTAATCTGCTCCCCAAAACCTGTTAATTGTCCATTTGGTTACAGATCTCGGTAAACACAAAAGAGCACCGTTCTCTCGCTGAGCACAGTTTACACCCACCCACAGATGTCTTGAGAGAAAGATCAATGCAAAAAGCCTAGGATTGCTAAACATCCATTATTTCTGAAAATGCATTCTAAATAAAGCTGAGACAGCAGCTTTCAACAAGATAAAAAAACGCTCAAAGTTTTATCTGTCCAAATTCTAAGAGCAACTCCCTTCATTGTGTACATTTTGATATTAAAATCTAAATCATCAAGCAGGAGAGGTGTATTTATTTACAGGGCGTCTGTGAACAATATGCTTTGAGGTGTGAGTTCCAATTAGGCTGTCAGAATGGCAAAGAGCAGCTGGTACACTAATGTTCTGGATGTAAGAGTTACTAATTACTGTAGTAAAGTGCTGCAAATGAAAAATGAGAAGGAACTGTTTTTCATTCCTTCATTAATTAACTCAAGATCTAGTTTGCAAGCTGGTTTAATGTCTACCAAAGCAAAAAATCATTCAGAGTGAGTACATTTTTATTGCATATTTGTGGCATTTTGACAGTGTGGGACATTTTAAAGTCACTGTTCCCCCAAATGTAGGCTTGACAGAGGAGTTAGAGCAAAGATGTATAATGAGAGGGAAAGCATCCGCACACTTCTTTTTCTTTGCTATTGAGACAGTCTTTTGGCCAGGGAATTTTTTTTCAAGCATCTCCATTATTATGCCTCATTAAAAATGTAAAGTCCCTTACTCACCATTGCGTTCTTTATGATTTGGTGGGTTGGACATCATTTACCACTTGCAGACATCAGCAGTGGTATATTTTTATCTATAAAGTGATACTGGGGAAACTTGAAGCTTACCCTTCTCTGTGTCAGATCCTCCAAGTGGATTCTTGTTTATGTACCCGGGTTATGACAGATCTGGGTAAACTACATTTTCTTACTATACACCATGGGCATAAAGAGATCTGCAAAAAGATCTAAAATAAGAAACATTTATATCCACTGATGAATATAAGAGCATCATAAAGAATGTGTTGTTGGAGGCATGTAGTCATTTCCTTGAGAGGCCACAGTGTTTTAACAGCTGTTCTTCTTTTTTATTGGGAATTGTTTTATATTGTGTTGTATATATTGCATTTCTCTATGCTGTGATGCAGCTGCTACCTTCGCCAGATCTCACAAACAAACAAATTAAATACATGAATAAATAAATACTGTAATAACTATTTACTTGTATGTGGCTGTAAAGCCCCTTTGACAATGTGAAGCGACCACACTCCTTATAAACAAACAAATTAATATATACAGTATATAATGTGTGAAGTTTCTGCATGTTTTTGCACAATATTACAATATTTGGGCTATGTTTAAACACCAAGTAATTTTATTCAGTGGCCACTGAGAATACGTGAATCCGACTGGCTGACATGTGTGGATTAACTTTTCATAACTGCACAGTATAACTGGACACTTGTGACATTTGTTTGCAGTTGTAAATTAATTCACTAGTATTAAACTTGAGTTAAAGCCAGCAACAGGGAGGCCTAGCTCAAGAGCTTGGAGCTAAGGTTATTTATGTAACCAATAAAATAGTTAAATGCTATTCACTAAGAACCATGGGAATTATGTTTAAAATGTGCCGTATATTTGTATGAATCTAGATGTCCAAATATGTCTGGACCCCAAAAATAAACAATTGGAAGAGGAAAAATAATACTTAAAAATGTTAGCTAGGCCGCTAGCCTTTGAGTCTGAGGGACAGCCTCAGGGGAGAGGAGAGAGGAAAAGAAACTGCACAGAAAATAAAAACATGAGAAGTCGCGTGGAAGAGTCAAAGACAGACAGACAGAGAGAGAGAGAGTTAACATGTTTGGGTGCATCTGTAACAAATACTGGGAGAGGGAGAGAAAGGCAGCCTGTGTGTGTTTGTGAGAAGGAGAGTGTGAAGCTCATGTAACGTGAGGAGCAGGATGCAGCATGACTCCAACGGAAAACAAACTCTCCACATCACCCTCTATAGCAATGGTCACCAACCCTGCTCCTGGAGAGCTACTGCCCTGCATGTTTTAGTTATCTCCTCATTCTTACACAACTGATTCTAATAATTAACTTGTTATCCAGCAGCTGAAGCTTGTCAGAGGGCTTGATAATTAGGTAATTATTAGAATCAGGTGTGTTAGTGTGGGGAGATACGTAAAACATCTCCAGGAGCAGGGTTGGTGACCACTGCTCTATAGCCATGAAATGTACAGCTTCTCAGGTATTTTCCTTAAATTATCTAACACAACACTCAGACATATTTTTCAGTGGTTTCACCAATATCCACAAATCTGTAACAGCAAATACATTTTGGGAGAAAGAATTGTGTCCAGATTACCTTTGCTATTGAAATAATGAGGAAATCTCTAATAGTCAACAATATGAAGTTTCACACTGGATGTATCAATACAGTATTTCTCTGGTTTTCACCAAAATATCCCATACAAATATCTGCTTGTAGCGACAGCAGATTAATATGGTTATGTCCGGGCAATCACAAGACTTGGTTATGGTTAGGGACAAATAGTGGTCTTATTTTAATAGAGATAAAGTCACAATGCACCATATTATGAATTACCATTTCACCAAAACCTCAATATGTCATTAATCTTGACCAACGTTCAGTTTGTTGTCTAAAATGAACCCTACTCAGGACAGGATGAGATCCCCAGATTCAGTTTCCTGCATTAAGTAGGCCAACCAGCCATCCAGACCACCTCCCCATTCTGTGCAGTACATAAAAGTAACGCTTTATCCGATCCAAAAACAGTGCCTGTGAACATAATCCAGCCACGGTCTATGTTTAATACCACAACACAACTTGGGAAACAAGTTAGTTGTACAGAAACGTGGTTTGTATGACAGAACAGATATGCTGCTTAAGTTTTGCCTCGCACTTCATTCATCCAACTGTGACTTGAATCTCTTTGGGCTTCAAGTTTATTTCCTTTCATGTCTAACTACATTGATTTGATATTTGGCTGTAATGCTGCCAAAACTGACACAGAACTAACACTGCTGCTGCCACACTGCTAATGTACTGATTTTGCAGTGCAGCCAATGTAGATGAGGTGTTATTTTTAGTCATGTTTTTATCTTTATTTACTTATTTAAAGTTTAGTCTAGCAAGTCTTGCATTGGCTGTAACTTTACAACAGGAACATTGCACAGGACTCTAATCAATACAGAAATGCACTTGATCATGTTTTGTCAGTTTAAGAACACTGTACGCACACCTGAATTAACCAAACACACGTTATATGATTTAACATACCTTACATAATCAAAATAACCAATGTTTTATAAGCTATGAATAAATAACACATTTACATAAAGGACATCTGTGAACATCTTATTTCTGCTTTATCACAGCGTGTTTCAGGAATAAGATGTCACGAATGATCAATTAGTTGCTCTACAGACGTTAAGTATATTGCATTGGATAAGTGAGATATGTGTTGAATTGAGGTGCTGCGCTCATTGAAGATGGTGATATTGAATCATCACCTCTGGGGTGACTTGATAGTTCTCCTTGACCTTTTTTTTTTTTTTTTCTAACTGCAGGGAAGGTATGTGGTTTAATTAGCCAAGCCTAGAATGTGACAGGGATAAATTACATTACATAAATGATGTACTTAGCCCAGTGGCATTGTCTGAGGGTGGCTTCTTATTTTACTCAGTGCTTACGCTAAAGAAGACTGTGGTTGCAGAGACGGATGAACTGAACTACTGAAACGGTATCCAGCCTGGAAGTTGATCAGTCTTCTTAAGCGCTTTATTGATCACTGTTGTTATTGATATCGAGGCATAGAAAAATAAAGATGCATTATAGTTCCCCCAATAGCAGCCATATATACTGGAAACAACACACACACACACACACACACACACACACACACACACACACAAAGGCCTTATATACAAATAAGACAAAGAAGGCAGCGTGAAAGACATAAAAAGCTTAACTATTAGTTCACTGCAACTTCAGTTGTAAAAATCGGGCCCCTTGCATACAATTAAAGCCTATTGTTTTCTGGGTTTCAACTAATCGTTTGTGATAATAGCCCCATCACTAAGTAAGCAACTTAACAGATGTCTTCTAAATGGCAAAGTGAAAATACATTCAGCGATTAATTACTTCATTAGCCTGCTGCTGCTCTAACTATTGCATCAATAGTGCTCATTAAATGATCTTGACCTCCAGATGGACATTTTCTGTCTTTCCCCGTCACTGTGTTTTTTTCCTCCTAACTCTCTCTCTCACCCACCGCGACTCCAGCCGCATGCAAAAGTTGAAACACGTTCACACGGTGCAGGACATAAATTTGACAGCTCATTATGACTTTCAAAATTGAGTTCAATTCTCTGTGATCTATTAATCTATGCTGTACTTCTGGCCATCCACAGTCATTTCTCTTTTCATTAAGCAGAACAATAGCCCCAACGCCACAGAATTCATTACATGCAATCAAAATCAGATCCTTAGGGCCCATTTAATTCACTTCATTATCAACATTACCAGTAATATTAATATGCTTAAGTAGAAGGTTGCTGTGATGTTTTGTGTCACTGAATTTAAATGTTAATTCACCCCTTTGGCATGTGTTATTTTCTCACCGGAGCTCCCTGAATGGACTGATGCTGTAGTCGTAGCGTTCATAGTTTAGACATAATTTAGACATTTTAAGATAGAACACAACACATTTATTTTGGTGAACTTTTTTGCCATAACACAAAGACATCTGTGTATATGGACAAACAAAATGTATACTTTTGACCTCAATATGTAACATTTATACAGGCAGTATTTTATGTATATTTGACCCTTTTTTATTAATTCAAGTTTAATATATATGTACATGTGTTTTTTGTTCAGTTTTTTAGTTAATTATAATAATTAAATTCCCCGTTAAGTTTGCTGTTTCATTGCACTGATGCCATATTATATAATAAAGCTTACTGTTAAACTGTAAAATATCATGCCTCTACTACATATCTTTGTCAGAAGTGTTTCACAACCACATTTGGATCATTGCGAATATCAGTATCTGTCCTAAAAATCCACTATCAGTTGGGCCATAATGATAACTGAAGCAGGAAGTATCTCATGTTAATTTACTGCTTGCTAGCTTTAGCTGCAACCTCGACTGAGCCAAAATTGACTACAAACATCATACCGAGCTATAAGATGTAGGCAAGGCTAAATGCAACAAGTACAAATCCTCACAGAAGAAGCCACACTGCTCTTGTATCACAGTGTAATCAACACTGTAGTTAGCTAATAATATGCTTCTTGTCTCTGAATGTAATGCTATATGTACAAGGCTTGTTAGTCAGGTAAGCTAACACTTCCAACATTTGTTAAAACAGAAAAATGCACTGCTGAATCCATTCCTTACACATTGTTCTTGTGCTTTTGGAAAGGTGCTTAAAAAAGACATGACCCTTCAAAGATGGTGAGTATCTCATTCTAGACTTCTTGGATAGGGAGTAATTAGGGGGCCTTGGGAAACTCAGGCATGGGACCTCTTTCATGCCTAATTTCCACCCTTTCTCTAAATGGAACTGTTAGTATATTGGCAATGGTCAAAGACATACTCCATTTTTTTTTAAACTACATTAGAATTAAAACCACACTGTAGTCCTTCATGAAGTCCTGCACCCTCCAAGGAAAAATTCATTTTAACTGCCTACTGCTGGATGATTGAATCTAATATAATGCATCATATTTTATTTGTTATTCATGTCTTTTATTGGATTTTTCACAAAAAAAAAACAGTGAGCAAACTGCTCACACAGACCCACTCACCACACATAGTCTACCAACTTAAACTCCAGGCTAAATCTATCCCACACATAACAAAAGGAGAAAATAAATTGACTATATCAAACTATAAAGTTTCTGGTAACAAGCTGACAAATTAATGTAGTATAATAATGAATGTTTTTCTCTGGAACAGAAGGGAGTAGAAGAATATAGTTGCATAGTATTCAAGGAAAATACATGTACCTCATATTGTAACTGTATTTACACGTAATATAAAGTGAACACACTTTGTTACCGCCGTGGGTGTGGGTACGAGGTGTCAGGGCAAACAGGAGGAGGACCTAAATGCACACACCAGGCAGGTCTAACCAGCAGCAGGTGTAAAGCACAGGTTAAGACAGGAACAGAAAACAGGTGGCTGGAACGCATGTACATCAAAAAGCAACATTAATGAACTAGCAGGGGATGGTTGGCAGAGAGCCGGCCGGCTTATATAAGCAACAGGGACTGATGAGGTAATGAGCAGCAGGTGAAGATAATTGGGTAGCGGCACCAGGTGAGAAGGTGGAAATGGAAACCAGGAAAGAAAGTACAGGGGTTACTACTGGACTGGCAAATAATGGCCAACCAAAGGAAATGGAGTGTGGGGCTGAAGGCAGGGACATAGGTGAAATGGGCAAAGGAAATGATTTTAAAAAAGCAGGATAGAGGCAGAAATTGTGACTGGGTTGGTAGCAAATATAAAAAGTCAAAGATATTTCTTAGAATCTGGATGAATACAACAAGAAATAATAATAGTATTCACAGAAATGGAGTAAAAAATAGTCTTATCAACAGGACCAAGGCAGGAATTGTGAACGTTACCTGTAAAAGTGTGTAGTGTCTTTTTTTCTAGTGTAATACTTTTTGGTTTTCCTTCTGATCTAATGCCTTGTTATTTTTATGTGCATTCTTTTTGGAAAATTGGTAATAAAGACCAAAATGTGTGTATTACTCAAACAATGCTTTAAATTTAAATTGTGTGCATGTGAACCATCCAAAAAAAAACTGGCCCTGTCTCTGGGTGCTATCGTATTAACCCCAGATCTTGTCAACTCCTAGATCCACCTCTATGTGTGTGTGTGTGTGTGTGTGTGTGTGTGTGTGTGTGTGTGTGTGTGTGTGTGTGTGTGTGTGTGTGTGTTCCTTTGCAACATGTTTCATTTATTGAACACCACCATTCTTTAGGCATATTGCCAAATGTCCCAAGTTTAGTAGCTTAATCCCATCACCACCCCTGACTCCCACCCCCCTTCCATCAATAAACCCAATCACACACACACACACACACACACACACACACACACACACACAAAAATAAACATGCACACACACTATACATACAAGTTTCAACATAGCACCAGGAATTTTTCCAATCCCGCACTCTTCACACTCTATAGCGTGCGAAACTATACACACACACAGTCAAGGTTGCAACATTGTGATATTTCAAGCACCAAGAACCTGTCTGCTCCCACATATTTCCACACACGTTCCCCTCTGTAGTGTGTGAAACCACATAATGTCTTGTGGGAACCTGCACAATGTTATTTCAAAGCGCTCAAAACGTTCTATATTTTCTTTCACTCCATCACAGCTGCAAATTGGGGGCAGGACACAACAAATAAATAGCTTTGCCTGTGTGGCTCCTGATCACAATCAATCAAACTCTCTCTATTCAGACGGCCGTAGGAATGTGTTTAGAAGAGAATAAGCTTTGGAAGATGGAGATGAAGACTGAGGGCAATGTGGGGCAAGTGGATGGACAGCCTTCCCCTGTTTTAAAACCCTGAGCCCAATGTTACAGTCTAAACAAAATATGAAATGAAGATCTAGCTTCATCGTTATGTGTGGGACACTGACGGCTGGTGACTCAACAAATTGGAGAGGACAGGAGGAAAGCCAACTCTCGGCATGGTGATATTTTACACTAGTTGGCGACTTATCTCTACTGTCTTATCTTCAAGTTGTGTTATGTTCTTATCTTCAAATGCAGGGCATTGCAGAAACCTTTAAAGGCACTGGTCTTAAAAGTTTTTTATAAAAAAGGCACATGGATCAAGATTTTAAAACAGCGGACACCAACATTATTTATAGCGTGACCTGTTTAATTATAGCAACCCATATTACGCATAATACTATATCACTGACCCCAGCTTGATTAAATCGGAGGGGGGAAGGGAGGAGAGGGTTTTTATATTCCAATAAAACAATTTGTTTTGTGGTGAAAAGACCACAAGTTTCTTTTAAAGAATTTTAGCACATATTGGTTCAGATGTGTCATTTTTACCAACATCAAAAACAGACAACATATCACATGACTTACACATGTTCCTATGTGTTTTCTTGGTGTATAGAAATGTATAAAATACCACAAAGCTTATAATCCGATACAGGTACTATAAAGACTGAACACTAAAAACATTCACAGATCTAAAAGTGAAGGTTCACATCAAAAAGTAATAATGTATGTATCAAATACATGACTTACACACTCTGATCTATATGTAAAACATACAAAAAATTGCCTACGAAGTGTTAACACTGTTAGTATTCTAGTTAGGTTACTTTTAGCATTTTAATATGTTAATTATAGTTATTAAAGCTTATTTGTCAATATACAGCAGCTCAGTTTAAAAATGAATAAAAATGAAGAAATTCTCACAAGCCAGCAGCCAGACCTGCTGCTCACTCATTCACAAACCACACAACATCAACAGGTGACTGAGCAACCACTCAATTAAAAACTGGATCAATGCCAAGTGAATCAGACTCTTCCCATGTGAGTCCAGACAGCTCAATGTGACTCTTTAACAGCCTCCAGGAAAACTACCAACAGCACATTATACAGTATGAGCCTTGCATCAAACAAGAAATTAGCAACCAAAGAGACAGAAGGAGGAAGGTGTATCTGACTCACGTTATCTGACGTTTTCTTTCTTTCATTTAGATGAAATATTCATGTCATAACGTCCGTGTGTGGCTGTTGGTCATCTTGTTTGTTTCTCCCTGTTGTTTCCATTGACTGTAGGGACGTTGCCTCTCCACCTGCTACCGCTACGCAAAAGTGAAGCCAAACGTCTTTCCGGAAGCTGTCATCTTGCTTGTGTGACGCACTTTGGAGCCAGAGTCAGCGCAGTATTATATGGGGCCACAGGTCATGACATACTACTTAAAATCATTTTTGAGAGAAATAATAAATAAAAATGACTTTTTTAGTTGTAGTCGTCATGACCCATTCACTAACATGGAGTGGATGTTTCTGGTGGAGCTGGGTGAGGTAACATGTCCCAACGACTCCAGTCTCTACAGTCAGTGTGAGGAGGGTTTAGCTGAAATCAATGTGAGCAATGTTGCATGTATATCTTCACGGCCTGATCTAACGGCAATCAGGGCAATTTCCCAGGGGCCTTTGAGCAAAAAGGGGGCTTTCCATAATGGGAGACAAAAAAATGCACTTCTTTTTGTTAGGCTCCACAGAAATATGACACAAGGCATGACCCATTCTTTTGGAAATCTAGTATGTTAGTATGGAGTTAGGTTTTCACCCGACAACATGGTTATCCAATTGGAATAAAATAAAAGTTAGGTCCAAGTTATGTCTAAGTTTTATTTGTCAATGTGATAGCTGGACAAATGATGATTGGTCAGCAGGCCACAATGCACTGTGGTTAGTTTGTATCATTAAGTGTGTGGGGAAATGATCAACTAGCATGAGCTTCAGTTCCCAGGGGCCTCTGGGGGTATTAATTTAGCCTTGTATGTCTGTATTTGTGTCCTACGTTGACCTGCTATAATTGTGTGTGTGCAATGCTTCAGTGTGTGTGTGTGTGTGTGTTTGTGAGAGAGAGAGAGAGAGTGTGAGTGATAGAGAGAGTTGAGTATTAGTACAATTCCTGAACCAAGTTTTTTCATCTTGTAATTTTAGGTTTCAGACGGTAGCAACAAAAGGAAGAGTGCTGTGATGTGTTTGGGCCCAAGAAAGATAGGAGGACACAGTGTACTACCTACATCAAGTGCATGAAATACGTTTGCACAACAGAGACAGTAAAACTCTGTCCCTTGTGTGCTGTGTAGACTGGCATTAATATGTGTTCAGTGGGGCTCATTTATCATTTCCATAAACATACTATGTCAGTTTTTTTTCTTTCCAATTTGTCCAGTTCAAAGCAATTAACATCAGTAGAAGAGGAAAACATTGTGTTTGTTCAAGATTAACATGATTTATTCCAATCATGTCTGGATTATAATTGATTTATTTTTACAAATATCACAACAAACAAATAGGACTTTTATTAATAAATGTGATCCAACAGAGGTAAGAAGCGAATATTAACCATATATGCTGTCTATATTGCTTGTAATTGAGATGAAGTCAACATCTGTTAAGTATTTTTACATTTTAAACTTGTATGGCTGAGTTGTGTTAAAAATCCCAATAATGTTTTGGGTTCACCAGACCCATGAATATTGGGTGAGTGACAAAAATATGATCATCGCACATGGGTTAACCCCCTGACAGTAAAGTGAAGCTGGTTAATGATGCAGAAATACTTCTCAACTGGCCAGATTTGACAGTGTGCGAGTGTGTTAATTTGTGTGCATGTCTGACACTGGATCTTTCCCCTTAGGTTGTTCTTGTAATTAATATGACCTTTAAAGACGTCACCAGTGTTTTTTTCTTTTTTTTTTATCACATTTCCAACAATTCACATTTCATTGCCAACCATTCTCCCAAAAATATCGTTTAAATGACTGGTTTGTATTCCAGTTATAGCCACATGTTTAGAATCAGTTTTCTGCAATGTATCAATTACAGTAAACAGCCCGTCCACCCTGATAATGAAGAGTATGTTGTCAAAAAAACAAAAGTAACTTCATGCTAATAAATAACATTACACCAAGAGGAATGTGTTTGCAATGCACATTTTGCAGGCATTCGCTGCTTTTCCATGCACTTCAGTAACCTGGTTACTGTCGGCTAATGCAGTAATCTAAGCAGCATCTAGTAGCATCATGATGTACACAGTGATTTTATAGCAACCATGGGCCCATTTCCCTAAAACCGCAACATGCAAGCTGCAGCCATTATTTCCTTTCACTCATTTTGAAACATTTGACCTGTAAAAACAAACAGCATAGTGGAAACCCATACATGAGCATGCAAGCTTCCATATCTACAGTTTGAGAGCAACTATATTTTGTGAAAAGAGACAAAATGTGTTTTTGTGAAATAGGATGCAGATTTTGTGTCTATGAGTCTTAAGAAGACAAACTTAATCTGATTAAATAATCAAGGCACGACCATTATCACACTGAGCAGTGACACAAAGCAATGCAATCAGTAACATGGAAACCAGTGTGGTGAGTTTTAATGATGTAGAGCATTCTGTCTGAAACCTTGGAGATAGGCACAATGTACTAAGATGACATATGCAAAACTCACAGATGTTATTATGCTAACATACTAACCTGAGAATGTTTCAGTTACCATTTGTTTGACCACCACCAGCATTTAAGCATTCAGGATTCTTTAATGAGTGCTAGGTTTTGTAGGATCTGATTCGTCAACCCCATCTCTCAGGAATTTACATACTTCTAATTAGTTTTATCAAATATATTTTGAAGGAAATATTTTTGCTGTTTGGATTTTGTTCAGTTTATTTTAACCAAGAAAGGACATTGTACATTTTTGTAAATAAGATGTAAGCGGCGGTTAGGACAGATTGTGGGTGTATAGAGTGAATCATTGGGCTGCAAATTGCAGGACTTTGACACAGGAGAGAGATGTTCATGTCTCTCCTGTGGTTAGGTTTAGGTAGCAAAGCACTTTGGTAAAGTTAATAAACATGTCTTGTCTCATGCTTCAAGTCAGTGTTGACTTTTTCAGTGTGTAACCAAGAGAACGATATTTCCCCAACCCCATCCAAGTGCTGTGACAGCCTAAACAAAACCATAAAAAAATTATTATAATAATGAAAGATCAGGCTTTAGTTACTATGAATGGAAATTGTTTTGCTGACCTGACACACCAGATGGTTTGTTACACAGAACCATCTGAGAAGTCGTCCTTGGAAAGTGTTTGGAAAAGGGCAGGCACTTTCAAACAATGCTTGGCAGGTGATTGGATGAACCATCTGTCTATCAACGTCTATCACTCATCTCACCTTGCGAGACAGCTGGATTTGTGAGATCACGAGATAACTAGAGAATCCTCTTAGGACACCGATATGTCACACAAGCGCATTTTAATTTGAAGCCTGACAAGATGGATTGTCACGTGATCTTGTGATCTCACAAATCCAGCTGCTTTACAAGGTAAGGATATTACAGGATAAACAAATGAAATACAACAGTGAGTGTTCTGCAAATACATTCAGCATTTGGCAACTTTGGAAATACACAAATTAAAAGCATTCTAATTAAGGCAAGCATTACATTTTTCCTAAAATGTAACACAAGTCTATAAACAGGGAGGCAGGGTTGGGTTGAGTCACAAGTGTGGGTAGCAGGACAGACAGGATGAGCATCCAAACACAGTCACTATGGCAGGGCATGTGAAAGAAAAGGGTTTTATTACACAGATGTTAAAAATCAGGTTTACAGGTCGGCAACTATGGCAACAAAAAGGTAGTCTAAGCAACAAGCAAACAAGTCCAAGGGGGCAAGGCAGGCAGGTCACAAACAGGTCTAAACCAGGCAACATTCTGACCAAATTTGTTGAGAGTAGAGCACCTGAGCTCTGAAGTCCTGTGTCAAAACTTTTTTTACCCCCTCGAGGCTCATCTCCTTCACAGACTTAATGACCTTGAACATGTCATCGTATGTACAATTGAAGTCTGTCAGAACTCGGTCCACAAGTCCGGAGGGAGGACATTTAGATTCAGCCAATGAGCAGCAGCCGAAGATAACTGGGGTGTGGCAGCAGGTGAGCAGATAGGTTTGGGAACCAGGCAAGAAAGTCTGGGGCCATCTAGTGGACAGGTGGAGAAAGCAAAACTAAAGGGAGAGAGTATGGGGCTCCGTAGAATTTGGATATTCACAGAAATGTAGTGAAAATGGTCCCTGTTAGACTTAATAATTAGCAGTGTATAAAGTCATCTTGTGAGGATTACTCCCATGAGGGCATATGTCATGTAAGTATCTTAAGTGTTGCACCACATGGGGCTAACATCTACCATTTTTAATTATGGCATGTGACCTCTTAGTGTAAAATTAATGAGGAAAAAATGTTCAGTCAGGCTGTCAGGCTGCAGGCACTCAACATACCTGATACAAAAAAAGGCTAAAACATGTTTTTTTAAGTGTTACATCACTAAGATTGGTCATTATTTATTCAAAATACACAATGCACACAACTCCCAAATGAGCCTGAAACAGTTTGGGACAGAAGATACCAGTAACTGATGCTCATCAGTTGGTGCTCTCATATGGCACAGTTTTACCGCTCTCTCTCTCTCTCTCTCTCTCTCTCTCTCTCTCTCTCTCTCTCTCTCTCTCTCTCTCTCTCTCTCTCTCTCTCTCTCTCTCTCTCTCTCTCTCTCTCTCTCTCTCTCTTCTCTCTCTCTCTCTCTCTCTCTCTCCTTATCCGGCTGTCTCTCGTCAAACATGTACATCTGAAAATAGTCTTTGTTTCATTTTTCTCTGCTGCTGATGCTTCTCCATCACCAGAAATCTAGTAGTGACGTGGACAGGCTCTTTCATATTCGTGGCTATGCATCAGACCAAATATGTGTGAGTCACGGCGTGTCATTGCCAGATGGATGGTTAACTAAATATTCACAGACAGGCAATTAAAGTCATAGATAGATGGATAGATCACTGGATATAAAGACAGACAAGATAAACAAAATTAAACTTTCACTTTGTACATCTGAATGAGTCTCTCTGCTTATCTCACAGAAGGACTGGAAATATACAACCAGGTCAGTCGGAGTTCTTACTTGCATTTCTCAAACGCAGAGCTGGCACAATCTCTTTTTCATATGTGCACTGATGCAATTGATATGATTTCTTGATAAAGCTGCAGATGCTGTGAAATGATGAAAACAAGAGGACAGGCCTGTCGTGGTTGACCAGCTCATGAACCTTGTGCTGAGCTGTAACACTTGAATATCAGTAAAAGCCAGACTCTGTCCATTCAACTGCAATTCTTTCATTTATTTTGTGAATTTATGGCTTATTGAAAAAGGCGAGAGAAACCGAGGGGCAACAAGACTAAGAGGGGGAAGAGGAACATACATGTCTGCATGTTTGTGTGTCTGGTTGAATTATACTCATAGAAAAATGACCCGGATGCCCTGTTGTCTTGTCAACTTTTTATTGTTGAAATGCAGGCAAAATTACCTGAAGAACATGAACTCAGTATTTACTCACTTCTCAGCCTGAGTTTGGTCCACTTACTCCTGAGAAACATTTCAGGGTTTCTAGACTGCTAGGTGTTTAAATCTTAATTCCTTTTTCTTTGTTATTTCACATGGGGCAGATTGGTTACAAGGACCTTGTCTCAGCTCAGCCTCACAAGAAAGAATAAAACTACAATAATTCTAAATGATCCCCTGGTTGTGTTTGCCGGCTGAAATTTAGACCTGTACTGTTAAATTTTGAACATTGTACAAAGGCCCTTTACAGTTAAAGCTAGACAATCAATCATAATTTTGAACTCCAATTTTGGAGTAGGGATGTCATTAATGCCAAAACATTGTAATTACCTGTCTGTTGTAAACCACAGTTGAGCTCAAACTGCTACAGAGTCTCAGTTTTGCAATGTTAACAGCTTGTTTGGAGTAATTTCCTTGTTCAATTTAAACAAACTCTCTTGACTATACATGTGTGCATACATTTTCAGGACTATTAAAGGTTGGAGTACTCTTGAGAATGTGTTTTTTGAATAATTGAATTGAACTGAACTTCATTAAAACTAAGTGGTGATACTTTATTTTAACCCTGCCAACCCCAAATTTGTATATTCATGTGTATGAACAATTGAAAACCTTAATTAAGTATGCAGCCATCCAACCTTCTGTTTTACGACAAGCACATTTCTGATTTGTTCACCTCCTGTATCTGTGAATTACTCTCCAGGAGTGGGTTGTTGGACAATTATTATTTATAAAGTATCAAACTAGTTGTGTTTTTGATGACATATTATAAAGTCTAAAGTGCCATTTCAGCTGTGATTTCAACACTTTACACAAAAAAAAAAAAACATATATATATATATATATATTTATATTTATATTTATATTGTGATGCTCTGTCCACTAATATTTATATGAGGCATGTATTTATGGCTGCAAGTAAACAGACCAGCTTTGCTTTATAGAGTGCATAGGTCAGTGGTTGGATGAGAGAAGTGGGAGAGATTAATTAGGCTCACTGATTGATGATTCAAACCAAAGATCAGCTGGCTAATTGAATAATAAAGCAAACCAAGAGAAAGACGAATGAGCTACAGGCGTTTAGCTTGACATAAAAGAGAGGTGTGAATAAAAGAAGAAAAGTGAGTGTGAAGTAGATGTAGAACTTCTGAAAGCATCTATTTATGACATTTCTTATAACTATGTTTTTCCTGATGTAGAGCACCTTTAAATCAGAGACTACCATCTGGGAATATTTCATGTTCTTCTTAATGCAGCTACTCTAAAGTTTAATTTGGTCTTATTATTATTAAAATTCAAAGTGTATTCAGACGATGCAGTATCCACCAATCATGATCCTGGCATGGGTTCATACCATCTCACTGCGTGCACTTGATGCGCCAAGATACTTAGATAACCCTGGAGACTAACAACATAAATCAATCAGACCAAATCAATCAAATGATTCTCATGTTTTGCTTTTCATGTATTTTCAAGTTTTTCACAGTTCAGCCCCCCCCCCAGTTTGCAAGATGCAATTTTCCATTTCTGCTGAGTTTCACTTGCATCATATTTATGCATCATCTGACTTACTTTGCCTCAATATTTATGCCTGCAGTATATCTTCAGAGCAGCTGAAACTGAGATTCACCACGAGGAGTGCCGCTGTGTATAAGGCTCTAGGCAAGCCACATGTTTTTTGACAGTTTGGAAGCCCTAATAGTCCATGAGTAACAAAGGAGGAGGATGACAATGCTATGACAAGAGACAGGGGCAGTATAATGAGAGGAGAGACAGCAGGGGTCCTCATGATGACTCCCGAGAAGAGACACTAAGTGGAAGTCAAGTCACTGCAGAGTTGTTGCATCGTGCCTTATGTATTTTACCTTCCTTCTCAGCATCTCTCTGTTGACATCATGATAGGGACTGTACACAAAAATGCTATGTGAACTGTCACCAGTTGGATAGAAGACATGAAGTAATAAATCAGATGATTACAAGAATTGTAAGAACTGGTCGAGCAGCCGTTCAAAATATGCCTGTTGGGAACGTGCTCATTGCTTGGCCTTCGTTATTGCTGCTTCAATGCTTAGAACAATTAATACTGTTTATAAGAGGTGTGTAATATTCAATGATATACAGATGTTAAGCACTATAATATCAAATATTGGGCTGCATTTAAAAATAAAATACATAACAGTAAGCTTTTGAAAAAAGAGTCGATCGATCATATTGGGCTTGTAGATTGTTTATTTTCTCTAGCTTCAGTTTGGATCATTTGAGTGAGTACGTTTGCTCAAAAGATTTCCGCTTGTATGAGACATACTGGTTTTGAACTGCCTGCAGGAAGTAGCCTAAGAGTCTGTCCATTCTTGATTAAAAGCTGTGTTTTCACTGTCTACTTTTCCCTTTTTCACAGCACGCAATGTGAATATTGGCTCAGAATCCTTAACACACATTCTCACATTTTTCTGTCATTTTAGGCACTAATTATCACACTGTTTGTAATTTTGCTAATTTTTTTTCTGATAAATTCTGTTTTAATTAGTTATTGTATGATGTATATAAAAAGGGGTGTGACATAATGATTGACAGGTGTGACAGCTGCTCTCAAACCTCAGTCAGCTGGTGGGATGAGGATGAGGCTGAGGCTGCGTGTCCTGCAGGCTGACATCCTGCTTCCCGACTCTACTACTCAGTCTCTGGCTCCAAATGGCATCCCACAAGCAAGATGGCAGCTCACAGAGATTAGATACTTTGTCTTCACTTTTGATAGAGGTAGGAAGTGGAGATGCGTCATCCATATTTATATAAAGTCAATGGTTCACTGACAGCATCTTCCTGATATACTCACTCGTTGTATGCATGAAAGATGTGATATCTAAACAAACTAACAAAGGAAGATGTCACCAAGTGCAACAGTGTGGCTCATTGGTGTGTTTTTAATCATTTTTGGATGACAAGAGAGGTATACAGCACCGAGGAATAAGATATATCATGTTTAAATGCACACATAACACTTAAGATAAGTAAGATCAATTCAGTGTTGGTTTGGCTTTGTTAGCAATAAGAAAAATACAGCATTCACTTGCTGTTACCATGAACTCCTTGATAGAAGTTTATCATCTTGGGAAAAACACTCATTCACTTTCTTGCCAAATGTTAGATGAAATGATTGATATCACTCTCATATCTGTTTAATATTAACTTACAACCAGTTAGTAAACTAATTAGCTTAGCACAGAGATTACATGCTGTGGGAAGCAGCTAGTCTGGGTCTGTTCAATAGTTACAAAATCCACCAACTGGCATCTCTTAAGCTTATTAACACATTTATCTTGTTTGTTTAATCTGTAGAAAGCTGAAGTATAAAAATGACAGTTTGTGGTTTTAAGCAGGTTTATGTGCCGTACTCTGTCTTGGACAGCAGTAGTGGATTCTCGTTGCCAGGCAACCAGCAGAGACACTGTCATTGTTTTTTTTAGGGATCAAACAAACAAGAAAAAGTGTGTTAACTGGTGAATTTTAAGAGGTGCTGTTTGTTTTACCTTTGGACAAAACCACAGTAGCTGTTTGGGCCTGTTAACAAACTTTATGCTAAGTGAAGCTAACCAGCTGTCTTCTTTGTGTACTACACTGTTACATAGACTATTTAATATACAAATATGTGAGTGATATCAATTAAGTTACTCCATTCTTAGCAAGAATAAATGGATTTCCCAATATGTCAAACTATGGAATAGAAAATACACTGTGGAGGTATTCACAAAGCATTTGTCCGTCAAAAACTGTAGACCAAGGTTGAGCTGACATGCCCCCACTGAGTTATACTGATTATAGCTGTAGAGTGTCCAGTAATAGGGAAATGTCTAAGACTGCATCAATGGGATCAGAAGCCCCATGCTGTTCTCGGATCAGATTCTGCTACAGTTCTCTATTGTACATCCTCCCATTCTTCATACAGTGCCTGGCTGTGCCCTAGCGACTGTGATGTGACTTTGTGCAGATAATGTGAAGTGGATGAATCAGCATTTTAGACGAGTTGTTATCTCTCAGTAGAGAAAAGAATACTGTGAATAGAAAAATTAAATCCAAATATCAGTCATATCATAGTTTAATTTGTTTTTAATGCAAGTACATACACAGGGACAACTACTGCTTGACTTGATCAATATGGAGCGTGTTAATATAATTCATCCAGCACTAAGCCATGCTGTAATATATTTCCACTATTGAGTTTTAATGGACACAAACATGGGCTAAACGCAGAGACATGTAGTGAAATGCCCAACTAAGATGAAAAGCGTCACCCAGACCTAGCATATTACCTTTTGAAACAATACGTGAAATAATAAATTCATCCTGGAGTGGTGTAACTCCATTTTATATCCATTAACAGTGTCCTTCCGTAGCTACAGACTCCATATCAATTTATTGGATTGTTTAATGTAATCATGCATAATGCAAAAGGATTAATTGAAATGGCTGCACCAAGAAGGGACCAATGCATTAAGGAGTTACTTAGAATCAAAAGAGGATTTGTTAAATGGTCCTTCAGTCTTGAGATACCGGCAAATTAATTCAATGGTGGACAAGAGAGACACTTTTTGGAGAGTGCATTACCCAATTGGAAGATGAATACTCTCAGCTGTTTTTTTGTTGCTTGGAGATAAATGGGTGTAAAGTAGTTAAAGGTGTTTGGGAAAGCTACAGTGTAAATGGTGAATGCATCCTTAGCTCATCACTGTATGAGCCCAGAGCGCCCCAGTTCAGGGTTTTAAAGCAATGTGAAAAATGTAATCAAAGTCTGAATAGAAGTGACATTTATAGTGCTATTTTGTTTTCTTTTTTGTTGGGAAATAATGACAGAAAATTGAAAAAGGAAACTCTATTAGATGAAACACTGGAGTCATTACAGCATTTCATTTTTTGTGGCAGACTGTGAAAATAGAAGCAAATCACATTGATACAAATGTATTTTGTGGTTAAAAAGGAGTAAACTGAGAACACCTGCAGCAGATGTCAGTGTGTAATTTAATTCATTTCTAAATGTATTAATAGGTTTATAAAAGTGATTAACAGAAATTGCATTTTATACCGACATTACACAGCATATGGCTCAGTGAGGCATAATCTATCATCCTCCAAGTCACATTGTTTTTCTAATGTCCACATTATAACGAACGTCCCTTTAGGTGAGAACATTAGCTGGCCATCCTTTGTGTGAAATGCATAATATTTTTGACCTCTGTGTCAGGCACGTTCAGTTGTGTTATTTTCTATGCAGGGTGGATTCCAATATCATAACTCATCCAGCAGACTGACAGAGAGGACATGTCCTGCCCTGGGGTGATGCACTAATCTCTGAGTGAAAAAACCTGTCATGGGACACCACATGACATTTCTTTCAGGTGGTGAAATACTGAAGATTATTACTTTTCTTGACATCTGCCTGTCTCTTTTACATCCTTCTATAACACTTTTCTGCTCTGGCCTTTACAGTCTCACCAAGAAATGGCGTTTCTCTAGACTATCATTAGTATTAGTCTGCCAGTAGCCAACGTAATGACTTGGCCGCTCATTAGTTTGAGTCCATTTGCCAAGTGAGTAACAACTCAGGCCCAAAACAGGCCATTGTTAACACTCCAGTTGGGCATACTTGTTTTGTTCCATGCTGAAAGAGCCTGGTCTAGCAATTTTAGTTTGGTACATACATCAAAGCAAGTTACAGGCCGCATCTCCATTTTGGTCATAAAGTATCCTCACACAAAGCAAGAATGTTTTTTGGAGAGGAATAAAGGACAGTATTTCCTTTCTTGAAAACTACAAGCACAGTCTCACACTCAGATGATTATTTGCAAGTGAAATAGGGTATGTCCAAGAGAATTTCACAAACAAACACGATGGCAAAATGAATTACATAGCGCACAATGAGTGAAAATAAAAGCTTGCATCACAGAAGAGGAGAATCTGATTACTATGATTCATTTGGGAGATTCAGGGATGATTATGCATGGTAATTTGGGTTTAATTACTTTGAGGGTTTATCATGAAAAAAACAAACAGCGCACTGTAACCACAATGATAGAACAAAGGTGACCAATGTGGCATTTACAGGCACGCAACTTTTGGAAGCACTTGGTACTGTGTAATGTGTTGGAAGGAGTTTCTGACTATTACATGGCTGCATTAGTGCTACAAAATGTTGCCAGACTTACCATGTAAAAGTTTGAAAATCCCACTTATCCAATAAATCCCATTTATCAACAGACACTGGTGCAGACCAAACATGACTTAATGCATTTCTAATAGCATACTTCTCAGATTGAAACTATAATGTGAGGGTGATTTTTAGCATGGGCATTGCATAATTGAAGTAATGCAACCAACTGTAGGGCGGAATAATTTGATGAAGACATGGTGCTACTTTTCTTTGCATCTTCAGGGATTCTGATATTAAAAGACAAAACTCATTATGTATTGGACATGTTATAGAATTATAAACGTAACTGTTTTATTTATAGAACACATTATTTATCTTGCTTTGCAGTAAAGATAATACAATTCATATAAAATTCATATTTTTTAGGCATTCTGTTGCCATGCAAAACACCACACAATAATTTCAGAAGTGATGCTGTTTGGTTTGGGCCAACTTTTTTTTATTAAGAAAGGAACAGCTCTCTGTTTCCATCTCTACCTCTCCAGGCCAAACAAACCAAACCACACCACAGGTGAATTTCTAATGAGTGTGCGGTCAGTATTTGACACAGGAGATTGGTGAACAGTTATTTTCCATTTTTTCTGTAGCGTTTAATTACAGATTTAAAAACTGAGTTTGGTGAGTGGAACCTGGTGTTGGTAATTATAATCAAGGCAGTTAGGTACTCGATGATGCCTGCCCTCAAGCTTGTTTGACTTGCCAGGCTGTACTCTTTCCCATCAGTTTCAACGGCTGGACAGAGACATAACATTTCCTCAGCAACTCATTCAGTTAATCTGCACTGGAAGAATGCAGATTGGTATTTATTCCTTTTAAATACTTTTTTCTTTTTAACACTTTTTAACCAATTTGTAAGTTTTTTGTTGTTATTCTTATGTTTCTTCTCCTCTCTGGCGATGGAAAAAGACCTCTAAGATTAAAGAACGAGATTATAAAACATAGTTGAATATTGCCACTTTAAGAACAATGATTAATACAAATTATGGAGAGCAACTACAGGGAAGTGATCAATGACTTAAACATAAAATATCTTGCGAATTCTGATGGAAAATACTGTATGTTATCATTTCTGTTATTGATGTTAAACATGCCATGTGAAGCACAATGGAAGCAGATGTTACACTGGCACTATTGCTGTTAATGAAGCTTAGCGAAAGTTCATCTTTTTGCATGCTCATGTCTGTAGTTTTATAGTCAACCTGTCTGTAGTCAACCCTCTGTCATGCTTATCCCTCATACAGCTCACTCATAATTTATTTGCTGTCAATTCTGGGGCATTAATTAAGACATCAGCTGTTCACATCACCTGGTCATATCTAACCAATAGCACAGTTAAACACCTTTATTGTCTGCGTATCATATTGCAGCTGTCCTTTTAAATATGTTTTCTCCCTTTCTGCTTTAGTGCTTTTGTGATGCTGTTTGTGTGACCCACTATCTCCCCATCACTGCCCAGTCTTCACAGATTCATCAGTACATCACTTCCTCAACCTCATCAGCCCAACCAGTCTCAGCAGAAGTCATCAGTCACCACCACCAGTGTCTGGACTCCATTGGGGGATCTATCTTGCTGCTGCTCAGGACTGATGTCCCTTGATTCAAAATCTACCTGTAGAGTTCAAGCAATAACGACCTTTTACAATACCTAATCATCAATACCATTTGTATAGTAAGCAATTATTTTTGCTTCATCCACTTGTCACTTGTTTAACTGATTGTAGTTACTGCTGTAATACGTTGCTGTTTCTATGTTTACATATCAGAATATTCATTCAAAACCAACATCATATTATCACAAACTAGATTTTCTGGTCTGGAACCAAGAAATGGTTCAATGATCCACTGTTATACAAGAGTCCTCTCGGGCGGCATCTTATCAGATGTTTGTCCTCTTATGCACTCATATTCCTGAACCCCCTAATGCATGTGGAGAGTTAGAGGGATCTTTTTCTTAGCATCCTACTGGGGAGGATGAGGGTTACAGTGTGATACTGGTCTAATTGACAGTCTTGTGTTTACTTCTCCCAACCAAGAAAAATACCAAACTATGAGCTCTGAGTGGGAGATGTGCAAGAGAAAATATTTAAATTACCTATCATCTCCTCACATGGGTACCAGATGTCTAACATTTGTATGCTTTTGCTGACTGACATATTCAGTTGAAAAATCACTTGCCTTTTATAAAGTGGAGAAACTGAATATTCTATCAGCACGGAGAAACATAGACCAGATGAAGGCTTTAAGGCTGTGCCAGTTGAATATAATTTCAGTTCAAATTGGAAATGGCTTGGATCATTTCTGGCTTGCCTGCACACTTTCAGCTAAATAAAATGTAAGGGTTGCCTTAAAGGATATAGGTTTAAGATTCACTACAAGTTTTTTAAAACAATAGTTAAGCACCGATATGGAAAATGCTTGCTGTCATCATTTCTCGTGTTCTTACTGACCGTTACAAAATCCCCCCGAAATGTGCTTACAGTGTAAGTGATTGGGAACAAAATCCACAGTCAAAATGTATTTAAATAAAAGTTTATCTGAGGATAACATGAGGCAGCAGCTGTCTGAGTTAGTCAAATAAAGTGGAAATCCCCCGCAGGTATTTCCCTTTTTATTAAAAAACTCCTTCTTTGTGTCTCAATGGACAGTGTTTTCCTTTTTCAGGTGCAGTGGAATGATCGAAATGAAATATCAGAATAAAAAGAGGTGTCAAGCACTGAAAATACTGTAACTTTGAAAGATATGAACTTGAATTGACTAATATGGGTGTCTGAAGCCACATATTAGCTTCACATAGACCCTCAAATACAGTTTTTTCACTGAATGAGGATTGAGGATTTTATGCCCCATCACTTACATTGAAAGTCCATCATGAGGGGATCTCATAAGGGTCAGTATGAACAGCAGGAATGAATAGAAAATCGAAAAGCGTACTCAATTTAATAAATAAAGCTGTAATAAACTGATTAGATACACTTTATTAGATTAGATACACTTATGCATAGGAGATGATAACTGAATGATAAATTAATTACGTTCATCTTAAAGAACGACTTCATCTGCATTTCTTTCTGGGTTGTTCAAATGGATACGCCTACTCAGCCATTAGCAAAAAGCAGTGACATGTGTTAGAGCACTGCCCACCCCTCCTCCCTGAGGTTTAACAGTGTTGATAAAACAATTTAATAAATTATGTAATCACAAATTATATTTAATTGCATACACAAATTAAAACCTTGCATTGATGTTTCTATATGTACTAGCTTGCAGTCTTCTTCCTTGACTTTGTTGGTGCATTGAT
This sequence comes from Scomber scombrus, assembly GCF_963691925.1. Taxonomy (NCBI): domain Eukaryota; kingdom Metazoa; phylum Chordata; class Actinopteri; order Scombriformes; family Scombridae; genus Scomber; species Scomber scombrus. Next base: position 24,084,740 of record NC_084982.1, on the reverse strand, counting down.
GTGTATCTTGGCACAATGCAGCCACCTGTAGATCTGCAGATCCCCTGCACCTGCACCTGCAGATCATTGAAGTAAAATGAAACCATTGGCAGGGCAGTATGTTGTGTCATTCAGGTGCACTCACACATGCACTTTTGTCCTAATCATCAAGTCTACAGTGGATTATCATACACTATCATAAACACTAGAGGTCAAAAACTCTGCAGGGAACATTTAACTATTAGTGAACTTACAATTCAAAAATTATAACATTAACAATACCTGAAGTGATGTTGCATAAAGCAAAAAGCAGGTTACATAAACATGACCGTTTTTTAAAATAATAACATGAGTTTTGGAGACACACACATCATTTCAGAGGGTCTTGTGTGTCTGTTTTCTGCTCTCTGATCCTCGTAACCCTGCCATAAGCCCTTAGGCAGGACTTTCCATGTAATTACCAGCACATGGTCACCCAGGAGGCACAGAATCAGCCTGCCACTCTTTGATCATAACTGATATTGAATGGCATTTACCCCCCGGACAGAGAGAAACCTGTTTCTTTGGTTGTGTGAACAGATGGCCACAGGATGGTGGAGGGTGTTGCTATTATTCAAAATATCTCACAGAGATTGTGGAATGCCAGAAGCCTTTTTACCCACCAGGAGAGCTGGAAGAGGATTTAGGGCATTTGTGCTTCATATAACAGTAACCTCCTGTCAAAATGTTGAAGATCCTGTCAACCTTTGACATTTTCTGGATGAAAGTTATTCCTCTGCTCAAGGCCGTCAGCTGGAGAAAACTGTTACTCTTTTGATGTCTCCAAATGAAAATAATATTAATAAATAAATCCCAACTAATTCATTACCTTCCCCTCTATTTGACTTGCACCTATGTGACTTCCATCTCATCATTTCCCAGAAGCAGTGTTTACCAGAAGCAGTGTGTATTATGCTCAAGGAGAAAAAGACATGTTGAGCTCTCCACAGGTTATCCACAGGGAGATTTCTGTATTTTTTCTTTTTTTTTTTTTATGAATTTCAGTTATTCTTCATGTGATCTGCTTTGACAGCAACTGCAGACATCATGAATAACTATAAGGAAGAATTACTAGATTTGCAGAGTGCAACAAATATATAGGAATCAATCTTAGTGACATTAGTGCCAGCACAAATCAAAAATGTAATAGTTCAATATTTTGGGGAATACACTAATTCACTCTAACCGTAGATGAAAAGATCAGGAGTGCTCTCATGCTGGCATGCTTAATACAAAGCTTCAGCCAGCATTCAGTTAGCTTAGCTCAGCATAAAGATTTAAAAAAAAAAGGAGGAAACAGCTGCTCTGGCCCTATTCAAAGATGGGGGAAAAAATCCACCAGCACCTCCAAAACATACTAATAAAGATGTCATATCTTGTTTGTTTAATCTGTTATCACTTAACAATGATGTCAAAATTCCAGTAAGCTAAGCCAAGACATAGTTGCAGTAGGTGACTTTCTGTAAAACCACAACTTGTTGTGACGCTTCAGTTTTTTGTTAAACAAATTAGTTGTAATGTTGGATTAATTAAAGCTTTAGATGTGCTAGAAGGTTTTTGCCTTTGAATAGTCCCACGCTAGATGTTTCTCAATGCCTCCAATCTTTACGCTAAACTAAGCTAAGCTAACTGGCTGCTTTCTTTAGTTTTATATTTAGAGAGACATGGGAACTATATCCATCTTTTACATCCAACTCTTGGCAAGAGGGTGAATTTTGTGTAATTGCATTCTATACAGACACTATACTGAAGCAAAAGGGCATCAAGAGTATCAAGACTATTATGACAGTGAGATGAGGAACAATATTGCAGCAGAATTTGTATGACAAATTGATCGATGGACAGCGATATTTGAGTAATGGCACATTGATATGTCTGGACATATTCACCTCTTGTGTATAATTTATCATGCGTTATAAAAATGTCTGCTGTAGAAAAAAAATATCAAAAGCTTTAAGTCCTCCTCCACTCAAAATTATGCTTTTCTTCTTGTTGCTACGGGTGAATGTTTGAGCATCATTGTGCAGAGTTTGACACTTGAAGGCTGTTTTCACAAGTGGACATTTTCTCATTAAAATTCCATTTTTTAAAGGATGGGACTGTGAGGTCTTCAAATAACACAAAAATGTCATCACAGAGATAAACTTGGTAATAAACTTTGTTTTCTGAAGAGTAACCATAGCTTCACCCAAGCTCTAGCAAAACTGAGTTACTGTGTGACTTAAATGCAGTCAAGCAAGCTGTGAATTTCTGTGAAAAGGGGATTTTGAGGAACAACTCCAAAATCAGCACAATCTATCAGCTTGTATGCAGTTTATGACCATATTATGGCCCGCAATTATTTTCTGCTTCTCATGATGGATTGGGTTATAAAACTGACAGAAATGTATACCAGGGCTGGAATAATACATTCCCAAAACAGTAATAAGAACAGGAGGACGAGGATTTAAACATCAACAACACAAACAGTGGAGTGCTCAGCAGAAATGCTGCAAAAACTAATAATGGTAGTGTGATTAGCCTGGCAAATGCAAGGCTTTAAGCATTTTAATTAGACTGATGGCTGCTTTCATGCTATCATCTGCTGTCAATGATACAGTCTTAATTAACCCATTTAAAAGCTGTGGTGTGTATTTACGTCCATAATGAGCCTTTCCAGTGTCAAAGGAAAACACATCATTGGAGAAATACTATCCCAAACAGCTCACTCTCTGATGGTTAGCAAACATTTCCTTCTGTACGCTTTCACAAGGACGGAGTCAAGCATGATCCAATCCCATTTGTCAGAAGCATGTCAACATCTTGCATGTCATGTGAAGGTTCATGTCATCCATCCAGGTAGCACAATATATATATATATATATATATAAAATGAATTATCCACCATAGACTTGATGGGTTCGCCACTATTTTCAAGGCATTTTATAAAACTGAAGAACAGTACCAATATATTATTTAATTGCAATTTTTAGTTAATCATTTTAAAATGCACCAGTAATTGATTGTAATTGAACTCTAAAAACAACTTAAATAGTCTAACTATTCAACTGGACCATGCCATCCTCCATAGAAATGCACTTAAAAACTGAATTTTAATGATAAGAAAAAATAATAGAAAAACATTGCCTGGATAATGAAAGTCTATTTTCATATATATTTTTTAATCACACTGAAGAAAATGTTTATTGTTTTCAAGCTGTTGTTGCATTAATTGCTCTTATCTCACTGTTGCAGTTTTCCCATGAGACTTTCTTTCTTTATATGCCACACACTGAGTGTCATTTTGCCTGTAAGCAGCTACTCTAAACGACAAAAGATCTAAAAACATCCTGGAGAAAAACAGAAACTACCACTAAACCACCACGGGTTCACTTGATATACTGTAGAAGGCAGATTTAAAACAGATCAGATTTACAATAAATGCTTAACTTGAGCTTTAAATCAACACATCTCCTGGCTTGTCTTCACCACACCAGTGTTTATGAAACGACCCTGTGAGATATCCAAACTGTTTCTGAGAGGTCAAAAACACTGACTGCATTCTGACTCATACTGTCTTTCTGAAGATTCACAGTTAATCTCTTTCTCTCTTCTCAGATACATACGAAAACACGCACACACACACACACACACACACACACACACACACACACACACACACACACACACACACACACACACACATGCAGAATCTCTTTTTGTCCATTTGGATTGGAGATACTATACTCTCATGATATGTAGCAGAATAGGATAGTATTAAAAATTGCTTGTTTAACTACATTGATGCAATGCAATGTTTAATCCTAATGCAATGAGATAAGAAGCTGGGTCGATACACAAACTGCCTACTGAGTAACTGCAGAAGGAAACCAGGGTTTAGAGCAAAAGCATTGCCTGTATACTGAATACTCTCTTTATGAAGAACACTGAAAAACGACATTGTATTACATATATTTGCCAGGTGCATTATTGTAAAGAGCCTTCATCTCATACAAAAAGAAGAGACACAAACACTAATACAACTAATGCAATTTATACAATGCAAGTTTAAATAAAATTAATATAATATATTAAAATTAATCATAGATCAACACATACATACAAATCATATGTAGCCAAATGAGATGGAAATCATCCATTATAGTGCTATGAACATTACAATGAAGGACATTTCAGGAGAAAATGCAACATTCATACAGTACGTTCATATTTTAAAGAAGAGAATAAGTAAACACCAATTTACTTGAATTATAAATTAAATAGCATAAAATACTGACTGAAATTAAAGATTTGGAGCCTCCACACCTGTCGGCTGATATTAAACAATAAAAATTCAAAAGATTCAAGATGAAGACATACATTTAATCACGTGTTGGACATGCAGAACCTAACTATTCAAACAAATACAACCTTCCTCAACAGTAAATTGATGTAACAGTTAATAAATATAAAACCCCAATCCCCCCTCTCCAAGGGACTTCTGTGAGACAGGATAAGTCTGGTTATCTACATGATGGAGTGATGTGCATTCTTCAGGGGAGCCAACATTAGTCCAGCTGCTGGAAACAGCTGATCAGCTGGGACAGATGTTCCAAATACTGTTGCTCCAACTTCATCAGTCCAGGAAATCTTTCAGCATTTAACCCTAGTGCCTCGCTGAAATGTGTTTATACTCAAAGCAGGGGAGTATTACCGATACATTGATATTGTTGACAGCATGTGCAGTTATAGTCTTGCTTGTCCCGACTCTTTTATTGAAGATGCTAGTTTAGCAAGCTAGCTAAACCGGAGAGCTGTCAGGCAATTGTTTTACAATTCATGCTGCCTTCATGGACGGTCACTGGACACACCTGTAAGTCCATCACATTTAACAGTAAGAGGCACCAACTAGTGGAACACCTGGGTACTACAGCAAAACGACAGTACATTTTCTGTCAGTTACACTGATGAAAGTAATAATTGACACACCTTCTTCCTTATCAAAACCTCCACTTCACTTAGTATTTTCTCAACCTCATTTATAAGCATTGTATCGTATAGTAAAGTTGGTTAGTTGTGTAGTATAGTTGGAATTAGCCATGTTCCAGAAAGACACTAATAACAATCAAGATTAAGGTTTGTTAATAATTGCCCAAGTTGTTCAGTCTTTAACACAATGCTCCCAAGGTGGTTTTACTTTCAGGGCCCAGAGGACGATCTAATCCTGAAGAGCCAGCTGTTAATAGTCTACATGTAGCGTTGTCCAAATTAATTGCGGAGTTTATCACATAATTACCTTGTGCTGTAGTAATATCCTAATGTTAGACTAGGAAATGTAATTCACAGCTTTGGAGACAGTGGATCTATGTGCAGCTGTTCTGCTTTGGATGCCGTCATTTTTGTGTTTGTTGGCAACCTCCAGGCCCAGGATTAAGACGGATATTCCTGCACACGTGAAAAATGTACGTTGTAAAGTTACTTGCCCATTATATGCTTTACTAATTGAATATAGTTATTATATAAGTAGTGAATCAACTCTATTCTCTGAAAAGTTATTAAACAACTCAAACACAACTGCAGTTCTTCCATTTTTGAAGCTCAGTTCTTAATAGCTGTGCAGCATATAGGAATGTTGTTTGTATATGTGTCTAACAATAGTCAAGAACAAATCAAAGTTTTGCTTTTGTTGCCTTTCAAAAGCTGAGAAAAATGTTTTTCTGTCCTCGAAGTGAGTTAACGTTCTGTCTTACAAGCTTTATTTGTATTTAACAAAGCTTCTACATCTTGTGCCTTGTGTCACTTCTTTTGTACACTGAACTTGCTTATTATGTTTGATATTATAATAGTTAATTTTGCTGATAAATGAAGCAGAATTGCCTTCAGTTTCAGCCACAGCCACAGAAAGTGGAATAGTGACAGGGTCATTATCACCACCTTCTCATGTTGCTGACGATATAAGACAAGTTGAGCTTATAAATCATCTAAAACGGTAATTAATTTCAGCAGTTTCTAATGCAATGTAATATAATCACTTTATTGTGCTTTCATCAGTTTTAGTTGTGTTTATAAACATTACTGATGCAAATGAATCAGCAGAGCCAGAAAAATTTAATAACAAATATTATTTAATATTACTCCCTGCAGTCAATTCAAGAGTAATGGCAGGTCCTAAGCCTGTGTTTTCAGTATAAATACTGGGTCTACCATATTTGGATTTTGCCTTTAAGTCTCAGAGGTTTTATCATGCTTCTGTGTTCCAACAGACTGGGCGAGTATCTTTTGGAAACTAATTTATTCTGCAAATAAAACATGAATCCAGTGAGCTCTTATTTGGTTTTCTTTCATTGCATTAATGCATTAATCCTTCTTAGCATAGGAGCCAGAGTAATATGGCTTTCCACCATTGTTTTATATGCAAGGTATTATACCAGCTATATTATATGTGGTATAAGAGCAGGTGTAAATGGAGCAAAACTGTTTCTGCTGTCATTTGACAGCATGTAACAGTTCCACTTTACAGTTTATTCTTAACCATGGAAACAGCAATTGAAAAAAAAATTCTCCACTCAAAATCCATTTGTAGATTTTAAACTCCATGTGCAACTTCTCTTTTAAAAAAGCATGACTGTTTTTTAAAAAGTCTTCCAAATAATGGACATTTTGAACATGAAGACAACAGTAAATGCACCTTGTTTCGTCAACATAAAAATATATCTGCAATAGCCATTCAACAAACTTCAGAGATTTCCCATGCTGACACCATTCTCATTTTCCTTCCCCTCCATGTGTTGTGATGCTGACAAACCTCAAGCTTTTTTAATTGTTGTCCATCTGCTGAAACAGAAGGGGTGTGATGCTAAAATCATCATTATCATAAAATAAAAGCATATCATCATAGCATCTATTTGCATTGCATTTATATTTACCCAAGATTCAACATCTGAAAAATAAGGGCTTGCACAGATGAACTTGTTTCTCAAGCGATCACACCCTCATTTGAATCTTTCTAATCACCAAGTCCACTTTTATCCCCTTTGACACCCCTCCGCCCACTCTGCACTATATTTCACATATTCTTTTTGCTCTATCCCCCTACCACTCTGCTGATCTTTTCACCTTCCCTTGTCGACTAAAACCCTCCTCCTCTGCTTCAATTGCACACTTCCTCCTCTTTATGATTTTCCACACCCATATAAGTCCTCTTAATATACACGGTCGCCCATAAAGTTGGAATCATTTTGTTTTCAGACACATTCCTCTTTTTATTTTCTACTTATACATATCAGTAATCACCTTTGACCAGGTGCAATGAGATTGATCAATACAATTTTGAGAATATATACACTTTATCTATCAAGAATAAATCACATTTTCACAATCATTACATGGAAAGAGGTCAAAAATATTTTATTCCAACTTCAGGGGCGACCGTGTACATATATATATTTTCAAAAATATATACGCACATGTACATACCTCTATGCATATGTGAGGGGAACACACTGACAGAGAGAAAAAGACCATTACAGGGATACATATTTCCGAGAACAGGTGGGAGGGAGCTCAGCACAGCAGGATGGCCTTTTCATAGTCCCTTTGCAAGCATGATCTGCGCGCGCTCAAGGTAGAATGAATGTGTCAGTATGGTTGTCGTTGTATGCGCGTCCATGCCTATGTGTGGTTTCCTGGACCATATGTTCATGTTTAACTCCCTCCACATCTGTGTTGGCAACAATAGATGCTCGCCCCACAGGAATGACCACATTCTGTCAGGGCTCATCAGACATGTCCTAAATTTAAATGATGTGGGCGCGTCAGACCCCAGCCTCGTTCCGATGCTTTATGATGGAACTCAGTCACCTTTGACCTGCGCAATCAACTCCATTTTCTGCTCAGGAAAACGTGCCGATCTACAGTCTGACCGTATCCACAAGGTCTAACCAAATTGTCCTCCCTTGGGTGACGTTACCGTGATGAGGTCATATATTCACTTTAGGCCTGGTTGTATGTGAGAACACTGTGATCATAAATCTGAAGCTCTCAGTTCATTGTCTGACTAATTCAAACCAGTTGTAAGGAGAAAAAGCAAATCCACAAATTGCTGTTTGGTCTATTTATTTATCAAGAATGCTTTTCAACAGGCTATAATTCTGGTCTGTCTCGAGCAGTGACCATCAAAGCACAATAGTTTCCCTAAGACGGATTATCAACACACAGTAATTGATTCCTAATGATACATAGATCTAAAAAGAGGAAACTCATGCCATTAAAATGCAATATGGTGAATATACTGAGGATTTTGCAGTGTCTAACCACCACTGCTTCTAAAATCAAATATTAGGTTGACTTCCAGTGTTTCTGGAGTGCTCAGGTTAGTGTGAGTATGAAAAACAGAACAGTTTGTCCTGGGCTGAAAAAACACACTTTGTAAATCTGTAAGATTATTTAACAATTTGGCTCTGGAGCAGCCAATAAACAAACAGCATTTCAATGTCTTCAGCATAATTTTAGCAGTTCTTTGCTACAGAAAAATGTTTACAGTCATTGCTGTGAGAGTGCAGGATAGAGAGGGAGTTGTGGAGGATGAGGAACAGCAAGCTTTTTGTTTCCCCCCTCCAGTGCCCCGGAGGCCCCTGCTGAGTCCCCCTGGTAAGAAACCCTGGAACTTTAAACCACTTCCTTCAGATCAATCATACCTCTTTTATCTCAGCAGAAAGCTAAGAGTATGAAGAAAAGCTTAGTGCAGATAGTCATCTATGAATTGCACAATATATTTTTTTAAGCATAGTACCAACACACACATATTAAAAAGGCAGATCAGGGTAAGGTTTAATTGAGTGCATGAGTCTGCACGCAAACAGAATACATCCTTGACTGTCAGACTAAGAGTATTTCAGCGATGATCTAGGTAACGCTGTTTATTGATTTCTTGTTTGATTGCAGCTTTCTGTATTGACCTTGTATTACTGCATTATAAAACACAGTTTTTAACTAAGAGAAAAGAGGAGACTAAAGATAGAGACAGGGGATGGAGACAGAAAGAGATCAGGAAATTAGAGAAAAAGAGAAGTGAGATGAGGATGAACTGAATGTAACGGCTGTAGAAACAAGAGCAGAAGATAAGACTGAAGATAACTGAAAGGGGGACACAATCTGAAACTGATAGAGAAAGACTGAGGAGAAATGAGAGAAAAATGTCTGCTGCAACAATTCCAGCTTGACTTCATGGTACTTTAGTTATTGGCTGTTTGCTGCTGTTGCTTACCTGCTGTAGTATTCACCACACATCCCTGCCACCTTGCCGAACCTCTTTCCACCCTGTTGCCACCCCATTTACAATGTTCCAGATCTGCCACTGAGAGGCATGTTGTGCACATGAGGTGGTTCATTCTGACATCATATACGGAAAGGTGAAGGAAATGTTTGACCTTTGTTCACATCGCTGACAAAATGCACAACTGATGTACTGAAAGCTACCGACAATTTATTTTTTCTTCTGTGGTTTTCCATTCAAGGTGAGTTTAACACTCTGAGTAAAAGAGTCTCAGCTCCTCTGTGCTGATTAGAGTATAATGACACGTTGAATAGCATCATTTTATGGCTGGGTTATTTCAAATGAGATAGAGAGTGGTGTGTTGTCTGGGATGCTCCTGAAACTGAATACTAAATCTCTTATTTGCCATTACAGTTTGTCATGTTTTTTTTGAGAATTTCTGACTAATAAACATTAATTGGTAGAAGACAGTAAGCCGTCTAGGAAAGTTAAAAACACTATTAAGGGTTAGCATTCAAACACTGCTTGAATTCTCTCCCGGTGTCTTTGCAAGCCAATCATGACTGATACGTTCTATATTACACCTGATCATAATCAGTCTCAGGATGTTTACAAACAGCAGCCTTTAAATCGTACCTAAAATATCAATACCAGTCTTTGTTTTATCAATATCAGTGTCAATAGGATGCACATGGATTTCATAGTGCATGTTACTGTCTGCTTGAATTCAGCAAATACCTTGTTGGTTCAGAGAATTCACACATTAATAAACATTTTTACCATTAATTGTATTTCAACATTTCAACATATTGTACCTATGATGGAGGTATTTACAGATAATTAAGTAATTAACGGTGAATAGTAGAAAAAAAAGAAAAGAAAAATAGACGTAATTTTTGGAAAATCACTCACTGGCAGTACAAATATACTCATGCAATTAATGATGTATTTACCAACATGACATGTGGCTCTCTACATACAGTAATAGTACATGACCCCAATTTTAACAATTCAAAATATCTTCATGTATATCAATTATTTCTGCCCTGGTATTACCTGAATCACACACAAACTTTTTAGCATCACCCAATCCTCAGCTAGTTGCTTTCACTACCATAACACATTATCCACAACTGTAGCTACAGCGGCAACTTTTTAATTAATACTTGTTGACTAATGTTTAGTTTAGCTTCATGCTGTAATGCTTGTTCTGCCTGTTAACTATATATAGCACATCCATATGATGACATATTGGAGTGTGTCCCTTCAATATGCTCATAGATGGTAAAACTTAGCTAATGAGAGCTGCCAGGCACAATGTGTCGCTCCAGCATATTCAGCCATATGTCCAAGCTCTAAACATAAAGAAAGAAAAAAAGAAAAGAAAATCTGAGATCACAAAATAATGAAATAAATATGGATGAAAAATAAGGCCTTGATCAAATGAGCCCACATCCCAGAGGACAACATCTGTGAAAGACTCTTTTGTTTTTTCGTTTTTTCTCTATACTAGGTAGCTCTTAAACATTAATTATAGGCATATTTCATGTGGAACTGAACGTTATGTGGGGAACTTAAGTGTAGATCAAATACTGTACAGTATAGAGGTTTCTGGGCACAATAAATCCTCACTGGAAGTCAAATAGTGATTTGAATGTCTATAGCTGAGTTGCTAGTTGCCAGAAGCAATATTTGATATATTTCTTTTCAAACTGAGTTCAATCATTTTTCTTCAAGTCTCAAAACTTGACATAATAAATAAAACATTTTTTTTTTTCATACAGCATGGAAATTGGTGGAAGAGTATCATATATAAAAGAATAACACATATTATATTCAGTATTGCATGGTGTAGAGATCAGTAGACATAATCAATACAAACATTTTGTGGCAATGTGTGTGTTGATTGTCTATTGATCTCTGTCTATTGATATCTGCAAAATCATCAACACAATAGCTCATTTTGAAGGTGAGACCAGAGTGCAACACGTATGAGAGTATTTAAGGTGAGTGGTGCGCCTCAGACTGATAACTGCAGTCTCAACAATTGCTCATAATCATAACATCTGTTTAATAATGTAATTTTGTATTACTGATGTAAGTAAAAAATAAGGTAAATACAAGGAATCATTCTTAGGGACTGTATGAAAATTATTGGGTGAATTATAGGAGAGAGGGGGGTCCTATTTAATTTTTATAAAAAAGCAAATCACTCCCCAATCATTTTTTTTTCAACCTTTTCTTATCTAAGAAAAAACAGCAATACTTACATGACAAACATAACAAAATAGTGAAAATACAGACACTCTACTTACTCTATTATTATATCCTATTTATGAAAGGAGAACTGATAAATAAGCAAAGTAGGATCAGGCCCCAGCTCTGCAGCTGCTGATGCGGCTGCAGTATTTTCATCCCATCTCGGATTCTAAATAATAAAGATGAATTTAAATCAGATGATGCTACAGCTTGATATGTATGAGATCAGATGTTTCATTGTCTGTCATAATCAGACCTAACACATGATGCAGCATGGCCAGACGCATTTCCTCCAGACAGCTGTACCAAAGAGTGCAATCTTCAATATCAAAACATAAGTTGATTAAAGTCAAGTGTTCTCTGACGTGCAAAAATGAGACTGCAACACATTGTGGCTCTCGGTCGATGGTATCAGTGAGCTCTACGCACAGTTGGGTTAGCTTTAATGCACAACTGACATAAACAGCTGTTACCACCATAGCTCGATGAGTGAAAAAGGAAGGGGAACCAGCTTTGAGGGTGCTAAGGGGCTTATGTCACACAATTTTTGGTGCCCCACTTGAATTCCAAATCATAAAATTAAATATGAATTTGGTCAGATGATGTTCTAGCCTGATTTGTATGAGATATCTGGATTTAAATCAATGATGCCTGTGAAGAGCATAACCAGGTGTGTTGGGTCCTCAAAAATAGGACGCAGTTAGTGAGTGTATAGGTATTAAGATGCAATATAACTGTAGGAAAAACGATCCTTTGTATGTATCCTGTGCATCAGTATCTCTGATTGACAGTTATGTGCCAGTTAAAATCAGCACAACTTGACAAAATATCCACAGTGTGATATCAGCACATAGATGACATAGTGAGCAAAAAGAAAATGTCAGGGCAGTGCCCCCAAATCAGCACAATACTGAAGACGTTATACCGAAGCTTCCTGGAATGTCTAAAATGATAAGTTCCGTTATCTGTCAAGCTTGCATCCCCTCCCAGTATAGCGGGAATCCTGCCGGTCAGCGTGGCCAGTGATCTTCCAAATCCCCGCGATACTAGGATCAGGCAGGATAAATAAGAAAAAAGTACCACACACTCAACTCTATTCTTAGTTCTTTTGATCACCAATGCTTTGATTTTTCCTTTTTATCTTGTCTGAATTCTGCTATTAGTAACAGCACCTTACAAAGTATTTGGTGTGCATTTGCCAACTCTTTTACTGATACTAGTATCAGGACCTTGGACAGTGATTCCGTGCAGAAAGATCCATCTGTAATTTGATAGTCTTCAACCTTTATGACAAGTGAAAGAGTGGAGATATCAGTTCATCCTATGATGCAGAAGCCACATCACATCAGGTCATCCCCATCAGAATGATCAACCCAGTGTGGAAAATAAAAAAATGCTTTGTTGGATACACAGGTTCATATAATCTTGAAAATGTTTGTTTTATATTGTTATGTTATTAAAAGTGCAGGTCTGAATGAACTAATAAAGTCCCCTGTGAGTGCTGCTTCATAAACTTACTCTGAAATTGACTTGTATGACAGTACTGACTGATGTCACATTATATCACCAGATATGAGACATCCACTTGATGTCCAAATGTATTATTATCTTTTTCAAATCTAGGCAATCTGGTTCCCCTGCAAAATTGAGGCTTTAATGTGTGTCAATGTGTGCCAGGGCACAGGCACCAGCTGTAGGTATTGCCCCACTACAGATTCCTAATAGTAAAACTTGACATAAATTAGATCTGATGTTGTTGCCTGTGATTAGTTGTCTGACTGTCCATCATAATTAAATCAATCAGGCTACATAATTCTGAGTCACATAACCAGGCATATTAACCAGGTGTGTTTTGGTGCAGTAGCTGGAGATTCAAAGAACTGAGCTAAACAGAGCATTGGAAAATGTCAAACACAAGTTGATCATCAGTAAAAGTCACTGCTCACTAACATGCAGGAAAGAGACATATAAGAGACACATCAGCTGTCATGCTGCACCCCAAGCAAGCTCTCATTTTACACACAGCTGGTAGGTTGTGACATGTAGACAAAACAAATGTTTTAACTGTGTGAAGAAGGATGATTCATTGTCAGTCAGATCAGTTTGTGGATTCATTCTAAATGATCAATTTCACTAATCAGAGGAACAACTGCCAATGCACGATGCTGAACTTGCATCATATTGCAGACTAGCTTTGTGCAACACGTTTAACTTAAGTGTAGTTCAGCTAAACAACTAAACAATAAATGTGTTACTTTTGAAAATTTAGCTGAGTATTTACTCTGACTACAGATATGCAGCAAATGATCTAAGCCACAAGTCATCTGATTTACATGAAATGCAGCTAAATAAGATATGATGCTGAGCTTATGTTTTGCACATGTCTGAAAAGCAATGGAGTACAAAAAAGTGTTTACTGCAGCTAACTTGAAAAATTGCTAGAAGAAAAGACACATTTGGAACTCCAAGTGTATAAATATTATAAATGGCCTCATGTATCAGCTCAAGAAAATGATCATTGATTCAGTGAGTTATGAGATTTTTGGTGAACCTTTATTAAAAACTCATTTTGCATGAGCCAAAATACACAATTTTCTGCTGTGCTGCTTTTCTTACTCGCCTGTGAAAAATCTTGTTGCAACCCTTCAGTAAATAAGGAAAAATGAAAAAAAGGACCACAACTCTGTAATATATATCTCTAAATTTGTTTTTAATGAGCAACAGCTAGTTTACAATGCTGGTTAACAGGTAGTATTGATGAGCCATGATAACATTTCACATTACTTGCTACAAGTGCAATTACTACAGAAACACACAAAATATGTGAATGAAAACAATAATATCATTTTGACTTTGACTGCAGCAAAGTAAGCAAAGAAAGATGTAGGTAAGAGATGGACCTGTGTTTCAAATTGTCCTTCTCTGAAAAAGTGGAGTGTACACACACACCTTCAATGGCAGCACCGTCTCAAGCAGCCAGAGCTGGAATCTGACACAGCTTGATCCTGTGCACATAGCACCCCAAAAGACCTCAGTGAAGCTTCAGGGTTCACACACCCTCCAGCTACTCAAAACTGAGTGATACCTGACTGTAGGCTTACCGGTGAAATGTTAGTAAACCAGTTAAGAAGACACAACACATGAATGCAATAACTTTGGAGTTACTGAGATGTAAGAGATGTGAGATGACAACAACTATACCATTTAACTCCTAGTAAAACAACAACCTGGTCAAACCAACAAAATGTTAAAGCAACAGAGCGTTCTTGTTGACTATATAATGGTATATCTCTGTCTAGACTATGACATAACACTGTCACTGCAGTAATAAAGGTTACCCGAATGGAATTTAGCAGGAATTTAGCAGTTGTGCAACAGGGGATGATTTGTGACCCTCAGAGCAATAGGCAAAAACTGGCGGTACTCATATTCTGAGGTTTGTGTAAATTCCATAAACCCCTTTCAGCCATGTGGGAAATGCAAACTGCTTTTAATAAAAAAGATGGTAAACCATAGGTGGGTGAAGTAATGCTGACCCACAGATGCCGATCACAGTGAGCATAGAGAGGGGTATTTTGTCAAATCTGCACAGCATCAATATTTAAGTAGTTTTTGCTTCAGTTTACAGGGTGTTGAATGTTGTGGTTTGATGGCCAGAATCCATCTACAAAACTATAATCCTGCAGACTCAAACAGCAGTTTGAGAGGGAATTTGTGTGACTAGGGTGTCATTTCTTGCAGACAGTATTCTTAACAGTGTTTGCCTCACACGCCATTTCCAAGACCACAAACAGGGACCAAAAAAAATTATACAGTAGGCTTGGGAATGAATTTATCTCAGAAGGTTTTAAAATCTAAAGGCAGGGCAACATTTACTGTAGTTTTTTTTTATTCATTTTTTTTTTATCATAAACAAGCCATACTACAACATAAAACTAATTACAACAGGTCTGCTATTGTTATTAGTTGTTGTCAACAACTAATAACAATAGCAGACCTTCAGAATAAAGGCTTGGTCTTATTTTAAATATTATAAAACGTAAATACAACAGTTTCATTTAAATAACTAACATTTGAGAATAATGACTGCATATGATGTAACATTAATTATTATATGTTTTATGTGGCTAATTTTAAAAGAAAACTTAAACAACATAAACAAACAAAAATGTATGGTTTTATTTTCTAAGCTTTTATTATCACTTTCATTTTTGGACTAGAGTGTCTTTGCGTGACTCACAGTTCAAATAACTTAAAGGACCAGAGTGTAGAATTTAGTGGTATCTAGCAGAATGGACTTGGAATAAATGGATTATAATATTCACAAGTATGTTATGTATATTAGTGTGTAATCACCTGAAAATAAGTATTATTGTGGGGGTTTTTTCACTTTAGAATGAGACCTTTATCTACATAGGGAGTGAATCCCTTTCCACAGAGCCCGACATGTTACATCACCATGTTTCTACAGTAGCCCAGAATGGACAAACTAAACACTTACTCTAGAGAGGGCTTTTTTCACAACTTCTGCAGCCACTGTAGTATCTCTTATATGCTTGAAAGAGGAGGATGGGGGGAGGTGTATTCATTTGGTTGCATTCTGCAGCATCACCACTAGATGCCTCTAAATCCTACACACTGGACCTTTAATAGGCAGTTTTAGCTCCTGTCTCTTTAAATCCCCTCTCTCCAGGAGCCCACTCTGTTCCGATAAGCCAGTTTACTGTAGAAGCAGAGTAAAGGTTTTTGGCACAACTTCCCCTATTTCCAAGGTGCACGGAGAAAGGGAAAAAAAGTATAAAAAGGTCAAAGCTCCAGCAACAATTGTTAGACCAAAGTGTTTTGGTTTGCAGCCATTATCAGGGTCATCATAAAACACAATACAAACAGCATTTAAAAAGGGTAGTTATAATGCAGAAAAAAAACAAAAAGGTAAAACATATATAACATATATAACTAACAAATTGTGTACATCCAGACACCTATCAGCCAATGAATTATCTATCAAGATGGGTTGGGTATATGGTCATGTGACTAATCATTATCCCAGACAGGCAGGAGAGCAAGGGGAGTATCCAATATCCAAATTGTGCAATAATCTCCACAGTGTACTGTGAATCAATGTATGTAGGGTTTTTTTATTATTATTTTTTTATCATTAATGTATTTATTTATACTGTAATGTGTGTGTGTGTGTGTGTGTGCGCGCGTGTGAATGTGCATGTGTGTGGGGATGGGTGGAGGGAGGGTAGAGCATTGTGCTACTGTACAGTGACTTCTGCTGGTTATTTTATGCATTATGTGTATTCTGTGTTTTATGTTTATGTAAAGAGCCAAGTGTGACTGTAATCTGTGTGTTGATGTGAGACGCCGGTACCTTCTTTTCATATGCCCAAGATGAATTTCTCTTGAAAGACAATAAAGATCAATCAATCAATAAGAGACTAATCATTATCCCAGACAGGCAGGAGAGCAAGGGGTGTATCCAATAAGAGACATCGATGACACCATATTTTGGTCCATAAACCATGAACTGATTGGCCAGCTTTCCAGAAGCCTGCAGTGTCATGTTAAGTTACTGCTGATGCAAACCCAACATTTCCTGCTTCATGGTTTCAAATTAAAAGCTTTTAAGAGTCTTTTATTGTCAAGAATTTACACAAATTTAAATGTGCTCCTCACCAATTTAGCGGAACTTCTTTAGCAGCATTCAAAACTGGTTGAGACAACAATATTTAGACATATTTGGAGCCATTTGTGCAGTGAATCAAGTAGAAATAAACCAGGGACGAATAGTACGACTTATGTCACTTTGGAGTGTTGTATAACAGAAACCACTCATAGCGTGCCAGCTCAACTCAAGTCATGGCTCAATGTGACTACCCCCAAAGCAATGGAAAAATGCCACAATACTAGTGCAGCAGAGTAGTGAACTTGTACGCTGTGCATGGAGCACATGACCATATGAGAAAATGTCTCACAAGTTGATGTCAGCTTGGACTGAAAGTAGAAAAAAATGTTAGAAACCGAGTGTTCATAGGGATTACTTACACTATCACATATGTTTACATCATTATTTTGACACTTTGGACACTTTTAATCTAATCACTTTTTCATCTGACATTGTAACATTATATTACTGAAAATAAGGAAAAGCATATTAAGTCTCCTTTAATGTCGTCTCTACAAGTAAAGTTTGGTTGTGCTTCGTATTACTGATGAATAAAAAACAGGTTTGCCATTACTTCACCTTTCAAACAAGACAGTGAAGGCCAGCTAAGAAAGGACTAGGGCATACTATGGCTGTCTGCACAGAATTAAAATGTCAGACAGTGCGGCTGAGTCTGTGACCTCTTGACTGTGTATGCAAATCATGTGAGGGTTGACAGTGAAGAAAGAGTTAGGCTCCTTCGAGGAAATAAAGCTATTATTCCCCTCAAGTGGTGAAATGCAGGATTAAGTTCTGCATGATCTTTTCAACACGATGTAGAGGCTTGAGGCATGTGTTGCACTTTAATTTATCCCTATCAGGATTAAATGTTTAATGTTTGACTTCAAGTGGTTCATAATGACTCAGTTCTGCTTTATTGTTTCTCATCTAATAAAAGATTGATCTAATAAAACATTACGTGCAGTTAGTAATGTTAAGCGTTTTGAGTTACCTTATATTAATTACAAACTATAGCATACGCAAACCACTGCAGACTTTAGGAAAAAATTAATAACCCATCTAAAAGTACGCCACTAAAACACTCAAACATTACAATTCGACATTATTATACATTATTATATATTATTATTTGTATTGGCCAAGTATGTTTACGCATACTTACTAGGTAACCTTTTCTTATGAAGTGAGGGTGTACAGAGCATCCAGGCTTTTTATTCATCCTTTTTTCTGCTTGAGTCTACTCTCTAAGCACAGAATAAAGATACACTCAGATTTCCATTCAGAGCACAACGTTTTCTAAACCAGTTTGTGTTGAAACACGTTCATCTTATTTGAACTGATTGATATATGCATCCAAAAATGGACAACAAAACAAAAATCAATGTGGTGGACAAGCTATTGATATCCAAATAAAGCTGGTCTATGCTGCTTGTGATTGACATCTCAGGTCTGTTTGCAAATCACAATGGATTTTTCCTGTCTTGTTTTTTTCCCTTTCTTTTTTTAGCCCTTAGCAGTGCCATTGACTCATTGGCTAATGAATTTGCCTTGTGTCACCTTGCACGACAGCTGTCATTCTCCAGCTTGGCACTTTGGTCCACATCAGGGGAGAAAAAAAGGGGAGCCAGATCGATTGACGTTAATTATGCGAATGTAACGAGGGACGGTGCACATTGGTCTGTGTCTCCTCCAAAGGAGTCGATAAAGGTCAGGCAATTAGTTTTTTCCCCTTGTTTTTTTGTTTTTTTTTTCTTTGAGGAATTTCTTTCTTTCAGGAATTCAATAACGTCACTCTGAAGATGGACACTGTATCTGCATGACCAGATAACATTTCGCACATCTCACTTTGACCTCAGTGCCCCATTTTCACACTCCCACACACTTGCACCACAAATAGTGTGCTAAAACTCTAGGGCAGTGATTGGGTTTGAAAGTGTCATTCTGATGACTGTAATTGTAACACAGAAAAAGGGTACTGGTTAAAAGGTCAAGAACATAAACATGTCCTTCAAAATAAGTAGGGCCTATCACTACCCATACAATCCTATACAATTATAATATAAGAATTTTAGGTTGAGCATTATTAGATGAGACTACAGCTGGTTCATATGTCAGGAATAGTGCAAGCATTAAAATACATTGAATTGTCCTTTATGTTGTCAAAAGTAATTTTGACTAATTTGTACTCAGAATATTACCCATGGCTTTATGAATAGAAATTATAGTAATTAAACAGAAAAAAACTATGATAGCTTCCTCTATTTTGGACACCATTGGACTTTCAATTCACTAGATCTGTATTCAGTTTGCCGTTTGGTTAGATGAACTCTGTGAAACTTACATGCAGATGTATGTTGCCTCTGCCAGAAACCCCACTAACTGTAGCAATTTCACTGAAATAAAGTCATTTCACTGCAAAACTTCCCTCTTAAAAAATGTTGGCGTGACTGGACCCTTTCTCTTGTCTGGGGCTGGAAAGCAATGCTTAGAAAACAATCAGCTGGCCACAGTGTCGGGCCTCACCTTCCTCTGAGCCGACAGTCAATACGCTGGAAAAAAGGTTTTTCTTTGTGTCCGCTGGAAAGATCCAAGCCTGACTCCTACTGTCAATTGATCTAAGCTGCAACCTGGGACCTTGTCTTAAACTACACAACTAATCTCACAAGTATGGGATTTGGACTCTGGACAGGCATCAGATGTGACTTGATTGAAGGGGCCACTCAGGGCAACTGAAAAAGGTTCAGCTCTTTGAAAGAAGCAAGGGAGTATTCTTCTCTGTTTTACTAGAGAGGAAACACTTTATAATGTTGTCAACATCTGTTTAACCAATGTAGCCTGCAGGTGTTTCAATTTCAGTTGTCACATAACAACATAAGTATACATAGTGAATCAATCAAGGCACTCAGAACTGTACAACAATGATACAAGTCATTTAGTGCCTTGTGACAATCAATCAAATCACTTTTTTTCACTAGGCCTGAGCTGTCTGGAAAAATGATATGAAGATTTATAACACCTGTTTATGTAGCCCCACAAGGATTTTAATAGTATCACACACTAAAAGTTATCCCCAATATCTGTGTTGGTTTACAGGCAAGTGGGCCACACCACAAACATTACCATTTTTTTACGGACAAACAAGAACTGTGAAAGAGAGAAAGTGCTATTTGTTTAACAAGAGGGTTTTTCCTGGCTTTGCGCCACAGTGGTTATAATGAGGTTTGTCAAAATGACCGATTAGAACTTTCCATCACCTCAAGACTTTTCTCTCTCTCTCTGTTTCTCTCTCTCGGTCTCTTTGACACCTCTCTCCTCCCCCCTCCATCTTTCTCAGTTTCCTCGTGTGCACGCTGTAAATAGAATCTGTCTCCATGATCAGCTGAGAAATTAAATGTGCCCACTCTGGCCTCAGTTTGCCTCTCTTGCTTAGTATAACTAATGGGATGTGTTCCCAGTGGCTGCAGAACCATCATAAGTCCTTTATATGATGCATCATATTCCAGGTGCTGTGCCATTTTTTTATACTTGTTGGCTGCTTTTGCCAAATTAAGAACAATAAATATGATTTCCTGCTAATTACTTTTTATACCATATTTCACATTTTATAAGATAATAATAGAAGTGGAGGCACATATTTTAAACGTGCTGTGTGCATATCAATTAACATTTGTGTTTAACAAGTGTTATATATATTATAGATTTTTACATCTTATTACATGCTTGGGTAAGATCAACATTGCCCCGTCATTACATACTATAATACCAGTATGTCATATAATAATAAGACTTACTGCCATGCTATCATCTCTGTGAGGTTGTAGTGCTGTAGCTACCAGCATGCTAAAATGCAACAAGGCATGTTAACCTGCTAAACTTTGCTTATCAACACAAAATATATAGTTCAACTGATTCTTCAGGTTTTTGGCCATGAAGGAAAGTACATATTTGACCCAATGATGGCACTAGATGAAAGAAATAAGGATCCACAAACGTTGTTAAAGTTCATTCTGAGGATCTATACCCAATGTATTTGCAAACCATGTGGTCATTGTTGAGATATTTCAGTCTGAGCCATAAATGATGGTCACATAACCTCTAGCTGCTAATTCCCACTTTAATAAACCTTCACTCTGAGTGTTTTAACAAAGCAGAGACATCTGTGAGAAATCATGAGGGGCTGCTGCCATTAAAGCATTTTGAACTGCTGGTCAGCTCAATTACCACTTGTTTTAACCACTATGCTAGAATAAGTCTTTGTTGTATGAAGTGTGTTTGCAAGTACTGTGTTTCATTGCCACTGAGCTGTCAGTGTCAGGTCTGCCAAGCCAATGAAGCGGAGCAGTTGAGGTAAATGAGTGCGTTAAAATACATGAGATAAGGGGATTGGGAGCAAAAAAAAAGTGTTTCATTTCCTCCAAAAAATGTATGAATAGGGAGTAAAATAGCCATGTTTAAAACTAAGCCACTTAGGTATTGACAAGGGAGATTTAGCAATTTGGCCCTTCATAAATACCAACCGGAGTTACTTAGTTAATAAATAACACAAATGTGCAAAACATAGTGTCATTACTTTATATTAAAGGGACACTTAATCCAAAATCTTTAAAGTAGCCTACAATGTTACAACTACTACATTACTACAATATTTTAGTGTTATCAAGCAGTGCAGATAGTTTTGGTTTCATTGTTTTGATTGTTTTACACATCTGCTGCAACCAGATTCAATGGGCATGAATGGAATTTAGTTTAGTTTTGGTTCACATAGCAATTAACAATTACATATGAAGACCGCCTTGGTAGCCTAATAAATAGTAATAAACCTAATAAAAAACCTAAAAATGTCTCTATGCTCCAAACCTTAAATGGAGGAAAGGATGAAAAGGCATAAAGTTAAAGGACCAGTCGTTATGCTAAGATGATATACAATGAGTCTGATTGGACATTCATAATGATTTGCAAATGTTTCTTATTGTTTCAAAACAATATAGATAATGTAAATCATATGAAGTATTAAGTATTTGATCCAAGCCTGTTGGTGGTATTTAAGTTTATCTTTAGACTTTGCTGTCAAAGTCCCAGGGGTAATATCACTTTCATGTGTGTTTTCCTAATTGATAAACTGGGGATGGGGAAAATAAATATATACATAAAAATGTCATGGACTAGATAGATCAGAATGGCTCAGCCTCTCTGCCTAAAAGATTAAAGATAATCTTAACTTAAAAGCTTGAATTTTACATTTGACCCAAATGTGTCTAACAGTTGGTGGTTTCTGGGCGGGCCACAGGCATCCTTGATATCGCAAGGGAGGAATATAATTTCAGCTTTGTAATGAAGACACACAGAAAGGTCAGGCAACATACTTTAGCATGCTGTAAGACTATAGCTGTCTCACTGGCATCGTCTGTCACTTTGTGGGGAAAAAAAGTCTTCTTATCGCTCTTGTCACAGCCTTATCATGCTGCAAACAGATTTGTGGATGTATATCTCCCATCAGCTGAGGTTTGCAAATAACTAACAAAATAACAGAGATGCTCAAGGTATCAGATATTGGTAGCGAGCCTCCAGGCTCAGTACGAGGAAAATTAACACCTTATCAAAGCTGACTTAAGATAAAAGCAGTAACACTCCAGGCAACTGTTTTGGAGATACTGTCTTTCATCAGTGCTATAGCAGAAGCTTCAACAGTTCATATCACCTGCTTTACTGTATATCACATAGCAGCAAGTTTAGCAGCAAAGAAAAACTTTTTTCAGCAAATTTAAATCAAGGCAAGGCAAGGCAAGGCAAGGCAGTTTTATTTATATAGCGCATTTCATACACAGTGGCAACTCAATGTGCTTTACATAAAAGAAACATTTAACAGAAAAAATTGAAAAAACATGGAATTTGAGAAATAAAAATAAAACCCAATCATCCAACACATACATACCCCCCCCCCCCCCCACCACCACCCCACACACACACTAATAATAAAAACAAAGTACAGAAACATAGAAAGAGAGAATAAAATACTATAATATTGAGTATTAAAAATAAGATTGCAGCATAAAATAATGATTTGCTTTAAAATCATTAAAAGGACATAGAGTGCAAATGAAAGATTAAAATTTAAAGTGCTTTGAAAGAGCTCAATCATAAGCACAGGAGAAAAGAAGTGTTTTTAACCTGGATTTAAAAATATTCACAGTTGGGGCTGATTTCAGTTCTGCTGGTAGTTTGTTCCAGTTGTGTGCAGCATAACAGCTAAAAGCTGCTTCACCATGTTTAGTCTGAACTCTGGGCTCCACTATCTGACCTGAGTCAGTAGATCTCAGAGCTCTACTGGGTTTATATTCTACTAACATGTCATTCATGTATTCTGGACCTAAACCATTCAGTGATTTGTAGACCAGTAGCATAACTTTAAAATCTATTCTATAGCTGACTGGGAGCCAGTGTAAAGACTTTAGAACTGGAGTAATGTGCTCTGATATCTTTGTTCTGGTTAAAACTCGAGCTGCAGCGTTCTGAATGAGCTGCAGTTGTTTAATGCTTTTTTGTGGGAGTCCAGTCAGAAGACCATTACAGTAGTCGAGTCTACTGGAGATGAAAGCATGAATCAACTTCTCCTGGTCTGTTTGAGACATAAAACCCTTCACTCTGGATATGTTCTTAAGCTGATAGAAGGTTGTTTTGGTGATTGATTTGATATGACTGCTGAAGGTCAGATCTGAGTCTATCAGCACGCCAAGGTTTCGGACTTGGTCGCTAGTTTTTAGAGAGAGTGACTCGAGATGTTTACTGACAGCAATCCTCTTCTCTTTATTGCCAAAAACAATTACCTCAGTTTTGTCCTGATTTAATTGAAGGAAATTTTGGTTCATCCAATTTGTTACTTGCTCTAAACAGTGACACAATGACTGTATTGGACTGTAGTCATCCGGGGACAGTGCTAGGTATATCTGCGTGTCATCTGCATAACTGTGATAGTCTACATTAGAGTTCTGCAGAATTTGACCCAAAGGCAGCATATATAGACTGAACAGAAGGGGTCCAAGAACTGACCCCTGAGGAACTCCACATGTCATAGCAACTCGATCGGATTCATAACTTCCAATGGTCACAAAATAACTCCGCTCCTCCAAGTAGGACCTGAACCATTCTAGGACTGTTCCGCTGAGTCCTGCCCAAGTTTCCAACCTGTTCAACAGTATACTGTGATCCACAGTGTCAAACGCAGCACTGAGATCCAACAGGACCAGAAATCAAATGTTTTTACAGTTTACAAATGTGATGTGCAACGTGATCATGTTTTAAAGAGCGATGAATCCAGGACATGCTGCAGTGAGTTAATGCATATGGATGCAAGACGAATCAACAAGACTAGGTCAAAACCAAGTGTATGGCATAACCATGTATGAAATACTAGAGGGATTTTTAATTTGAAACAATGGATACAGGAAGTGGAGAAATGTGGCAACCAAGCCCCCAAATTTCTAAATAGATGTTGTTTGTATAAACTGACCATACATTGGGAATCTAAATAGTTACTTACTCACCAGAAAAAAATTGAAACATATTAACATCATATTAAATCAGATATTAACAGTTCTGCAATGATTCTGTTTCAATCTAGTCAATACATGTATCTACTAATACATCTTGCACTCCAAATGTAGTTACAATGCCACACTAATGCTAACCTGCCCCTCCATAATATGCTTAATATGCTTAATATTATCATGTATACCTAATATTAGTATATTTACAGGTAGAACTAAGTGGCCAATTTAAGTAAGAGTTCATTCATTTTGAAACACATAAATAACAAATACATAAAAAATACATGTACATCAATCAAACATCTATAATAGACAAGGACTCACTCAAAATGCAATTTTAATGTGAAAAGTGTACTTTTAAAGTAATGTGGTAACGTTTTCTATATTTTATCACTAATCGGATCGCTTCTCTGATGGATGAAAATGGCCAAGACTAAAGAATGACAACACATTGTGACTGTCTAGAGGTCCTGATTAGACTTGATCGAGACTCCAGAGTCCTTCTTTTATCTCCCTGTCTCCCCTCTTTCTCTCCATCCTCTTCTTTTATTTGATGTTACAGATTTTATTGCATCATCTAGAGCAAACTTCTAATGAGCAAATTAGCTCATTATGCATGATAAGTGACATTAGGCTGTCCTCATTCAAATGGAAATAAAATAAATAATTAATTAGGATGCAATGAATGTCACATCACTGAAGGAATATGTAGAATTTGTAGTTATATATTACAACATGAAGCTGTTGCTGTGGCTGTTAAGCTGCACAGTGTGTCATTTTTCCTCATACAGAAAGTTCCCCTTTCCATTACACCACTTTACTGGCTGTTGCTTTCTAATTTTATACACCAAAATTGCCTAATGTGTCACCAGCAGCCAATGGCTAAAGCCTATTTATAATTTGAGGTGATTTTTTCCTTTAAAGTCATTACGGTACAGGACCATGCTGGAGGGGCGAGCTATTCTGAGACTGCTGTTGTTGGCTTTGTGTTTAATGTGGTCTAAGGGTGTTTCAATAAGATTAAATGTGGCCAGTCAGGGCACCTACTCATGTCACATAAAAAAGAACAAGGGTCGTGGTGCGTGACATTTATGAGATAGTTGGACAAGCAGTGAGTGTTTGGGGATACTGTTTGTTGTTTGTTGCAGGTGTCTGATGCTCGCAGAGTTAAAATTGACAGCTCAGAGACAGATCATAAAATGAACAGGGTGTGCCGCAAGATAATTACATACAAGAGCTCACAACACAGATAGCATTTTATGCCAGATCAAAGTAGTTTTGTCTGTATGACAGTGAATGTAAGACTTATTTCAAAATACATTATAGTAATTTGTGCATTCCACAATGCCAAATGGAATGGATATCTACACCTGGAAATACAGAGAAAGAACCTTAAACGCTTAATCATACAAATTCTGTCACACATTCATGTCACATAGATAATGACTATAATCACAAAATGGCCTGATATTGGAGCAAAAGTGACATGGTGACACACTATCATCAAGTTATTCTCTAACGTAGAACATGTGGCAGGAAAATTGATCCCCTAAAACATTTGGCTTCTTCCAAATTTTCTTGATGCACCAATTTATGAAACAAACATGTTGATATAAAAGGTTTAAATAAGCGGTGGCACAAAGTATTTACTTCAAATATGAGCTCCAGTCTTAAGGATTTTTAGCCTCACTAGCAGAATTGGAATAAATTTGACTTTTCATCCAGCGCCATCTCCAGGTCAAAAGATTAATGTGTCCAAAACTTTGGTTCATGATCAAATAACTGCAAAATTACATTCCCATCATGTTCAGCTGTACTTTGTGTTCAGTGATTACCAAATATTAGTATGCTATCATGCTACATAAGATGGCAAACACAAGCCATCTTCCACTTAGTCACTCCCTACACACTCAACGACTTGCTAGCACGGCTGTTGTCTCTTAAGGTGTTATGACAAAGTGAGAGGCAGATTTAAGAGGCAGCACAATTGTAAATAGTTGAAGGAATGACATAAAGGCAAAGACGTGTCCACGAGCTAAAAGTCTTTCAACATGAGTTTTTTATCCCACGGTTTTATGAGCTTTTGTCATAGATGTATAAGGACATGAAAAAAAAGGAGAGATAGTGGAGGAAAATAAAAGAATATAAGGTCCTGAGTCCAACATCAATCTGAGTCGGAGCTGAACATAAATGGGGGCAGTGTTGGTTTCTTCACATTCATTCATCTTTATTATATATATTTTCACGGCACCATTACCAAGACAGAACCATGTGTAATCAGATTTTTCCCCCCTTTCATCAAAACCAAACTATTTCTGCTACAAAGAGTTCAAATAGAGTTCTTTATTGTGTAAATGCCCTTATACGCCTGTATTTTATAGCTAATTTCGGTTTCTGATGCTGTTTTATTTTTTTTTGCTGACATATTGGGCACAGCATGACAGCCCAGTAAATGCAAGTCAAATGCAATATGCACAGCTAACAAACAGACTGTGTGACTCCTCTGCGTTTGTTTCACACACACAATAATAACAAGCACCTTATATTAAGCTGCCCAAGCTCTTACAGCGCTTCATTTACATGATCTTAGTCGTTAAAGAACAACACAATACGGAAAGAAAACCTGTTAAACAAAGATTTGATTTGACATTTTAAAAAGGGCCAATATGTTAAAACTGCAAGCTATTTTTTCTTCACATCACGTTGTTAACTTTCTGTATCATTATTCTCTGCTCCTGATTAGTCTTATTCATTATCAGTCACGACTTCCATGCCTCTGTGTTTAAAAGTGTCTGGATATTGGCTCAGAGTTTAACGTACATGCATCTACCGTCTATTTGTGTGCGGAGTTTACTCTGTCTACTAAGAGAGTGTGTTTTGTATTAGTTCTTTGTGCACATGTAATTACTGTCTTTTTTAAGTCAAGTAAGAGATGTTTTTCTTTCTGCGCACATGTGGTAGGTGGTGAACTTTGACACTAATGAACGGAGTGGGTGTCCTGCATGTGATTAGGTTTAGGCTTCTAAAACACTTGGTTAATGTGAAGGAAAGATTATGGTTTGGGTCAAATATTGAATAAGTAAAGTTCTTCCTATAGTGGACGACCTGCTCTGACTCCTGAGCCACAGCTGCCTCACAGAATATTTCCTCATCATGTTGAAAAAAGAAAAGTCATCCAAAAGGAATTACATTTTATTCAAAACCTATTATGCTGTTTTAAGTCAGAAGTTGGTAAAATTAATGCTCTGTGCCACTGCTATAATCTTAACAGAGTATATTTTATTATATATTTGTTTATAGGTTGCATGTGTGCATTTAATCATTATGTGGTAAAGATGGGAAAACCACCCAGTAGGCGGATTTGCACATGTTGTGGTGACAAGAAGGGAAACATCTATCATGAAGACAATAAATCCAGCTTCAGTCATGACACTTGCTTCTTCCCTCCAGGAGACAGAAACCTGTGATGTATACAGCTCGATGCAGCCGCTGTTTGGCAACCAAAACATAGATTGGTGAATAGAAACAGCTTGTAGGACTTCTCCCGCATTGTCGCAAAGAAACTCAGTCTCTTCAAACTGTGTACAAATAGTACAACTTTTAAAATTGCATATAGTGCAAAGTCTAATTTGCATGCAGGTGATGTGCCAGTCCTTCATATTAACTTCTGTGGAGAGCAGGTTGTCCCCAGTCTCACAACAAAACATGTAATAGCTACGTTGGTATGCGTCCACGTCACATGACTGTCTCTGTTTCTTTCATTGCAATGAATACAAACCAAATGGCTAGCTTTCCGTGTATTCTCATTCTTATTTTTGATATTATGATTTGGATCACATTTCTAGTGAGAAATATGCATTTTACACTGGAGATTATGATAATAAGATTATGAGCATAACATTTCTTATTAGAAAATGTTTTCAAAAAACATTTTAATAACAAAACTATATTAGAATATTGCATTTTCCCCTGAGGATAAATGTAATTTAAGACATGTAATGTTTCCGGCAATGAAAGAAACGTAATGGGCACATGATGTGGACGCAGACAAACATAGATATTACAGGTGGTAATGTGAGACTGGGGACTCATCTGTTCTCCACAGAAGTTAATGGGAAGGATTGGCGCATCACCAGCATGCAAAATAGGTCTTTGGCTTATGTACTGCATGTAATTTGACATTTCATATCATTTATAGAGACTGGGTTGCGCAATGTTAAGTGAAAGATGTAGACAAAATCCTGCTTGTGTACAAATATAATATTTAAGATAAACAGTACTAGGTAAAATCACACAATTGCTTTTACTCCTTATATAGTACAATAACTAGTTTTGGTGTTTTCACAATTTTCACTTGAAATAAAAGTTCTTCAGAGGTTCATGAGCCTTGAGGCAACCCTGAAATTTGTTCAAAATGAAACAAATTGGCCCATGTAAGACCCAAGTATCAACCTTTAGACCCATGCTGAAAAGAATAACATTTTTACTGTGGCCTTGCTTGGCCCAGCGCTCCTGCTGTGAGAGTTGTGAAGATGATGCACATTGCGGAGCTATTTTGATGTCAGTGATGGTTGTGTGACTCTCTCTGGGTTTCTACAAACCAATGACCTTGTGGCTAAATATATTGCTGGTTAAAAAAAACAGCAGTCATGAACCACAGGGGTTCTGTAAAGACCAGGAACCATAAACTGTAAATTACACTTGGAACAAAAGTAGCCGAGCAACCTCGGTGGATGGTGGATGTTTTGTTGTTAACAGGGAGCCATTCCAGACAATTTAATGGCTGTCTTGGGAAGTGCACCTTCTTCCTTTTGGCCTCTGGTTGCTGTTTATCCCAATCGTCTTGCTTCTGACCTCCTTTTCTCCCCTCACCACCCCAAGTTAGAAGCTTTATCATTGGTTAACACACCCTTATCCTCCACAAAAAAGGCCCTTTTCAGACTAAGCAGGCAGTTGTGCTGACAATGGGATTCCTGTATGAACTCATACTATCTCTGCTTTTCCTCTGTCTTTTGTGCTCAACTCAAGTGAACATAGACATAAGCGTGCTTAAATTTGCCTCCCTCATTTTACATCCTACGCCGACATATAAAACACATTTGGAAGAGTGATATCATATCTGCACTGACAATTACACGCTGTTGAAACACCTTTCTATACATCTGTCAGCTTGTAAACAAGCACTCTCCAGTGACTTTCAGACATTTTCCATATTGTAACTCACTTGATTTGCATACCTAGATTTAATAAATCAGACACTAAATTGGAAAAAACTTGTTTTTTTACTGCTGTACTTATCGTCTGACTACACTGTTAAGGCATGCAGTAGAGTGGTGTGCCTATAGAGATGTGCAAGGGAACACAATTGTCAGTAACACTGTGCGTTATGACTACTGAAGAATATCTATAATGGGAACTGTATATTTCATTTGTCATTATAGACCACCTCACACCTTTCTTCCGAAGGATCAGTGACGCCTGCTGAGTCGTCGTCTCACACAGATATACGGTGCCTTTTGCATATATACATGATCCACAACACTTACACCCTATAATCAAACATTTCATGTTCATGTGGCTCCTCTGTTACAAACACATCCAAGCAGAAAAAAAGATGCTCAACAGGAACATTGCTTTTTATGCTTTACTATGGAAGCAAATAACAGACAGTAATATGTTGAGCTTGTGAAATGATGCTTTTATCAAGTTTGTGAATGTGAAATCATGTTTTAAAGAATCTTTTCAACAGGGACCTGAAGGTACACAAACACAATGTGCCATTTGATTGGACAGATTGACTCTATGTTTGACCAATCTAACATCAGTGTCGCATACAGAGGTAGGACATTTGTGTGTCCGTCTCTCAGACATCGTCAAACATCACTGTTGAAAAGATTCCTTTACAAATATCAAATACACAAAATGTTTCTACAGCTACAAAACATTTTTACACATGTGCAAATTATATATCTCTGTGTATCATTTTAATGATAAAACATTTTCCCACTTACACAAAATTATTCTATAGCTGCGACATTTTATAATACGTTCACACATATGAAGTTATGACATTTAACTTCTATCTTTTTTTTTTCTTTACAAGTTCACACATTCAGATACAATACATGCAATCTTTTTTTTCTCATATGCATACAAGAGGGGATATACAGTGACAAGCTGTTAAATTATCTGTGAAAATCATTTTACAAGCTCAGAATAAGAATGACATTTATTTGCTTCCATATTCGCAGACCATTAAGAATTTCTGTAATACCTATCAGACTTCCCAGCAGCTTGATCTGCTAGATTTTTCATGTTCTGAGGAGGAGCTGACTATATTCATGCAACAATGTGCTGCCACTCTACACAGTAGCTCCCTTTAAATTGTCTAAAGCCTTTCTTGCTTCAACAAAACCACTACTGTGGGTTAATGACCATGTCCGCAGCATTAGAGAAGCGTGTAGACTTGCTGAATGGAAATGGAAAACTTCCAAATTAAGAAGCACTTTTAATACCATGAAAGAGCTTTTCAAAGAGTTTAACAACACTGTAAAAGAAGAAAGATCAAAATACTTCTCACATCATCATTCCTGCAAATCCTCACAACCCCAAGCTGCTATTTAGGACCATTAATTCTCTTATCCACCGCCCTCCCAATTCTACTGAAGTCTCCTATCGAAAGATGTGAGACATTTCTGTCATTTTTTGTCGATAAAGTTTCAAGCATTAGATCCCAAATCATACAATCTCTGTTTATTCTACCACACAGTGAAGTTCATCAGATTTTTTAATTCATTTGATCCGATATCCAAGTCAGATTTACTCAGGATGATTAATGGCATGAAATATTTCTCCTCTCCTTTAGATGTTTCACCCACAATATTTTTAAAACAGGGTTCACCTTTTTATCTCCAGATATCTTCAGGGGTTATTCAACCGCTACTGACAGAAATCAAACCTTGAAACAGACAATTTAAACAAAATTAGACCGTATTCAAATTACTCTTTATCAAAGTACTGGAAAAAGTAGAATAGTCTCATTTTATGTCTTATATGTCTTACCTGAGCGAAAGCACCTTCTCTGTATCAGTTGGGAATGTATCCTCTGGCTACCTAAATATCAACTGCGGTGTTCCTCAAAGATCTATTCTCTCTACTTTACTCTTCTCCATCTACAAGTTAATACTGAGTCAAGTTATTTGCAATATTTCGGTCCATTTTTAGATGGACAATACACAAATCTATTTCTCAATAATCCACCAGACCTTACATCAGTTACCTCTGTCGCAGTCTGTCTTGTAGACATAAGGTCCTGGATGTCCAGTAACTTCTTAATGGTGAACAATAACAAAACTGAAGTGATGGTGTTTTGACCCAAAGCACACAGGGATTATGTAAACCAGACTTTAGCTTTGCAGGATTTGCAGTGCATCCATGAGGACAGAAGTCTGGAAGTAATCTTTGATTCGGACCTGAACTTTTAGCAATATCACCAAATCAGATAATGATCAGATCATGAGTATTGCCAATATTAGAAAATTTATTTTATTCAGGGACGCACAGACTGTCATTTATGCTTTTGTCTCCAGGCATCTACATCACTATAACACATTATTTGCCGAAGTGACCCAGAAACTCATCAAACATCTCCAACCTGTACAAAATGCCGCAGCTAGGGTTCTTGCAAGAACTCGGAAATATGAGCACATTTCCCCGATTCTCGCCTCATTGCACTGGTTACCCATTGTGTTCAGAATAGACTTTAAAATTTCATTGTTGTTTTTAAATCATTGAGCAGCCTCACCCCAACTTACATTATCGACCTTCTTTCCCCTTACACTCCTACTCATACTCTCAGATCTGCAGAGCAGCTGTTGCTCTCAGGCCCCAGGGCAAGACTAGAGACAGAGGGTAGTAGGGCATTTGCCATAAGGCTCAACAACTCTGGAATAACCTTCCATTGAGAATCAGACAAGCTACCTCATTGTTTTAAAAACTTATTTTTATTAATTAATGTATTCTTAAATTCTTTATTCATTCCCTTTTATATATGTTTAGTATTCTAATTTGTAATTACACTTTATTTTCTATTTCTATGGCTTTGAAGCACTTTGTAAACTTGTTTTTGAAAAGTGCTATATATAAAATTATTATTATTGTTATTATTATAAGTAGTAGTAGTAGTAGTAATAGTAGTAATAGTAGTAATAGTAGTAGTAGTAGTAGTAGTAGTATTATACAGTCCTAATATGGGATACAAGACACTGAGCCCCTTATTTAGGTGAATGGGAACATATTAAAGTTTCTATGGTAAGAAAAAGCCACATTAATGTAATGTAATTGTACATTTTTACCATCTACCAGTGAAAACACATTTGCACCTCTGCTTTACTAAAAATCCTGCATATGCCCATTAGCTTGTCCTCCATTATCACTATGGTCGAGCATACCTGCATTTCAGTAGAGTTATTAGTCCATTGTATTTTTTGTGCCTCCACACTCTTAAATACATTATATTGTGCCCTATTCACAGAATAAATTACAGACTGTCAGTATGCATACATTTTAATGGAAGAAAAGCATACAGACATAAGAAAAGGAAGCATTAATTGCCTGTTACCCAAGCAGGTTTGTTACTAAAGCATTGCCGATAGACATCTTCAGACAGGCTGGAAAATTTGGTTTGAAAATGTTAATGTATAAACATTACCCTTTATCAATTGTCTCCAAGGTACTATTGGGAAAGGCACAAATGTTCTAGTTGACTGACTGACTGGCGAATGAACAGAAAAACCCTGGTTATCCTAGGATGCTCTGAGGTTTGATAGTGTGTGCAGAGTAAGCCAGTGTTAACTGAAAACAGTGTATTCAGCAAAGCTTCCCTGGAAGGCTTGAAGTGGCTTTTCAGCACCCATGTTACTGCCATTAGGGACCTGGCAGCTGTCTCCTAAGTGAAACAGTTCAGTTAACTATCCCTGGAGAAAAAAACAAAATCACTGTGCAACACGAATGCTGTACATAGAAAGAAAATAGAATAAAAATAAATAAATGAAGTCTTATCTTCTGATGAGAGATTGTTTTTGTAAACAGATGATATAACACTCTACTTAATAACTATAACTGGCTGTGTCAGTCATATTGCACTGGACTGAATGAGCTGTGAGCCATTAAATGTCAGAAAAAATAGGCGGGAGGGACCTGAGTTTACACAGAAAGGTTGCATTCCTGCTCTCTCGTCTTGAGTTGTGTTGCTGGGCAGAAAACTCTGATTAAGTTACTTTTAAACTGTGTTTTTCTATCTTTGTGTCTCCCTCACTGTTTCTTTATGTTATGTCTCTCCTTCTTTGTGTGTGCACAGACAGTGCTGCAGACACTGCAGATTTAACACCTGCTTTTCTCAGACATTAAACTTTAGACACATGTTCCTCTCCCGCAGTGGTCAGCCAAGATAAATCAAGTGCAGCGGCTATTTGCATGAATTTCTATTCCCTCCTCATATTTTGTGCCTATAAACAGAAGTGCCTTAAAATATATTGCATTTGCCCAAACACAGTTTTCAGCTGTGCCACTTTTCTTCCATTTTACTGCCACCATATTTGGTGTGACCCTTTAGAAAGCAAGAGTAAAAAACCCCTATTGGCTTTCAATAAAACATCAGCTGTTTAAGGACAATGGAGAAAGCTCTCATCTACAAATCAGCACCAAGGACAGCGCCAGTATGTCGCCACTGTCTGTACTATAGTAAGCTATTTCAACACTTTCAATTGCGAGTTCTCTCACTATTTATATCATAATTGTATTATATCTATATTACATGAATTAGTTAAGTACCCTCCGCTAAGCCCTGCTCTCTTTATTTACTGTTGCTATGCCTATCACACATAAAATGTTTAATAATTATTGTAACAGTTGTTCTTTCAGACAGAAGTAGACTGAAGCAGATTTCTTATTTGTAATTGGCAACCAACAAAAGCTGAGACTTTTTGATGTTTCCAGATGACTTGTTTCAAAACGAGGATCCTGTAAAAGGGTAAAGGTACGTTAAACATGTACACCTATTGACCGCTGGCATTACATCATGCTAAAAGACTAAAGAAAAGGCTAACAGGTTCTAGGCAAAAAGACAGCACATCTATCAGTTGTTGATGAAGACATGAACATGAAGATACAACATTGTTGTTATGTTGTAGTACAGAGCTGTTAGTGTGAGATGGAAAACACATATGATTTAACTGACAGCGGCTGACAGGCTGTCAGAGGGCCATCGTTATACCTTGTAGAATGTAAGACAAAGTAAACCAACTTGTGCTGTAGCCTTCATGTCATGGGCAGATGTCATGGTTTATTTTTAGCAGTGATATTGAAAAAATACAACAACATAAAACACACACACTAGCATCCAACCTAAGTAATAACCAGGTAGGATCTACAGGTACAATTACATGCTGTTGATTGTGCAGCAGCTGAACTAACTACTTAATTACCTATCTAGCCTGTTAAGTGATATAGTGGTGCACTTTTGCTGGTGAATGTTTGTTTTGAGTCTAGAAGTTGAGGTACAGGTCAAAATGTGTGTTGTTGTTTGTAAGTTAGATAAGAAGGAGATTTTAGCAGTAAAGCTAACAGGGGTTGTTTTTCAGAGTCTGCTGCTCGTGTTGTGTAGCAGGACGCTATCTGGCTCAGTGTGACGTCGCTTTAAATGCCACATTATTAATTTATGTAAAGATTTGATAGTCTGTATGAAAACATGTTATCCATCTACATAGATAGAGATGTAATGAATGGAATCATCATGAAACCAATGAATATAGAACATACATTTCTCCCTTTTGGTTTCTGATTTTTTTTAAAGGAGAACACAAAACAAGTGGTTGACAGAGCAGTTATATCAGCAGTAGCAGACAAAAATGCAATAGTATGTCAGTTGGACAAGTTTTCAGAGTTTGCAATATGATTAGAAATTAAAGGCTTTTCTTCAGGCTGTGCCTATTACACTAGTGTCTGATTGTGGTGCATCACTCAAACTGCACAGCTGCATCAACCCCCTCCCGTCAAACCCTGCCACATGCTGCGGACTGGGCTACTCTCTACTCCCTCACAATATGGCTGCCTGGTGCGCTGGGCTCACACAGACGTCAATTAGAAAAAGGTTACATTGCACTGCTGTTGGCTGGTATTCTTCCTGGCTCGAAAAAATGGAGAAAATGAAAATATTTCTGTGGGCAATTTAATTCCACCCTCTTACCCACAACCATCATGACCACCTTCTGTAGTTCTTAAATCTAGCAAAGTGCTTTATTTTCAAAAGGTCACCTTCCAGTTCTTTCCAGCCTCTCAGATCATTTGTAACCAATAGAAGCGTATACATAGAACAGACAGGAATAATCACCTGCAAAGTTTGGAGGAGATGTGGTTTTTACAAAATGCAAATGTAAGTGTGAGCAATGAACTGCCTTAGGTACCAGTGGTATTATTTAATTAGGCATGGTGGTATCGGGTTCAATTTTGTTTGTTTGTTACGTTTGGGAAAGGGGTTGTGTTTATGCCACTGGATATTTACTGGAGCAGTGGAGGTTAAAATCTTAAGCCTGTCTTCGTCTTTGTGCATCAGATGAGACTTCCGTGCGACCACCACAGGCAAGTGGTAAAACTGGCATCAAAGTATTAATTATAGAAAAGTACTATTTACAGCAAGGTTTGAGGGAATTTTTGTGTGTTTGTGTGTGCATGTGTGCTTGTGTTTGGTTCATATGTTGTCCTGTGACAGTGTGTATCTGCAAATGTGTGTGTTAGTGCAACAAAACTTACATCTATCATTCTGTTTGTGAAACCCATTTCTAACTGCCAGCAGGTTATCGGCACATACAGTATATCTGGGTA
The DNA here is from genome assembly GCF_963691925.1 of Scomber scombrus. Lineage (NCBI taxonomy): Eukaryota > Metazoa > Chordata > Actinopteri > Scombriformes > Scombridae > Scomber > Scomber scombrus. The sequence continues at coordinate 24,048,115 of NC_084982.1, read as the reverse complement.
GAGATGGAGGTCATAGCCTTTAAATTCTTAAACAGTGACCAGTGTGTCTTGTAAGACTTTACCATTACAGAAATGACTGTGGATTTAAGCCTTGCTAGATCATTTGCTTTTAAATGATCCTAAACTGGAATAAAGTCTAAGTGACATCAGTACTGTTCAACACTGTAAAATCGAATTGACTTTATATTTCAGACTTGTTTTTTATGGAAATTATGCTCTTTATCGTTTACCTGACAGTGCACCACTATAAAGTATAGTAAAATAATCACAATTTATTTAGTAGCTGGACTAAGATTGTTCTACCTTCTTTCCACCTTGACTGTCCAGTAAGGCTATTATATTATATATAAAACACACAGTACAAACTGTTGTGACTTCAAGGACATTTTAAAGTGATATACCAACATTTAGGGTTAGTTGCTAGACTCAGAACAGACAAGAATTGTCCAAATTGAAGCAGCAGAGACCAAAATATCTTGGCTTATCAACCCTATTTCCAGCAAAAAATGTGAAATTACAAATTACATCTATCCTCAATATCTTCATAACCTTATTATGGGTCTAGCACCAAATATACAGGATCCTACATTACCTATACACTAGCATTTCATACACTCTTCCTTCCAGGTAAATAACCATGTCTTTCAACTTCCATACATTCAGTTTGTAACATAATTTTCTGTCTTAAAAAAATAAATGTTCAGTGAACACAGTTAAAAAACAAATTAACGATTAAGGTTGTTTTTCACAGTGGAAATTTGGCAGTTTTGACCACAACACTACACAGTGGTTAAGCAATTATCCATTAATCTTAAGCCACAGCTTCAGAGCAGTCAACAACAATGTATATAATTTGCAGTGTGTTCTAGTTACTTTATCTTCTATTATAAAAATGAATGCTGCATAACTCCATAGCTGCTAATGTAAGATAATGGATGCTCTTGTTTATGAGTTTTGAAATTACATGTAAATTTATACATAAGATGTGCATTTTGCTTTGTTGGCTGATAAAGGTTGCATGTGGGAAATAGGAGGTACCAAGGGAAATAGAAAGTGAGGAAAGACCAGGTGAGAGAAAACACTGAAATCTTAAGGAACACTCAAAAGAATTGGGAAACAATAGGATTAGAGACAATGGAAGGGGATGGGTGGGATTTGAAAAAGATTAAAAGGATTGAGACAGACGCAGAACAATATGAATCCATGACATGGCAGCAAAATTTTCATGTGAGCCGGTGCAGATCAAAAGTTATTGCAAAAGTGCAAAGAGGATAGGAGAAGAAATTATGAGAGGAGAAGTAAGGAGGAGGAGGATGACAGCAGAGGACTTCGAGACAACGAGGGGCAGCAACCCACAAGGCGACATGAGCCAGACAGTAGAGGTCCACATCACAGGATGCAGGATAGAAAAGGACGAGTGGGGACACATCTGTGTGGACGCAGCCAGCCATGAGAGACCGATGCTCCATGAGGTCACCTGTCAGAGTGGGGACTGCTGGGAACAGGGGCAAGGGCAGCACCACAGGAAGCAGGTACTAAGACAGTTGTAAAGAGAAAAAAAATGAAACAGGGGAACAAAGGGTGAGGGGGGAAAAAATGCGGACAGTATAGGAACCAGGTGAAAGGATTCTGAGGCAGGTGGAGGATGGGACAATTTAACCCCCACAAAGCTGAAATAAAGCAAATTAGTCCTGTTCTGAATGTCAATGTTAGGTGACTCCAAAAAGCAAGACAAGCACAGTGATCGCAGAACATGTTCCGCTTCACATTAGCATACAGTATGTCAACTAACAACAGTGACCACAACAGCTGTGTGTGCTGCTTGAAGGTGTCTACCGGACTGTCTGTTCCACACTATGCATATCTTGAACACACCAGTACAGGAAACAGTAGCTGGCTTTTCATATCACTATAAAAAGTTTCCACTATGCAAATAATAACACACAGCTTAAGTTTTAAATCTTTCTCTCGTAATTGTTTTAACAAGCAAGCTGCCTGATGTAATATTAAATTGTCTGTCTTTTGGTCTGAAATGGGGATGTCGTGGTCTAACTACTACTAAAATATTATTTCCTCTCCAATTCCGTATTTCTTCAACTGTCCAGCTCTCAAAGCTGTCTGTCTCCTTTCTAATCATTTAATGAAGTTACTATAACGAAGGTTTAAAAGCAACACCATGCTCTCTCACTAATTCAATCACCTGTGCCTTTATTTGCCTATATACAGTATATGTGTCTAACCCCTTTCTCTCCTATTTATCTCACTTTTCATGTCCCTCCCCCCCAAACCCTGTTCTTCTTCTGTCTCTCTCTTTCTTTCCTCTCATTGTAGGAACCACAGGGCGATGGTGGTGAAGCAGAAAGCTCATTGAGAGTCTTGATCCCCGGGTTCCTATAGACACTTGAGCGACACTCGTTATCCCCTCACAGTTGACCCCTTTCATCCCTGTCCTCAACCCTTAATTATCCCAGCGTGCATGACCCCCTCCCAACGGTTTCCAAGGCCTCTCATCAAACCAAATAAACTATTTTAATACAGCACAAATGATATGAATACCTAATTTCTCTGTTGTTCCTATCTTGGGCATGACAGCTCTTCCCAAACTATCTCATAATACATCCCACAGCCTGATGACTTGTGTAAAATCCAAGATGGATGTGTGTTGGTTTGGTTTTAACAATAATCTAGCTGTAATTTTGATATTTTATCTATTATTTTACCTTTTTATATTCTGAGCTTTTACCCTTTTCAATAGTCTTATTACATTTGAACATTTCTTTTACCTATAGTCAGTGATTATTTTAATAATGTTGTGGTAATAATTGTGTATTCCTCTTCTAAAATTGTATTCCTCTTATCTCTTTCATATAACAAAGACAATATGTTAAACCATACCTTTGACTGTGGGTGTTTGTGTTGTGGCAAGCCGGGAAGCTTTATAGAACGTTCAAACTTGAGTTAATTGGGCGGAAATTGGAAATAACTCCTTCCAAACTTTGACAACAACATATATTAATGATTAATGAGACCAAAAGCCTGCAGTTCTAAACACCATGCCCAATAAAAAGGGCTTTCTTGGGAATCATCCTCTGCCCCACGGGGAGTGAGATAGTATGATTAGAATATAAGGGGATAACCTAGGTAGCGTGATAATTGACAGTTTGTGACAAATAAACACAAGATGGCTACTTAATTATTACTAAATAATGAGTTAATTATTAAGAGAAAGGCACAAACACTGAAGAGGAAATGACTGAGCCAAAATGAGAATTAACAATTTTAGTCATGAAAGGATGACTACAAGATGGGGCAGGAGGTAGAGCAGATTGTCCACTAATCAGAGGGTTGGTGGTTTGGTCCCTGACTCCTCCTGTCCACATGTCAAAGTGGTGTCCTTGGGCAAGATACTGATCCCCAAGTTGCGCCCAATGATTGTCCCGGCACGTTGCGTTGTTGCTGCCATCGGTGTGTGAATGCATATGAGAGAATGAGCAACAGAAACATTATGAAGTACTTTAGATAGAAGAGCTATATAAATACAGCTATTTACCAAGATAAGAATGGACTAAGTACACATATAGATATGCTTTTATCCTTTGTGCTCTTTTTTGTTAACCATGCAATTCCGGTAGCTCATTTGTGTGCAGCATCAGGTGTGCATGGACACTGAATGCAAATCACAACCAGTCTGGCTATTTCAGTGAATCCCTGCGATTGAACCATCAAACATGTTTATTCATTGCTACTTTCCTATTCATACTATTCTCTGCAATATTAAACGTATTGTCCTGATCACTTCCAGCTGTATTGGAGCTGTGTTAAATTACAGCTGCTGCTTTACATTAAAGAGTTTTCCACTTGCAAACCAGTGGGAGGCATTTACTGTAAAAAATGCATTGTGTCTGTCACAGAGTTAAAGTTCAAAGTTCAAGTTTATCGTGATATATATTTAAAAAGTACAATTGTACATTCAAACGTAATTAAACATATCTGCCCTGGCTCTCTTAGCCCTTAAAAGTACATATAAATAAAAAAATACATATATTAAAAAATAATAATAATAATTAAAAAAAGCAAGAAATCCCATGAATAATACATCATCATGAGTTATGTAAAGTGCTAACCCTGTTCACTAATCTTTAGTTAGCAGATCATTGTTAGTGGTGCTATCTTATAATAAAAAATGGCCTTCACAACAAGAGTTGGAGATATTTGGTGCTATTTGGTCAGTGAATCAGTTCTACATTTTGCAGGAGGAAATAGTACAAGAAAAAACAGCCACAGTGATCTGTCAGATAAAGAACGGAAAGCAGCAGGCTCTTCTGTTGTTTGTGCAAACCATCTCACCTCCAACGCATCATCAATGTCTCCTACCTTGTCATTATGTACTGTGGGAAACAAATGCGGCACGGTCGTTGCTGCTCACAGCGGTATCAAACAATGCCACACAAATGTAACTGCATGATGATCAAAAAGTTTTGTTTTGTGTCACTCCTTGTAGTAACCAAAAAAAAAATGTGTTCAGATTCAGACCTCCAGATCTTTGTCAAACTTGTAAAGTTAGAAAGGTCCAAGATAGGAAGTTGCCCCTTGAATGGACAACAAATAGTATGATTGGAAAACTAAGTTGTTGTAACATTTCACTTCAATACAAGATGAAGAATAAGAAAATAGATAAATAACATACATACAGCACAGTGAAACAGAGCTTCAGTACGAAACAAAGGAAATGTTCCTTTTATATTTCACATTCAATAAGGGCCTTAATTAAACTGATGTTGCATGTATACAATAATGAATACATAGTTGATCTTTAAGTAAATAAAATCTAAAACTAAGACACATGACTACCTGAGTTAGTGCACCGGTATTCAAATTAAATGTTAGATTATGTGGGTACAGGTTAGCATTGTTTTAATTAATGTTTGTCAAGTGCTTTATTTTTACTCATCTAATACTAATTTATCTGCACAAATTGTTTCATTCATTTACCTGCATCTTTGCTCATCAGGTAGGAAAATGACAAATTATAATGATGAATTTCTACAGGAAAGGTTTGTTGCTCACTTATTTTGATTTTAGCTCCATAAAGATAAAACAGATCACATAAAATGCTGGACAAAGATCTGGAGAAACATCAGTATGAATGCACAAAGCAATATTACCATGGAAGAGGGAGGTGTAAAGTGCTCTGGCCTATCTGTGTGAGTTCTTGCTGACTGGCCGGCTGACAAAGCGGCTCAGTCAGCCAACTTCAGTGGAACAGATGTACCGTATATGTACAGCTTTAATGTTTAGCATCAAGGCTCTGACCTCATGGTTTTCCGCAAGTAAACATCAAGCTCGGCCCAGCAGGAAGCGTGGAGTGATGATAGCGACTCCCCTCTAGGGAAGATAGAGTCAGAGCCAACAGGAGGATGCTGGGGTGGAGGTGGGGCTTTGAGATGCTATATGAGCAGTAGCAGCAAGTGACAGAATATAGCTTTGGGTGAGCGCTGTAGCAGCAGGCATGCAAAGACAAGTGTGAGCAGGGCCCTGATAGCTTAAGTACGTCACCTTGATTAAAAGGGAGCATCGGAGACACAGTGTGTTGCAGTGACAGGAGTATGCTGTGTGATTGAAACAGTGACCCATGCTTGGCTGCCTGAGCATAAATCTGACCATGCATGCACAAAAATGATTAAGAAATCCTGATTCAAATTTAATTTGAAACATTATGTAATGTGAAAAAAAAATCAAAAGTCAAGAGTAGACTTCAAGTGGATGAAAGTAGTGTTTGAAATGTGCATTAGTTGCCGAGCAGATATGTTGATAATATATTAATTAACATAGTGGGATGTACTCCTGCAGATGCTGTGTGTCTGAATTTATAATTCTCTTTTGGGAAATATTCTGTATTTAGGGCAGGAATAGATTCTCAAGACTCAAACATAGCCACACATTTCTAAGTGTCAGTCGATGAGCCGATTGCAGCCAGTGAAGTTGAATATTTATGGTTAACAGCACAGTTGTTTGATTCAAAGTTGGACAGACAGCAGCAGAATGAGTGCAGCTGGTGCTAATGTACTACACAACTGATGTTAATTAGATGGGTTGACCCTTTACTTTTGTTGGCAATAAGTTATTGAAATCCTGAACTTTTAGCACTGCTAAACACAATACTTTAGAACAGTGCAATTTTCAGATCAACTCAACTCAATGTTTATTTAAAGGACACAACACAGGGTTGAGATTGGGAATTCAAAAAAAAAAGAGAGATCATATAACTGGAACACGGAACACAGTTGAGGTAACAATCTATTAAAGAGGAAAACAGTTTGTGATTTGATTTTGAAATTAGGAGAAGCCATAGGTTACAGAGAAAAGTTTTTTTTAGCCTAGATTTGAAAGCCTTGACAGAGCTTGCCTCCAAAGAAAGGAAATTAAGTGGCAAAAGGGTGTTTACCACGAAAAATGTGTTTGTTAAATCGAGAGTTAAGCAACCAGCAACAAGAGAATATAAAGGACACGATGGAGTATACAGAGTAATAAGGTTTGAGATATATGAAGGAGCAAATCCATTTAAAGCCTTATAATAAGTTAGAGGAAGGATTTTAAAATCAGCTCTGGCTTTAATTTGTAGCCAATGCAAAGACATCAGGATGGTGTTATATTATCCAGCTTCTTAGATATTATAAGGACTCTGGCAGTTGTATTTTGGACCAATCGGAGACCTTCTGTTGTGTTCTTAGGCCAGAAAAAATGCATTACTTTAGTGGATTCTTGATGTTATGAGGACATGCACAATGATTTTAGTGTCTGAATTTGATCAAAAATGGAGCACATATTGGCTAAGTTACTAATGTGAAACAAGGCAGTTCTTGTAATATACTTGGCTCATATGTAAGAGAATGATCAAATACTATTCCCAGATTCTTAACTGTATGGCTCTGAGAAATTGTGCAGCCATCAGGATTAATGGAAAAATCTGTGAAAAGTAATCTGAATCTAGCTGGACCATAAAGCAACATGTGCGCAGTGTTGTGTGCATTCAATTTTAGGAAATGACTGCACATCCAGTGATGGACTTCTGACAAGCACATCTCTAATTTAACAAGCTGGGAGGAATCAGTGACTGTTACAGGAAGATAGATTTGTGTGTCAAACTATACCCCATCTAAGGGTTTTCAATACACACGAATAAGCCCCATCTTTCTTAAGTCCAAGCAGCCACAGAGAAAATAGCTCAATATAAAGACAGTAGGTTTATTTACAAAATTTAATAATGCAGATAGAACTTGATTTAACTTCAGGGTAGACAAAATCCAATATAACAAACGAAACAAATCTAACTGGGAAGTAATCAATATAACTTCAAGAAAACAAAGAAACCAATTAACTCCAACACCTTACCTCCCTAACTTACATAAACATGAGAAAATAAGGTTAACCTAAACTGGCAGTCCACCCCAACTAATTACAAAAGAAGGGAGCAAAAGCATGATTAAACAACATCTGCATAGGAAGTATGGCTGGTTGGGAGAGGAGAGATATGGGCGATGCTTCTGCATAGCGATGACACCATCTTGGCTCTTAGCAAACTTTCTCTTGAAGCAGCCATTCACCTGTCGGAGCTGGAAGCTGATTCATCAATCAAATCATCTTGTTGCTCAACTTGTCCACGCACACACGTAGCCCTGAGATACATCACTGACTCTGCTTTCAGGACCCACCACTGCACTTTATACAGCCTGATCAGATGGTCATCCCTAACTTTGCGCAGACTACAACGTTGGTATATTTGCTCTACAAAGTCTCAGGCAAGGTCCCTACTTACTTGAGTCAGAAGTTCACGCTTTCACAGAGCACTCACAACCTAAGGTCCCACATTCAGCTTCATTTAAAAAAAACCTTCTGTCAGACCTGAAATTGTAAAATCAAGTTTCTCATTACGATCCCCGGTCTTTGAATGATCTTCAATCCGAACTGAAACTAGAAACCCTCGTCACTCTAAATGATTTTAGACATAGGATACAAGACGTCGTCACTTCGAGCTGCAGTTGCTTTAATTGAACAATTAAGATGTGCCTTTTTATTTCTGCCTTTGTTCTTATTTGTATTTGTATGCTGCCAACTGACCTTGATTTGGGCCGGTTTTAATCTCAATGTGACTTCCTGGTATTACTGTATGAAGCCCCTTGAGACCAACAAGGTTCTCAATATGTTGTAAGAGGTCATTGTGGTTTTGTTGGGACCCTTGGGCCTCAAGACAGAGTAATTCATGTTAGCCTGAGCACACATGAAAACCTTAATTGTCGCTGATTTTATCTGCTGCAGCTAGCTAGCTAATTAAAGACTAACTCCATACTAGATTTTGGAAGTAGAGAAAACAAATTGTCCTTTATGGTTTGAAAGGTTTACGACACCAAACGCAATACCCAGTTGTGATGCATCATGGTACTATAGTGCAACGCTGCATCAATACTGCGCAGAATATGGAAAAAGCATGTTTAGACCACTAGTTGGTACGCAATAAATGACTATGAGACCTGTATGCATTAACATTTAGCGTATGTTAAATGCTAAAAAACACGTATTTATGTCTTAAATATGCAAATATGCATGATAACAAGCTAAAAGAAGCTAAAGTTACAAGTCCCAGTCTAAAAGCCAAAATCCCCACCAGCTGATGATCTGTGGAAATAAAGGGGCAGGATTATTGTATTGTGGGTTAGCTAGTCAACCTTTGTATTACAGTACAGTATTAGATGTAAGATCAGACTCTTATTTCATCCTATCATAAACCTTTTTGGATTCTTGCCACAGAGAAAAAAAAAAGTTTAATCTTTATTTTATAATGTTTAATGTTTCACGTTCAAGAGAAAGTCCTTGGGGATGAGGACTTCAGATTTACCTTTTTAGTCTGCCTTTTAATCAAACTGTATTTATTTATTTATTTAATCTATGTTTTAGTCTGTTTTACTACTTGGTGTATCCTTATTATTCTATTTTTATTTCCTGGATTGTTTTTCTTTTTCTAACCCTTTTTTTTGGGCTGGTTTTACGTACTTCAACACATCTCTTCTCTATTTCATTATTTTATTGTGTTCTTATTATTTTTATCTCTATCTTGTTCTTGTTCTTTTAATAACATACCATTATATTTCTGGTTTTACTCACTTTCATTTGTCATTTTATGTGTCTACTCTGAATTTTTACATGTTTATCGTAGCTGTAGTGTTTCCTTATTGCAGATTCACGAGAGTTATGATAGCATTTCCTCAGTTCCTGCTTTTATTGAGTCTGTCATTTATTACATGGTCATTTACGGTTTGTGTGTGGATGAGGGGTGGGGGGTGGGGAAGTAGAGGGGGGTTCAATCATGTTGTTGGTTGTTTTTAATTGTGTAAAGCACTTTGTGTTATGGGATTTCTATGAAAACTGCTATATAAATAAAGTCTCATTGGTTGACTTAACGATGAGTTTGTCATAAGGTTATCCTTAGATACAAGTTTGGATTTGGTTGCTTGAGTGTAAATGCTAATAAAGAGAAGAACAGAACATAAATCCAATGGGGAGAGATTGACTTGTGTAAAAAATCTATAGTATCTACTTTATTCTTTATTTAGACAACTCAAACCTATCCTATCTGGAGGTCCTCCAAATAAAGGGGAAAAGTTCTGCTTGCCATATCTTTTCCCTTGCTGGCCTTTCACGTAAGGTTATGCATCACCACGTAAGAAACAGCACTATAACAGCGATAGTGCAATACTCTGGAGTCTCAGCTCTAGTGGGATCTATTGATAATGCCTGAGTGTAAAAAAGCACTGAGTAGATGCACCACTTTACTCTCTTTAAACTTCCATAAACTAATAACTGATACAATCAATTTTACGCAACTGCTTTTTATGTCATCTCAGAGATGCTGAAAGAAAACATTGGCTGAGAGTCAGAGCTAAGCGTTTAATGGAGTTGGTGAACATGGGTGAAATATTGCTCTCGACGTTTAAAAAAAGTGGATATAAGCATTGAAGTTCATTCTTGACCTTGCAGGGGACTGTAATGTATGTGTGACAAAATTATCTCAACTCAACAGGCCACTTACAACCCTTTTATATACCATAACACAGTCCTCATCAACAGCATTTCAAATATGCTACTTCTGGCTAATGCATTTAGTCATGAATATCTAAGTATTCTGTTTTTTTTCTTCCTGTTATCCTTATCTCTGTGAAACACAATTTTACTTTGTCAGGCCACAAGATTGAGATAGAAATTCATGAGGGTCATGCCAGCATGCTGTCGCACACACACACACACACACACGCGCACGCACACACACACACACACACACACACACACACACACACACACACACACACACACACACACACACACACACACACACACACACACACACACACACACACACACACACACACACACACACATATGTTTCCATCAGTTTAGAGGACATGTCATTACCCAAAGCCTGGCCATGACCACTGCCTCTAACCTTACACCAAGTCTTCATCCTAGAATGTAATGATTTACATAATCAGGACTTACTGCTTGTCCCCAAAAGGAGGTGAGTCAACACAATGTGACTGTGTAACAGATTTTTTCCCCACAACCTTAGTAATGTCTGGTACAAACACACACTCTCAAAGACATAACAGCAACATGCACAAAGAAGAGTAACGTCAGAAGTTTCTTTATCTGCTAAGGGTTCTACAGACCGACTTGCAATGAATGCAAAAGTAGACAAAGCTTCTGTCTTAATCTGTCTTAATACTAAACGCACATGCCCATATAAAACTGACAAGTTGCTGGTAATTCCAAGGGATATTCATACTAAACCCGCAAACGCAAACAGCTGAAGTCTTATATTAGCTTTGGCTGAACTTTTTTGCACAGAATGAGGACTGCAGATTTTATACCCCATCTCTTAGATTGGAATTGCCCTTGAAAGGAACTGACTCGTGGCCTGTATGCCGTGGAGAAATTATTACAGCAGCCAATAATTGTTTCAGTGTACATATGAGCATATAAGTATTGTATTGACAACAAGGGGGAAATGAGGATATACCTTTTGAATTTATGGGACACCACAGTTTGGTGTTCTGATTATGATTCATATGGAAGGTAAAGGACTTCTCTTTTTCCATTCAAGGGCCAGTGTTTCTATACCAGTACTTTAAATGTTTCACTTTGCAGTCAAATGTTTTTTTTTGCTGGTGATTTGGCCATTCATTTGTATTGGCCTTGGGAGCTAAATGTGTGGGCAAGAAATGAGTCATACTTAGAGCCTGAGTTTCACCCAGTGACTAATACACATGACAAACTATGATGCTAAACTGTTAGGTGCCATTAGTTACATGGTTCCCATCATGTTTGTTCAGCGATCATTAAATATTGAAGCATACTGTGCAGCTATAGCTACCTGATGGCACTGAATTGAATATTAATTAATTTATACCAATAAAGTTTTATCAAGGGAATCTGTTAGAACAGTATTCATACACTGTGATTCTATTCTTCAATACATTCTGTTAAATGCTTTTTTTGTCTCAACTTTAAAAGGAGAATTGGTCGTGAAGAAGAACTTGCTCTGTGTGATTGGAAAATGTTTTATGTTTTATGTCACTGACCTGAAAAAGTTTGAAGCCTCAGTGTTTCCCACAGGATCACACTTTATTTGTGGTAGTTCTGCTGGAATTGGACTTGAGGACCTTTCATCTGTTTTGTTTTGGGGTCAGACTGTAAAAAAAACAAGCTAATAAGAAACCACTGACCTTTCGAAACATTTATTATCAACAATATCATCATCTGTAGTTGAATTTGCACTAAACAGGACTTGCAATAAAACATCCTGTCTACAGTCTTGTATAATATCTAGAAGTGAGCATAGAGTAAACAGAAAGGTGCTTCAATCAGTTGAATTTGGTGAGTAATGTTGGCTGTTAATGTTCACAAACCACCCCCCATGGATTTTTTCCCCACTTTCCCACTAATAACAAGTCATCATCACCTTCACTAAAACCTTCAAGGCATAAAAAGAGGAGACAGAAAAGGGGGGAAAAACACTCTATGGTAATTATCCATCTTTGCTGCTGATAAAAGAAATCACGTAAAAGTGTCAATCGTACACCTCAATGTGGTGACGAGGGCCCCGCCACAAGTTTTTATTTTAAATTAATATATGTTCATAATATACATGTCAGTGGGTCCCTGGTGTGCAGCGTACTGATAACACTATTGTCAAATAAATGATTAAACCAACAAGGCACATTGTACAGACACACAAAGAAGTAAAACATGCATAGCAAGAGACGGAGAAGGAAAGAGAATACATTTACTGACAGCACTTAATGATAATAGAGGCGTATGGCTTTATGTCTGGGGAGAAATTCTCTCTCAGACATGCATCATACTGCAATTTTATTGCCACAGCAGTAATGCAAATAGATAGTATTGTTATTGGAAAAAATGCAATCTATTAGAAATATGGTAATTATATCTGTATAACAGTATGCCATTTGTAATCTTTCACCTTCTTTGTTCCCCCAGAGCACAATTCAGAGCCTGTCACTGTATTGTGTGTGTGTGTGTGTGTGTGTGTGTGTGTGTGTGTGTGTGTGTGTGTGTGTATGTGTGTGTGTGTGTGTGTGTGTGTGTGTGTGTGTGTGTGTGTTTATTTGTGAATGTTTGCAAATCCATCAGAACACCTTTCACACTACCTACAAGTTTCACACATCCCAGCAATAGGCTATTATCGCTTGTAACTGCATGTCATTTGGTATTACTAAAATAAGAACAAACAACAGCATCTGAGTTTTAGTGACAATAGCACTGAAGGTGAATTGAGGGAGCAGATGTGTGTATGTGGGGTTTTGGGATTTTAATATCTCAAAGGTAAGTTTGTGACTACACTGTGACAGGACCAACAAAGGCAGCCTGTATTTGAGGAATGAAAATTTGCATGTATTTTCAAATTATTATGTTTGAGTAGTTTAGACAAGTGGATTGATGTGATGTAATTTGTCTGCATCAAGAGAGAGAGAGTGTGTGTGTGTGTGTGTGTGTGTGTGTGTGTGTGTGTGTGTGTGTGTGTGTGTGTGTGTGTGTGTGTGTGTGTGTGTGTGTGTGTGTGTGTGTGTGTGTGTGTGTGTGTAATGTACAATGTGTGTACATGTGTACAGTGCACTGAGTGGAGTGCATCAGCCTCCAGCTGCCCCATTGCTTGCAAACTGTCTGCAGCCATAATGGAGGAAAGCCCTCATTGTGTGAAGGACAAAAGCGGCGTGTGCCACCGGTGGGAGATAACAGTGATTTATGAGATCCTGTCACAGTACCGGCAGGTAAACATGCACTTTGGGGGTCTGTCTGTGATCTCCTCACCATTCTGTACCCATAAGGAGAAACTGGCAGGAATGCACAGCAGATTCACCTATTGGCTGGCCAACAGGACGCGGTATATTGCACTGAAGCCTCAGGGGAGTTGGGAAATGATGACATGCATAAAAGGATTGGAGGAGTTGCATTCAAGGTGAAGGGATGTGTTTTTCGCCTGTTAGATTTCATGAGGGGTCTTCAATTGCAGGTTATGTTAGAAGAGTCACCTACAGTATTAGTATGAGGACTGTCCCATGATGATTACTTTTTCTTTGATAATTTCTTATATTGTCCATTCCTTTTATGGCAATTCACCTTCTGTTAATTACATAGTAGTTAAACAGACAAACCATTGAAAACGGCTTTGATTGTAAAATAAAATAAAGGAAAAAATATATATTTTTCCAAATTGTGGCTCAAAGTTCAGAGCTCAGTGTGAGTGACTCATAATATTTGCAGTCTTTGTTTTCAAATGTGTACTTTGCAAAACAACTGAGAGCATGAACATTCCTCAATTATAACACAATTACTGTAATTGCTGGAAAATAGCAGCAGTGATGTAAAATTATAAGGAAATGCAGGAAATTAGGACAAGTCTGGAGCTGTCCTGAAACGTCTTAGTATTATTAGTGATCTATTTATTTTCTGAGCTTCCACATAAGAATACTGTGGTCTACTCCAGAAAGCAGGTTCAACAAACTGAGTCTCACCCTGAACTATGAGTTGATAAACCTTGAGATAGGAAACTCAGAGTTTTTGGTACAAGACGCGCGGATCAGAGTCAGTTCAGTTAAATAACTGGGTACGTTCACTCTAAGCGTGTGAGTGATAAATGAAAAAAGCCACCAACAATGGAGCTCCGATAGTACAATTCACCATGGCAACAGGTAGCTAAAAGGCAAAGCCTCTATTTTAATCCATTTAATCCAATCTCTACATGGATGTAGAGATATTAATGCATGTGTATACGGATGCTGCATGTTTATGAGTCAGTGCTGGAAAAGTTAACATTGAGTAATCATGTGTACACTTGAAAAGGTGTTGAGGTTAAAATATTGTAGATTTTAAAATGTTAGACATCTATTTATATCTCAGCTCAACAACATTCAGTGATGCTGCTCACTCAGAAATATTAACATATGATCTCCAAATATTACAGGAATGATGTTCCATCAGTAACACCAATCACATCATGAGTGATAGAGATAATTATTCATTTATCCCACTTGTCTAAAGCTTCATACCGATTTTTAAAAATCGAAACTGAGTTTAAACATAATGTGCTGAAACTTTTCAGTGTCTGAGCTGCTTTAACAAACTGACAGCTGTCTTGTGTGCACAGAGTGGTATAACAGAAGAACATTATTCTGAGCTCAGGGTGAATTCAAACTGTTTAATATTTGAATGTGAGGTAATGTGTGATATCCAACCAGGATATAGCCTCCAACGCACATTAAACCTCGCTAATTAATGTGCTTCATCACATGTTTTGATACAGACTGAAACAACACCTGCATTTTAATTGTGCAAAGTGTATTTTCCCCCGGAGTGACAGCTGACAGTGGGGATGATTTTACACTCTGATTCTATCACTGCAGCTCAGAATAACATGAGACAATTGTGTGATGATAACTTGAAATAAATAATGATGTTTGTCCTTTAGAAAATGAATCCAGACACTGTTAATTGGCTCCCTTGATTATAAATGCCACATTTTGGTCAGATAGACCTCATCAGTAATTAAGTACATTTCAGCTCTTTGCTCCTGTGGCAGAAACAGTCTGACACAATTTTTTAATTTTTTTATTGTGATATATTCAGAAGGTTTCTTCATAATCCAACTAAACAGTGAAAAATACTCACTATACTTACATCATATATAATAATACCTTCATTTATTTAAAGCCTTGAAGTAGGCTAACTTTCAATATTTGGAAATGATATCTAGTGTTTCTAAATCTTCTCACACTGTTTGTCTGTTTGTCAGCTCATAGTACTGGTTATATGAATGGCCAGAGTTTGGCTGAGTGAGGCCAGATAATGAAAAGATATCCTGTGTATGTTGAACTTGCTTTGTAGTAGAAGCCCCCTTTGACTGTATATTAAGACTTGCCCAGCACTGGACGTTTACGTCACTTTACAAATGAGACTTTGTTAGACGTGCTCTTCTACAACAGTCCCACTTACTGCCAGACCATCATGGACACAGTTGCCCTAGAAATTAACCGACTTTATGCCCTGTTCTTGAACAGGGCTATAACTATTAAGTCATGGGAGTCATGAGACTTAGTCTCATAAAGCTGAATTTCTTGAAATGGGGGTACATCACCATGATAATGTAGGCTGCATGTCAAACTGGTTCAGCTCATATTATTTAATTTATTGTGCTATTAAGTCTGCTGAAATTCTTTTACAGTAATTCCAATAGTCGCTAGTTAAATCTGTCCTGTTTATATCCCATCAAGGCTTCCCTGGGGAGTAGGAAACCTTTGTTAATATGGGGAAAAAAGTTAATTAAAAACCTAAGAGAATAGAGAATAAGACAAGCTAAAATAGAATAAGAATAAAAGTTACAGCATAGTGTAAGAAGTGAATAATGATTTGATATAATCAAAGGCAGCAGCAAACAGAAAAAAAGTCTTCAGCCTTGATATAAAGAACTGAGACCTGCAGTTGTTTGGGAGTTTGTTCCAGATGTGTGGTGCAGAAAAACTGAACGCTGCTTCTCCATGTTTAGTTTTGACCTAGGGATGGGAATGCAGACCTGTCCCAAACAGTCTGAGAGGTCTGGATGGCTCATAACAAAGGAGAGGATCAGTGCTATATAAAAAAAGTATTTTAATTTATAAATTAATTTATGTTTGAAAGGAGAAAAGTAGGCTAAGGCTTAAAAGACATAGAGGTATTATTATATACAACTTAACTATAGAGAGTTTTAGTTGGATGATGAAGAAACTGTTCTGAATATGTCATGCATATTAGAAAACAACAACTTAAAAGTAATGCCAGACGGTTTCTGCTACCAAAACAAAGAGTGGAAATGACTGATGAGTTCTGTCTGACAGAAATGGTGAATTTATAATCATGGGAGCCAATTAAAAGTGTGTGGATTATTTTTTTTCTAATAAAAGACAAGCTTTTTTTTTTTTTTTTCATGTCCACTTATCATCACACAGGTGTCTCATGTTATTCTGAGCGATGGAAAGATGAGTGACGAGTGTAAAATCATCCACACTGTCAGCTGTCACTTCGGGGGGTGAAATAAACTTTGCACAATTAAGATGCAGCTCAAATCATCATTATGTGTCCAATGCTGTGAACAATCTTTCTTTATCTCTCTATCTTTGTTAGAAGCTCTGTTTTAAATCCAGAGTGAAAACAGAAAGCGTGGATCAATAAAATGTTTCCACAGACCTATTTCCTATATATATATATATAATATATATATACATATATAGATATATAGATATATAGCGTATTGCAGTTTATATTTGCTCATATTGTAAACTCAGGACTTTTGTCCATGTTGGGATCCTGTAGAAATGATGACTCCATTTTTTTCCAGTGATCTGATTGGTCAGTGGTTGGGGCGTTAACAGGTTTTGATCCGATCCTCTGAAGTGAACCTGCAAACTAAAACACCCTGAATGTATAAACTGAAAAGCAATCTGGGAGGAATCTTAAAGGTGCAAAACTACCATGCCTCTATTTGTCACTAATTTACAAGAGTTAGCAATACACAGTAAAATGTGTGTGTATTGATACAACAGACATTGACTTGGCTGAACATGTATGCTTTACATTCTGTTGCATCCATTAAAGTTCATCCATATCCCTAATGCTAGTGAAGCCAGACTCAAATACTGCTGAATTGAACTTGTTTTAGGACACAAGCCCCTGTTGATTTTTTGTAATTGATGGTTTTATTCAGACATGACAATAAACAGATGGTTTATATCTTACCCAACTCACAGACATGATATGCAATTATCACAACGAATCTCAACACATTTTACAGCTACATTATCAACCTGACAGTCCCCTCGGTGGATGATTTGTATCTTGCCTCCATAGCTCCTCTGAAAGAGGATGACTGACTCTCCTGTGCTGTCTGCAGGAAGTTCAAATGAAGACCTGATAAGGACAGAGAGTAAGTCTTTCCAGAATTGTCACACTACAATAAAACCCAGAGGTCTGCAAGCACTGAGGAATCGTGGAGCACATCAAGTTCCTCACTCAGATGTTTTTAGATGCTGCTGGGTACATTATAATGAGAATCAACTGTTATTTGTAGGATGCATGTTCAGTAATGTGTGCAACATGTAATACTCAAGAAAAATGCCATATTATTTAAGTGCTAGTCATCTAGGTGTTCACATCAGCAGGTGTGCTCTTTGACTGAAATGAGTGTTGACTCCAGTGTTAAACACCAAACATGTAATTTTTCGGTCAAGTTCTTGCTAAAATATAGGCACCAAATTGTTCTGATGGGTCTTAGTATGGGCCCGGTTTTTGTGCCAATACAGGGCGTAACACACCCTGACTCACCTGACAACTGAGATTTTCCTGCATTCCTTAGTGCCAAGAATAAGTGTGTCTGTCTGCATATTTACACATCAAATTGATCAGTTAAGGTTAATTATTTTGAACAATTTTTAGCTCCACATTTTTATTTACATTACAGGTAAATGTGTGACGAGTTACATGATAGAAATTGTTCAGGTTACATTTTATAAGAAAGTGTGTTTTTTTCCAATCAATTGGAAAACTCCCCAGTTTCCAAAGCTGTCATGAACATGAAGGAGAAGGTCCTGTGTTTAAAGGGATGAAAGTAGCAAATGTGACCATGACTGTCACAGCTTCAAACATGCCCACCTTTAATGAATTCTTTCTGATCCGACCCAATTTACAAGTGTGCCATGGGTGACATGAAAATACTAAAAGTGCACTATTAAAGTACTACTATTCTATTAAAATTAGAAAGATTAACAGATGTCATTAACTAATAAACCCACTTCTTTTTCTATTTTACCAATTTCGATTACTGTAAGGCTATTGTCAATGAAACTCAAAACTTTCTACGCAGTTAAACAACATGATCTGCAGAAAGTGCTGAGTTTCACTGGTGGTTAACCAAATAGCAGAGATAGAAGTGATAAGAATGAATGAAACAGCATTTCTGTTTAAAAGAGACATCAAAACAGCAAGCTGTTGTTGTATTTGATTGCTCTTTTACTGTACTGTAATGAAATCTGTGATGTGGAAATCTACATTAAGCTTAATGTAGGGGAACTATGAGAGCACAGGAACAGTAATTCCACCCCAAATGTATTTTTTTCAACCTACTATATGTACTTGCAAAACAGGTAAAACAACTAAACCTCAGCATTAAGCCAATACAGTATTTGGACAAAATGTCATGTGAAAAGTAGGACAGAATAGGGATTTCTCTGGTAGTGACAATTTAACCAAGGTCTTTGTAAGAAGAAGTATGCAGTAAGTATATTTAATGTGGTGTGTGGAGAGAAATCCTTTGGGGGTAGTCTCTGATTAAGCACTTCAGCCACTTTCAGTTTCTGTACCATTGAAATGTGAAATGCCTTTTTATCTTTCTTCTTTTATTTGTTTTAATCAAGACGTCAACATTCGTACAGTACTTATTAAATTAAGTGGTCTATGCAAATCTGAAATTTCCTCAATAATGTCTGCACTCAATCTAATAAACACTGTAATTTTATAATACAAGGAGCAATTAGACCTCTTGAGGAAAATTTGACAAAAATGTTGCTGACCTTGAAAGAAAAATTACAGTTCAAATCCAATCATGAATTAATCACAAGAGCTCACAAATGAGATTTTCACCCAGTAAGAAAGGCTCTCTCTAATGAGTGGAAGGGTGCAAAATGAAGCCTTTGGATCACTCAACTCATTATGGGGAAAAAATCATTACATTCACAAAAGAGCAGTCAATTACCACTGCATATACTGTCTGAATCAAATGGTCATGTGCTTCAAAGATAACTCGGAGATAACTTAAGATAACTATATATGCATTACAACGTGTTTGCAAGTTGGCAAATCAGGACCAGAGGGACTCCAGTTTCATTATCTGAATGGGTTCTCTTCTCCTCAGCTGTTTGTACTTTTACTGAATAGGCCGCCGTGACTCAGTGCTACCCCATGAGTGTGAAATGTGACACTGCGCAATAAGAGCTTATGTGTCTTAAGTCAGCTTCCAACTGATAAACAGAAATCTTTACTGTTTGTGTGGGTTGCATTAACTGGGGAGGCCATATCAAATCTAACACCCTCAAGTCAAAAAATTACACAATTGTTCATCTCCACAGTATAGCCATCCCACGTAAGTCTCAGCTTCTCCACACTTGAAAAGCTTAGATCTAGCAAAATTGTTAGGTCTTGAAAGACCAACAATTACAGAGGCTGGGGGAGGGGGGTGGGGTCCTATTTATTTAGTGTGAGCAGCAAATCGCTGTTTTCCGTAGGCTTAACACCACTTGTGCTGTAGTAGTGGGAGACAAATGCAGGATGAAGATTTGTTGTCTCATGATAACCCTAATTAATAACTGAAGCAACACTTTTAGCCTTTTAAAATGCAGGGAGAGGAAAGATGAGGATGATTAAATAACCAACTATCAAAGGAACATTTATCGAAAACCAGCTCTACTAAACAAACTTACAACATAATGAGTGGCCAAATAAAACGTGTTACCATCTCCTGACACAAATAAAAAAGACATGAAGCCTGATTAAGCTGATTCTACCATGAAATCATTAATGGCTCATATAAGTTTACTTCCTTCACCTATGAAACAATGTATTCATTATTTAATAACTTCTAATCTTAGAGTGTTTTGAAATATTCATCACTTCTCAAATAACTTAAAAGGGATGTTTTTGACGCAACATCAGACATGTCATACTAGCGAAAATTAGGTAAAGAGGCTGTAACCATGGCAACAGCACAGCATGTCAGTTCCTTCAGAAGAGGGAAGAGATAAGTCTCCATCTATGGTGTTGCCAGCCTCTGTTAAACAGCGGCGGGCAGAAAGATGAGAACATCTACATTGTCATTCATCTTGCCGGGGCTGATTGTACGTCTCGCTCACCATGAAAAAACTGCTCCAACAACCAACGAGGGTCTCAAGAAGCTGATGTAATCATGGGAAAGTTGAGAGGCACTGTGAGACACGTTGAGCAGGTGCATTCACATAGCACTGATCTCATTTAAGCTTTGACCTTTTAAGTGCTTATGGGGGGGTTAAGCGAATGAGTTACTTTGAACTGAGCGGGTCCTGTGATAATGAATTTGTTTGACCTCAGTTCTAAAACATACCGATGTGACCATGAGGTAATGATGAAGCAATGTGGAAAGTTATTCTGGAGTTGTTTAAATACCTAGAAAGGTAATATAAATTGTTCTTGTACAGCTATTGTGAACAATCTGCATTTAGGATTTAAAGGATAAATCTGGTGATGTTTTTCTATTTATCTTATTGTCAACAAATTAGATGTACACAGCCAAACCAACAAATAATTGATCCTACTTACAAGTACTGTGTGTGTACTTAAAGCCTGATACATCATATTCTTCTGTGCAGTGGACCTCCATTGTTGTCCAAAAAATATTACAAAACACATCAGTGAGCCACACCGCTGCACTGGCTAATATTGTCCTTCAACATGAAGAGTTTGGTCATGTTTAGTTTAGAAATGGCACCAAAGACTAATGACAGTGGTCATGTTTTTCAGTCTCTAGAGATTAGTTCCGTGAAAGACAGATGCCACTGAGCATGTGCAGGAATACGGTTAAGTTCATAGAGCTTCACTAACTTGTTGTACATTGCACACATTTTAGTGCAGCATCAAGATGTTGTGCTCAATTAATTGTTAGTTTTACTCTGTACATAAGATTTGTTAATAAGGGGAAAAAAGCCTTTTCTTTTAAGTCAGCTTATTTGTAAAGTTAATTACTTCCTTCTCCAAATACAGTTTGAAGAAGGAGTAAATTGAATACACAACTTCAAATGCTATTTTTTGGGAACTTTCTTTTCTTTGCTGATAATTTATTTGATCTTTAGTTTTCCCCAGTAATGGAAAGTAGCCTGGAAGAAATGATGGCTTCCACTGAAGGCCAGGCTTTTAAATATACAAAATAAACATTTAGCAACAAATAATAAACAAAAACTAATTCCATTCAGGTAATACATTACAGATATGGCACACAAATATATATACATATATATATATATATATATATATATATATATATATATATATATATATATATATATATATATATATATATATATATATATATATATATATATATATATATATACACTTTGTGCTTCTATTTGTCAAATGTATATATATGTATACTGTATATACATTTGACAAATAGAAGCACAAAGTGTCATAACGAATTCACATATAGCAAGCTTCAATGGCGGGATCTTCAGTCCACAACCATCTGCAATCCTATCACAACAATCGTACCAATAGATATACTAATTGTATAAAATACTCCTAAAACAACATAAGACTTTTCATAAATGTTCTCACCATTAGTAAACCCTGTATTTTCCCAGTGTTCCCTGACCTATCGTCAAGCAAATCACTCTGAGAAATGGTAAACCCCCAACCGCTGCTGTCCAAAGTGACCATCCCCAGTCAGACCACAGCAGCAGAGAACTTCATCCACATGGGGAATATTTATACTCAAACATATTGTGCTGGCAATGATGCAGAGACTGTATATAAAACACTATATTAGAGCAATATGATGTGTGAATTCGTCTGCAAACTATTTATAAATTTACCTTCTTAGAGCAATCTCACATGCAGCTGTGACAGCTCATAGTAATGTGCCTCCATGTAATATAGATATGTCAATTTTCCATTATAAATTTGATTTAAGATCTTGATAGCCAACAGGAGATATTGGTAATCATTCTTTTTTATTAAGGTATCGCTGATGCTGATATACAGTTTCTGTCAGCACTCTGATTTTCAAGGTCTCTCACCTTGGTCTCGTCATAAAATAAAGCCCACAGGGTGATTACATAAGGGGGCAGCACAAACAGACATGTCAGGACCTGCTGACAGCACACCAGTGACTTAACAATTGACAAGTGCTTCTGATAAACAGATGAACATGTCAGACCCTTGTTGCCATGGTGTGATCCCACTGATGTACAAATACTGGGGTTTGTTGGCTTTATTCTGGCTGCTGTGCAACACTGCTGTAACCACTGCTGGGATATACTGTAATAACAGACAATGTAATAAAAATGTCTCCACAACTAATGTCAATGCAAAACATTCCCAAACACAGGATTTAATTCATGATATAATAATGTTTACTATATTACACTTCTCATAAAGAAAACAAATAAAAAACACAGATAGAATACATAATGTGATATTTGCATATCAGTGATGCACTAATGTTTCACCCCTTGAAATGTTTACGTAGGTCTTTCCACTGCAGACATTATGATGTGCCATAGTAGCAATAGCACATGTAGGAATAACAATACCACTCTCCATTCACATGTTATAGTAGGAACTAACACTCCTAAATTAGAATCAGACTGATGGTGCTGTAAGTTACACCTGTGCTTCTCACCCTGATGCCATGTCAAAATGTATCCTGTGGAGACTATTTTTTCTCTCACATTTTATTTTTTTAACCGTTTTAACTTGTAAATTAAAATAAAACATTTTATTCATTGTTGTGTCGTTTCTTATTCTGCTTTTTGAAGTTCATCAACACAAAATTACAATATTATAGATTTATGATGATATAGCAGATTTGAAGTGATCTTTCCTACTGGGAACAGAACAGGACGCTCCCCCCAAAAAATGAGGACATTTTGGCTAGAAAGCAGGCGGGACTCAACAGTGTGCAACTACCTGCAAGTCAAGGGTCACATGACCAGTGAGGGATGCTGAGCTAGCACTACTAGCTAGTAAAACAATGAATATGTTTTTTTTCTGAGCATCTCAAACATCACAAAATAAAATTATACAAATTTGATCTATAAGGTCCAATAAAAATGTAGTGTAGAAAATCAGTAAATTATTACTATATATAAATATTTAGACAGGCTCTCAGCTGGCTTGCTTGAGGTTGGACTCATACATGCATGATCTATTTCTCCAAAGATGTGGAAGCCATGTCCGTCCAGTGAGCATCATTTTATTAAGATAACATGAGTTGAAGGGTATAATATCTTATCTTATCGTTGTTTTGATGGAGGTTTGCTTGCTACAAGTCTGTATTTGGTTTGTTTGATAATCATAGTTTTAACATTCAAAATATTCTGCATTGATTTCTTTTAGAATCATGGTGATGCTGTTTTATCAAAACTAAACAGAGATAAAAGGATAAAGAAACTGAAGAAGTTGGATTAAGCTTTTCTGTGTTTTCTATTAGATCTGCAAGCTGAATCATCCTTATGTTTTTTTTTATATAATGGACCTGATTTTCAACTTCAAAAATGGTACAGTGCATTTTAGGAACAAAATCTTTATCACCAACTTCAGAAATCCATGTTTCACAAAATTACAGCACAGATTTTTACTTAGGCATCATTTCATTGATTCATCTCACCAGTAAGCCCATGCTCTGAATGCCAACTGGGCAAAATCTATTTCAGCTGGTGATAACTGTCAAGAATTTGGTGTGGGTATTTTTTATTATAATGTTCTGCCTAACACTGATGACCCATGTCTTAAGAGATACTTTTTTTTCTTCTTCGTAGCAGTTTGGGTCACAGCATTGGTAACTAGGGAACAAGCGTGTAAAACACAGAGTTTTAATGAGCCACCATTCATGAAAAGGTTTTGACACAAATTAAAAATAATGGCAAGATTGGTACATTCCCTACAGCTGGTTGTACTTGATCAGACCATGCAGAGAGCCAACACACTCAGCATGTTCAGCCACTGGGAGTTCACTTAATTTCCAAATCCATTTCATTTGAAGAACCCTTTAAATTGATTTCCCCGGACATGCAGCGCCCCAAACTCAACATTTAATGCAGAAGACCTATTATACTCCATTCACTCTGACTGCCTCTGCTTTGTTTAGACACCTGCTGGCAAACAGAAAAAGAATGAAAAGAAAACCAACTACACAAACCATAGATTTCTTCATTTCCTTCAGTTAATGAGGGAGGCTCCAGCTAATCCAAGTGCATGAAAATTACATTTCCCCCTCGCTTTCAAGTTTTTTTTATTAAAGATTGTAATACTGCAGAACGCGATTTGTTACACCACCCAAGCTTTTAGACTAGGGAGAAAGTTTTAAAATGATCTGTTTAATCCCAATTTATTTCAAAAAGCTTTTTTGTCTGTGGAGTTAACAGAAAGAATGTCTTATATACTCATTAATAATGAATTTTAAAAAATCACAATTGATTATCATTTTGGCAGAATAAAGTGAAATTTCCTTTGGTCTATTTTTTTCACAACCATGGGACCAAGCTGTTGATGGTTAGAAGCTGGAAGGAGTCTTCTTATTCCAAAAGTTAAGAGGATAATATATTAATGCTCTTATAAGACAATGCTGTTGACAATGTTACTCAAACTGTAGTGTTAAGTTGACCCTGCCGCTTAACATCCATCTCAACATCCTCTTAGTTATTAAAATATATTAGCCAGGTTTTACAGTGTGTCCTTCAAGAAATCAATTTGGGAAAGGGTCACAGATTAACTTGGACCTCCATTTTTAAAACACTGTTATGGGCTTTACTGAAGTAGAGAGTTTTTTATTTCCAGAAAGAATAGATTTGTTTAAAGTATGAAAAGAAGGGGTGACCAGTTGAAGGCAAAACTGTTTTAGTAAGATGTAGAGCCAATATCACCTGAATAGCTTAGACCTTTGCATATTTTAGATTCTACTTGAAGAATAAGCAGCATTTCCCCATGTGTCCATGTGAGTATATATATATATATCCTATGATAACCAGCATATATTGTATGAGTAAAACATTTCATGGCCCACACAAGATTGGGTTTTATGGTCCTACTGTGTAG
This sequence comes from Scomber scombrus, assembly GCF_963691925.1. NCBI lineage: Eukaryota > Metazoa > Chordata > Actinopteri > Scombriformes > Scombridae > Scomber > Scomber scombrus. The sequence continues at coordinate 24,022,678 of NC_084982.1, read as the reverse complement.
AGCACTTTGACCAGGCTGAACTCTATACTGTCGGCTTAGTCATGCATTCAGTATACTCAGACACACAGTTGATATACTTCAGTTTCTTCGAGAAAATACGGAGCTGTAACTGACTCACCTGTCTGATCCTAACAACTCCTGTGTCTACTGCATCTGTGGAGAGGTCATCTTCTGAATACCACAGGGCCAAGTCCCACTGTCAGACTTGGCTTTGAATTACCCTAAAGAAGGACAGGAAGACTTCAGTTTCTTCAGTTTAACTTTATGTCTGTTGTTGTATAAATATCAAGCTATTTCATTTATGTTTTTTAAGCTTTTTTTGTTTTTTCTTGCTTTTTTTCCATATTCTATTTAATGTGTCAAGGCACCTTTCTTGCTTATGAAATGCAGGGTTTTGTACTTACCTAAGATTACAACATATGTCTGTGTCTTTGAAAATCGTTACAAATGGTTGAAAAATAAATACATTTTCTGATGATGTGACAGTTTGGTTAGACTGAGGTACAAAAACAACTCGTTTAGATTTAGGGAAAGATCATGGTTTGGATTAAAATAAGTATTTTAACTTTGTGTTTTGGGTTTAAATTCCTACTTCATTAAGGTAAAGGCACCCTTGTTATCAAGGTGATAATAATGACCAAGTGGTAGAGGGATGTAGTCATGCTTAAAAAAAGTTAGACATGGTATGTTCAAGTCTGGGTCAGCTGATGTTGAGAGTCAGCAGATAAAACTATAGTATGTGTGAGGTTCCAATGATAAGTCGTCAGATCCATTTGCTGACAGTCGACATGTTTGATATTAGTGACCAACCTTGGCAACCAATGATTTCACTTCTGTGTCACCCGAGGGAGACATAAATAAAACAAAAGAAGGGGAAAATGGAGCAAATAGGTTCTCCAGGGAAAAGTGCATTGCTAATACCAGTTAGCAGGCTAGATAGCTAATTACCTGCTCAACTGCAGCACATTAAACAGCATGCAAACATACCTGAAAATGTCACTTTTGCCCAGTTTGATTCTTGGAGACAATGGAGGCCATGTAATATTATTACCATCATGTTTCATGCTCTTCAATCCATTATGTGTCCTGTCAATGACCCATGTGGAAAAATATGCATTATTATTATTATTATTTTTAATTTTTTTTCATTTTGTCACTTACTATCAACTTGTCAATCAGCTAACTGTAACGCACTTTGAACTACACTAATCTGTATGAAAGGTGCTATATAAATAAAGTTTGATTGATTGATTTATTATGGTAAATGGTAAATGGACTGCATTTATATAGTGCCTAGTCTTTCGATCACTCAAAGCGCTTTCATAATACAAGCCTTAAACACAATTATTGAATGGCAGAGGCTGCCATTCAAGGTGCCAAACTCACAAGGAATTTTCTAATTATTCGCACTTTCACACCAATGGCACAGTCTTCTGGAGCAATTTGGGATTCAGTGTCTTGCAGAAGGACATGTTGACATGAGGACTGGAGGTGCCGGGACTCAAACCTCAGATTAATGGTGACCCGCTCTACCTCCTGAGCCGCAGCCGCCCCATGTTTCTCCAATAGTTAATTCAGGTTTCTCCTTGAATTTCCCACCTGTTTGTATGTCTGAACACAAACCACAAATGTTAATACTTAATACAATTTTTCAAAAGTTCATTCCTAAATGACATCTGGCAATATTATGGTTCTATGTTTTATTTTGAGACTTTTTGAGACTTTTGAGACTTTTGAGACTTCAGAGACCCTCCAGACATATTTAAGATAAATACAAACACTCCACTTTGAATAACAATTTGTGTTAACTGTAATGTCCCCCTACCACAAAACACAAATAGTTAAATAACATTTTAAACATCCTTGAAATCCTTGCCCTTCATTGATAAATCCAGAATTCAGAATTGTGTTTTTAAATGTCTTCACAAAATTAATGAACTTGGCTTAATGATCTGATCACATTTTCAATTATGTTGCATGTGTGCATTTCCTGTGGTGTTACAACAATGTATTATTTATTTTGTACAGATTGAATATACAGTTACAGTTATTTATCTTTTTTTGTATTCAAGGTGACATTTGTATTTAATTTAATTTTTAAATTTCAAAAGCATCTGCTATGTTTTGATGAGGTTCCTTGCAAAAGCTGCTTTGGTCTAAAAACCGAAAGCAGACATACCACTCAAAGCCTCTGTCAGATTAGAAAAAGTAAGACTGATTGTCAGTGTGATTATGTACTTGAAGGTAGAATAATCATCTTTAAAATTAAGCAGATTAGTGTGTATAAATGTGTAGTTTGTTTATTAGTTTATTCGTAAGGGACAATGCAAAAAAACAACATTGCAACACATTACAATGATATGATACAGATGCTGCATATAGGATTTCTAGCCAAGTCTAATCCATAACCCTTGCACCTGGTAAAGCTTTTCTACTTAGAACTGTACATAACAGAAAAAGCACATAAAACTGTTAACTGCATATTAAACCTTGGGACTCAAGTGGTCAGAAAGAAGATGTATTTCATTTATAGTGATGGAGTGGATAAGGCACATTGAAGATATTCTTCTAATATTCTAAACAGCCTCTGATGTTGTTCTTAAGAGAAGAGCTTAAATTGATCTTTTCACCTGTATATGGAGCAAACTGATCAAATCTCAGCTCTTAGCAGGCAGCACTTGAGTAGTATATGTAAGCTAATAGCAGTGGTATATAAAACTGTGGCAAACAGATTGTAGATATACACAAAAGGGGCAAAAACCATGATTCCTTTTCGATTTCTGCAGGAAGATTTGTGGGGTGAGAAGGCACTGTCTATCTTCAAATACAATGTTTCTCGTCTGGAGAAACACCTATTAAATCAGGTGTTCCAGACATGAATCAGTTTTAATGGAAACATACAATACTGTGTACAAGATTTCGGCACGAAAAGTAAAGTGAGGATGCTTTCAGAAACAATGATAATGAATAATGCATAGTTTATATTAATCAATAAACTTCATTCAGCTCCAGTTCTCCTCAGTACACTCTCACACAGTTGTTCAAGGTACTCGGCGGGTCGGTTGTTCAAGCATCTTGGAGAAGTTGCCACAGCCGCTGTCTCTTCATGTAATCCCAGACCACTTGATGATGGTAAGATCAGGGCTCTGTGGGATCCAAACCATCTGTCACAGGACTCCTCATTCTTCTTGTCGATGAAGAGAGTCCTTAATGATTCTGGCTTTGTGTTTGGGGTTATTGTCATGCTGCAGAAGATATTTGAGACTGATCAGTTACCTTTCTGATTGTATTGCATAATGGAAGAATCTACATCTAAATAAATCTAAATCTAAATCTCAACATGCCTAAAACTATGCTATTCAAGTGTGTTTATTTGCCAACACATCCATGTGTCTGTGTGACTTCATGATGGACCATTTCTCTACGTCCCCACCCCTAAATGAGTTTGGCATGGGTTTGATTCCCCCCATGGATATACAGGCAGGGATCCTGACAGTGGGACCATTGTGATGAATAGCCTTTTAAAACTAAGAAGTACAGCGCTGTCATTGTTTTTTTCACCACCTCCTGCCTCACCCCTTTCCCCTCCCACTTTTCCTTCCACTGCCATTTTTTCTGGGTGATGGATTGGTTTTCAGCTGCTGAGCGTCAACACCATTAGCTGCAGGAGCTGTCCGATACTGCCACAGTGGCATATGTGTGGAGACACAGATCAGAGAAGGAACCAACATTTCCGGGCAATGGGCCCTGGATGCATGCAACACAAAACCAGTAATGGAGTTCTCGCCTCAGACAGCTATTGATGTGCTTTTGGATAGTATGTCACAGAACATGCAGACACACACAAACGTGCTCATCATTGCAGAATGGTACAAATATGTGAAAATGATGGGACCAAAATTCAAGGGAAGGGAAGGGAATCACAATGCCATCAAATTATGTTGACTTTTCAATTTTAAGTACAATTACATTATTTGTAGATTGGAGTCTAATTTTAACATCCAGACCAACCTTCAAATTGCATGCAGTTATAAAAAGTTATATGTTTGTCTAAGAATAAAACTTTTTTTAAAATCTTTTTTATTAATATATTATTAAAAATATATATTTTTAAATATCCCAAAAAACTGATCCCTTTACCCTTTAAGGTTTTTTGAAATAGGATTCATGCAATAATAAGTTAAACCATAGAAGAGTGTGCATCACTTTTGCAATATTAGGCATCATTCAAACTGGAACACCCAGTTCAAATCTTAAATAACTGCCAGTGTAAATATCACCAACTGTTGACACAGAGTCATATCAAATCTGCGTTTGGGGAAGTCATGAATAAACTTAATTTTCAAATGTTCCTCTCACAGCTATCTATCTATCTCAAAAACAAATAACAAATGTATTCTTTGCCTGCCAGTGAAATTATCACCACTAATAAGTTAATAACCATTTCATACTCAGGCTCAATCAACAGGGAAATAGGTACTAAGAGTCTTAGAAATTGCCGCCTTTGGTCTGTTTATTTACACAATGCCTGGGGTTCTAGTCTAAATAATTATAATTATGATTTGAATTAATAACAAATATTGGGAATTACTATTGAATGATCAGTGTTATAGAGCCAACCACTATAGTTATTATATGACCCAGTGGAGATTTCAACCACAGGATAGATCTTAGGAGGAACAGATCTTTACTGTTGTAACCCGATCCTCAGATGAGCTGGAGTGATGTCATTAATACAGAGTGAAAATATCAAACCTCAACCCGCATGAATGATTAATGAGACTAACATTCATTAATAAAATGAAATTAATAAACAGGGACATATATGTCTGTATGTATGTTTCCCTAAATTAGACAAAAATAAATAAATAATGAAACCAATTGTAGTAAGTGGATTATATTAATATTTAACTATTCATTTATTGACAACAGCTTGCTTATATTTCTTTACAAATATATTATATTACTATATACTACAGTACTTGGTTTGTAATTTGCCACATGGCTTTAATGCATTTCACTGCATATTTATTTTCATCATCTCATGGCTCTTTGATTTATTTTACTCTGCATGTTAGGCATCTTGACAGGGACACAGCTTACAACAGATTGCATAATCCTCAGCAACATATTATTGTGGTGCAACATTGACCCTACTGGACAGAGTGAGAGTTCTCACCCAGAGTTTATTTGTATTTTTGGTTTAGGTTATAGATATTTAAATATATGTTTACATTTCTTCAAGTCTTAAAACAATGCTCACATGCATACATATTTACATCACTGTATTGTCTGTTTGAATCAATTTTAATATTAAGAATAGAGAACAAAATTCACAGCCCTTGGTCTGTGCTACACAAATTAAATAGATATCTTCCAAAGTTATTGTATTTTATTTGTGAACAAAGTCTGTGTGTGATGTTTCCACATCTTTAACACATGGAATTGCTTTAGAAAGCGCAGATTGGACAATTGCAGAAAACAATAACCCTAACCCTAACCCTAACCCTAACCCTAAATTTGGCCATATCTCTTATTCAAGGGAATGGGACGGTGTGTCCAAACTTTTGACTAGTACTGTATATTAGTTAAAGTCAAACCAAATATCTTAAATGCAAAAGTTTATCCTTAGTTTTCAAGAGTTTTTGCAAATACTCTCATGCTGCTGAATGAATCCACAGTATTGGAACTGCCACTACTCTATCCAGATATAGTTAGTGATATATTTGATAATGCCCTTGGTTAAAAGTTCTGATAAAACCACAAAGTAAAAGTTAAATGATCTTTTTTAGTGATAGTTCAGATATCTGTAATGGAATCAAACTTTTGTGGCTTTGAAATAGCTAATTTCAGTATGTGGAGGTCATCTTGTTTTTAATACCACAACATTTGTAAGCATAGTCATGGTAACCTTAGACATTTGTTTTTAAGTTTTCCTGTGTGATAAGAATAGAGATTGCCTGTGAACATTCTTCAGTTCTTACTACATGAAACATTTTGCTTTTCAAACTGCCTCAGTAAGACCCCGAGCTCTCGTTAACAAATCATTTTAGAGGGTGTTGATAGAAAGTCACTCATGCTTTTAAAAATTCAAATAAAATGTGATGAGCGAAAATATTCTTATCAGGGAGACTGACATGAATACTTAATTTGAGATGTTTTGTTTCTGTGGACAGTTTATCCCTCCTGATTTTTTTCATCTGCACACAGAAAACATACAAAATAGTTAAATCATCAAATGTATGAGTCTTTCTTTGGAAAATCCAGAAGTGGGATTGAGAATAAGATGTAGGCCTATAGATACATAGCCTTCACATAGCCTATGATCTTCATACATTATGTTAAGTGTCATATAATACATATTTGGGTTGAATTAGTTTAAGAACTATACATACTAGCCACATGCAAAATGACCACAGTCTTGTAGCAAAGAAGAGGTCAATGTAGATCCGAGCAAGATCCTGGAAGGACTTCTAGAAACATCAAGGAAGAAGCTGGGGAGGATGAACAGCCTGATGTATGAATAAGCAAGAGCAAGAGACCTAAGAAAGAATAAAATAACAACAACTTCATCCATGTCTAGAACAAAAAAATGAGCGCCTAGTCAAGGAGAGAAAGGTCTTGAGAAAGAATTAGAGGAGAGGTTTGATAGAGGAGACGGAGGGAATCAACCTCCTTCAAACAGATCTAAAAGAACGCCCCACAAGACTGCGGAGGGCAGAAAACCTAAGCATTTGGGGTAAGAAGAACTTTTATGTCTGCAGTTTGGATTGCTCCTCCATCTAATGTGGCATCTGATGATCTGTGAGGTTCATATCACCACTGTGGAGAAGCTGCCTGAGAATAGTCAGTATATATATCAAGAAATGACTCACACTCCAGTGCAGTATTGGCTTGTATGAGAACAGGGTGCTAGAGCTGCCCATCACTAGCCTCATTGAAGAATACAAATGCTTCAAGGTAATGCTGTACATGACCCTGACAGAAACTCAGGATACCACATTAGAGGTGGCAGCTCCCAGAGTGGCAGCAGGCAGAAAGTGGAACCCATCGGAGGCGGTGCAGCAAGTGAAAGCTGCTCTCAAGCATCGAGACATTGGGGGCCAAGTGCAGCCTTAGAGAGGGCTATGCACAAATAGACCCCTAATGGCACTGAACAACACTAAGCTTCATTATCAGATTCATACAGCGCTTTTCCCAGTCCCAAGAAGCTGAACCAGTGGTTTGGGGAAGACCTATCAAGTCTTCTTTGCCAAACACCAGCAAACCTATGGCGCATACTCACCAGATACAAGACCAGCCTCACTCAAGGATGCTACACCTGAAGGCACAACCGGGTCCTTCAGCAACTTAATCTGGTCAAAATTGAACAAAGTGGAACTTTGATCTGTGAATCCACCGAACATCCCACTGAAACTTGAAACACATGCTTGAATTTGTCTGTCATTTGGGATTCAGTAGAAATTAATGGACAATGTACCAAATATTCATTGTACAGAAATATAATGTGACAACTATCTTTGATGTTTTTCTCCATAACACAGCCCACTTAATATCACTCACACCTCTTTTGGCTCACATCACAGACATGAAATAGGTTTATTAATAGGTAATCCTCAAGGTTTTGTGAACATTTTGCAAATATGCAACATTCATGGTTTACAATCTCATATTAAGAAGAGATACAGTTGACCCAGTTTGCAGATCCAGGTGTCCATGCAAGCATATTGGCAAAAAAGAGTCTTCCTGGAGCTGTAGCCAGCTCTCTAAATGAATCCATGATAAAAAAAAATTAATTAATTAAAAAAAACACTCAAAAATAATTTTGACATTTCTTTGGCATGTCCAGCAGTAAGAGATATCTGGACGATTTACACAGGATTAGAAGTGGAAAAAATGTATATACTTCACTGTGTCTCTGCACTCTGTGTGGGATTTTGATAGGTTCTTGCTCTACATTGTTAAGTATTAATGTTGTCTATGTACAGTATGTGCTAACCTCACATCACACTCACACTGTGCCTGGCTCAAAGCTAAATTGGATCCAGCCCTCAGGGTCAATGGCTCCCCACACCCACCTCTAAACTCCTGTCTCGTTAAACATTAATGGCCAATATGAAACTGGATTCCTCTTGGTTTGAATGGGAGATAACTGCATCGGCAGGGCAATATGATAGCATAATCAGAGGTAGACAGGTTCCAGGCCCTGACAGCTAGCTAGCTGGCCACGCTGCTGGAGCTGAAGAGACAGATGCCTGAAACGAAAATGAAGGACAGGAGTGGGGGAGATGAGGTGTGTGTTTGTGTGTGCGTGTGTGTGTGTGTGTGTGTGTGTGTGTGTGTGTGTGTGTGTGTGTGTGTGTGTGTGTGTGTGTGTGTGTGTGTGTGTGTGTGTGTGTGTGTGTGTGTGTGTGACTGACTGACTATGTGTGGGTGCGTGACAGTGCTGGTGGGGTAGAGATAAGGCCTTAGGGAGAAGAAGATGGAGCAAGATCTAGGATAAAGTGTGGAATGTCAGTGAGAAAGGAGGAAAAAAAAACATGTGGAAAGAAAAGGTGAATATTAGAGTCAGAGAAGCTGAGACAGAAAAAAAATGGGTTTGTAAAGAAAGACGGGGAGAAAAAGGCGGCATGGTGGGATTTCAGATATTCATCCACCTAGTTTCAGTCTTTTTAGTAGGTAATAGAGAGTCACCACACTCCAGAATACTGATTAGAATAGAAAATGCAGGATATTTCCTCCACACATTTTCCTGTCTCTTACTATTAACAGAAACTCAAAATTGCTCCCAATAGGGCTACGGTTCAGTGGACTGCATCACCTTATCTGATGTAATTTTTATGAGAGCCTGCCTTGAATCTCCTTTCTGCAGACCTCACGCTGTCTCTCCTACAAGGATGTTAATGGGAAGTTGATGTGCTTGTTAGCAAATAAAAACTGGCACTGGCAAGCTGTCAGTTAGAACTGTTGTGATGTACATTTGTTGTTGTCAACTATGCAAGGGCTTGTTGAACGTATCCCTAATGCCTGGGAGTGTAGTGCAGAGCCCGTCAAGCATGTCTGTCTTTCCCCCTGTCTTCTTTTTCAACATTTTCCCCTTCTACTCAGTACATGACCCGCTCAAAAACAGATGGTGGAAAGGAGTTTAGGGAGAAATAAGTTACAAGGACGTTGTTTGTGAATTTCAGAGCCAAGAAAAAAAAATGCCAGGGGGACCTAACATCACAGGAGAAGTAGAAGGAGGAAAGAAAGGTGGATGCAAGAAGGGGGGATGGATAGTCCCCCAGCACACAACATCTGTTATCTCGGTGTCTATGAGCGTTGAGTCTCCAATGCGTCACCAAAGGGAAACTATATTTCCCACCAAAACAGACCACTCACTCATTTTATTTTGCTGTTTGTATGTCTTTTCATTCATGTTAGTTTTGACAGCCTAGTAAATGAGGCAGAAAGTACTACTCTAATTGGGACATTAGAGCTTTAATATGCTGCATTTGGATCTGAAAAAGTTTCATGTGGGAATCTGCCTTCTCAAAAAGGGTTTTGTTCAAGTGTTTTGTCCTAGTCGTTATGGGAATTTAAACTGATAAAACAAATACGGGCTGTTATAACTCCTGATACATGATACTTTATTTTCAGCAGTATTGAATTATTACAGGATACAAATCACATACTGTACATGAAGTGTTATGAGTATATTTTCCCACTAGTCATTCTGGTCTGTTGTCTAAATTGCCTAACTTTCAACTCTTGACCTTCAAATCAAGCATTTACAAATAAGTAGACGCTATCATTGATGCAAAAGTGCTGATACTATTACTTTATAATTTAAAAAGCTTTAACATTTACATGACACAAAAACGTTTTGATTCTTTATGTTTAACTTAAAAGGTGAACAATTTTAAAATTAAAAATTTTACATATAATCTGACCAGGTGACTGGTCAGATTGTAATATTTGGATACTGCACATAAAAACTTTGACCTGTTGTTGGGGAAAATCAAAAATCAAAGGATTGGCACACCATCAGGATTCATCCTCTGGGAACCATAAATGTCTGAACCCATTTTCATGAGTTGATGAGATTTTTAAGTTTCAACCAATGTAGTGCACCTACGGATGCACCAACATTGCCATTCCTTAAGCTGCACCACTCGCATGGCTAAAATCCAATGACAATTACAACTAACTACAGCAGTAGTGATAACTGTACACGAGAGGCACAAACTTGGACTAATGCCTATCAATGTTTATGGCAGGGTAGAGTTTTAATTTTGGTTTTAGTAATTAATTTACTCTAAAAAATGTTCCCAGCTATTAGTCCATCATGTTTTTCACCGGGTCATTTCCCCACCATGATCATGCTGTCAGTCAGAGCCCTGACAAGAGAGCAGAGTCCTGTCAGCTAAGTAATTATCTAGAGTGGAAGTCTGCCTTTAGAGATCTAGTGCTCACATAAGGTAACACTGACATGGTTTTACTTTTAATCACTGCCTCCATGCAGTAATTACTTAAGCCATTTGTAGAGTGTGTTTTTCATTAAGATGTGGTGACTAGATTATGGCTCTTTGTTGATCCAGGTGTAAAACTGTAGAGGTTGCTTAAAGTTTCGAGGCCTGGTAAAGTAAGGAAGTTTAGGACACAGTGTTTGTTTTGATATTAAAACTGGGCTTGCATTCTGATTACAGGTATTGGTTACCTGTTAGTAGTTGCTTATTTTCAAAATGTTATTAATTTATAAGGGATATTTTTGCATTTGCTTGTGTTCTGTCTTTTTGCATGCATGAGTTTCAGGGCCACCATATTATTCACAGTGTGCATCACATATGTTTCATACTTTTTTTTAAAGTTTGCAGAAAGTGAAAATCAGATGTATTATGCATCAGAAGCTGTATGTTGAAAGATAAGATATGAATATCTCACCCATCACATGCAGATGGAAATTACTTCATGGCTGATGGAAAACTTTTTCATATTATGCTGGTAGAAGAGTGAAAAGGACTCTAAATGCATGTAAGAAAGCCTTCTTGTTGCTGGGTTGCTGGGCCTAATTAGTACAAATGCAGCACATTTATACTGGGAGAAGACTGTGTTTCCTGTGCATGCTCCATGTTTTGTTAATACCAGAAAGCACAATTATCTCTAAACACAGCCTGTCCAGAGGCATGATATTAATACATGGAATCACATGCACTTAGCTACCCTTTGTGTAATGTAATCAGGATTAGTGTTTATTGGTATTTGTGTCTTTTCAAGTTTGCTTCACAGGATGTGCAAGAGCCTGAACTCTGACATTCTGCTCACAGATGTATGAAGGAGTCACTCTCTGCCTTTTGGCACTTTCCCTCCATGACAGCTGAGCGAATGAGCAGGAGAGACGGTGACAGAGACAAAGAGAAGGTTAAAAAGAGTTTCTTTTTAGCACAGTAATCTAACCTGTCCAGAGGCTTTAGATACCCTTTATTTCTGCTCTCTGTGGAGAAAAAAGTTTGGAGCGATTACTTTTAAACATTTATTTTCTGACAGTTAAAACTTACATTCAGTCTGAGTCTTATTTTTTTTGGAAAAATGAAACGCCTGAACAGTGCTGGGGCTGCATGCTATCGAGGGGTGACACTTGTCAACTGATAGCTACTTCACGGTTCCTGTCTGTTATGGATTACTGTTACGGGTGTGGTGTAGAATGACTAGTCTTATTAAAGCAGTTCTTTAGTGAGCAGAAGTAACACAAAGGAGAGTTATTATGGGCATTATGGCCTATCTGGTGAAAAATCTGCTTCATGCAAACACCACATTGCTGACTGATTTGGATATGCCAGTGGGCTCAAAGCACAAAGCAATAGATTTGGTGATGATATGATTGCCTTTAGTTATAAGGTTCTGACAGTGAAGGTGGAGGCAAATATGAATTCAGTACTTGGCAAACTACAAATAGCAGGTTTTTATGATATATTATATTTTAGTTTAGATTGTATTTAAATATTTCAAAATGATTTGTGTTTGGGAAGTTAAAAAAAACAACTAACAAGAAACAACAAACAACAAACTTCCTCATATTAGCGCTTTGGGTATTGGTCCTCCACCTGCTTTAGTTGACACGGCACTGAACAAGGCGTGTGCGTGTCTGTCTGCAAATCTGTATATAATAAACAAACAAACAAACAAGAAAAAAACATAAACAAAACAGAATATTTTCAGAATACAAGACAGTCTCAAATTTGGAAGTATACCACAAGTCGACCCCTTAGGTAAATCTTCCAGCAAAATTGCAAAGGTGTCCATGTTTGAAAGTCTTGTTGGCTTAGGTCGCTAATTGTAGCTCTTGGTAATGTGGGTTAACTTGCACCTGTTTTTGAGGTTAATGACCATCAGTGAGTGTCTCCTTATAGCGATCCTCATTTCAAACAGTTACATTATGTTTGTGTGTGTGCAATGCATATTTACACTGTTCACAAAAGCATTAAACCTGATTAACATCTACATATCCTCTAAGTGAATGAATGTTATTCGAGTGCCAAACATTAAAAGTTGTGGGCTTACAACACACTACTTACTGTACATCACTTACGGAGGCAAGAAGAACAGAACAAAAGGAAAGTTAATTCATGGCACTGTAGAAACACTTTATCTCAATTACAAATTATAACATGTTGAATGTAGAATGTTGATGGTAGACACCCAACAAAATCTGAGCTATTTCAAACATCTTGTATGTAAATGTACTATCATCTACATTCATCTGTTATGTCAAACAGAGTGGGATGTCTGGCAGACATTTTCAGGAAAACTTAACTCTAAGATTGTGATAAAATGGATAGAAAATAAAATGTATTTAATTCTCAACCTCATCCAGATAACACAGGTGACACTTTCTGTCCTCCCCTGGGAGTGTTTCAACAGCCAAAATGCCAGATCCCAACTGAGTAGAAAAATAATACCCTTAAGAAGATTTAAGGTGGTATTATAAATGTCATGCATTATCTTGTTCCAGCTCCTTACTGAAGCCACTCTATGTTTATACTGAGTGAAATATTTAAACCCCAGGCTCCATGTTTTTATCATTGCATCATTTCATTAAATAGAAATACTGTAACCTAATTATTTTGTGCATCACTTTATAAGAATTTCCCCCCAACATTCCTCATTTTGTCACATATCTTTGGAAACTTTCGGCTCCCCAATAGAATTAAAAGTAGATGTTTGTATGTTTAATCGATGTTGGCTGCACAAGAGCCTGCAGGCTGTTTGTTAAGGTTTGTGAAGCTTTATCCATGTCTTGATGCCAGTGCACACCTCACATTGTAGCAGACCAAGTTCATTCATTCACAATGATCAGTTTCCTTCAGGGGTTACATTTTTTTCAGCAACATAACTCTCCCTGATGTAGTACATCGGGAACGCTCTGAGGAACTTTCAGGTGAAATGACATTGACTGGTGACCACTACACCTTGTTGTCAGAACTTGACCTTTGGGAGGACCTAGAGCTTGTCATTTCATGGTTCGCTTGTTGATTTGCTTTTACAAAATATGGCAGCTGTCACCAGGGACTTTGTAATAACTATGCATATTTAAGTGGGATGATAGTATTCAGTTAGAAGTATATGCATACATTTTCCAAAGTAAGTCTTATATGGAGGATGCAAACAAACAGTTTTTTTTATTTTTTTTTATTTTGCTGAATCTTACATACATATAAAGAGAGACAACTACATCAAAAAAATTGTACAACATTAAATTAACCCTAATCATGATTATGCATCAGATCTGCATATTAACCAGAGAGAGAGATAGAAAGACAGATAAGTGAGCAAAATATAATTATAGTTTCCACCTTTTTCTTTTTTCCATCATGGCAATCAATTCTGCATTGTATCAATGTGTTTCAAGAAAACTAAAACTGTCAAACAAAGGCTGATTAGACAATGCCCTTAATAAGACAACCTCACTCTTCAAATAGCATATAATGGAACATTTCAATTAAAATGGTCTGGAGAGTGTGCCATTAGTCACACGTTTGTTTACTCTGCTGACTGTCAGTCTTTATCAATGACATAACAGAGAATATGGAAAATAACTGTAAACAATATTGTCATATGACTGTAATGATGCTCGAAAGGAGCTTTTGAATTTAGCTACAGTCATTTGGAAAATAATTACAATTATACCTCAACATTAATTTGATGTGTATGTGGGAGTAAATACTGTTTGTGTGTTAATGAGATGAATTATGTCAAATAATATTTGCAAGTGACATTCAGTCATCTGAACATGTACACATGATTTGCATCTGTGTATGTTAGGGATCATAAATAAAGTTTGAATGTGTGCATTATGTATGTTCACATCGCCTATATCATATTCCCAGCTCAACACTGTTGAGTTGGAGTATCGGGTAGGAGTGCCCTTACTGTACCTTCATTTCAAACAAACAATGAAACAACAACATATCAAGTTATCTACTTTCCAATACATACTACAGAAATGTAGTTGACTTCGGTTTCCTAACCAAGTCTGATGGCCATATAGTATACAGTACATTTATATATATACATGTATGTATATATATATATATATATATATATATATATATATATATATATATATATATATATATATATATATATATATATATATATATATATATATATTCATATATAAAACAATTGCAGTTTACACAGTATACAAAGGATTGCAGTGTTTTAAAATAAAACATTTAACTCTATACATTTTTCCACTTGATCTGATGGAAATTGCAACAAGCATTGAGGAAAGGGTCACTTTTTGTAGCCTATTAGTTTGGATGTATGAACTATTAATACAAATACAGAAGTGGACCAATGCTGCTACTTTGCAACACCCCACAACAGTAGCCATAATAATATACATGTTGCCTTTGATAGATAACTTATAGTCAAAGTTGACTTTATTGAAATTGAGAAATATGGCCCCAACTAATATGTTGTTATGAAGGTCTTTAAGCCAGTTATCCGCCATGTGTCAAAGAGTCGCACTGAAGGAATGATTTGGTCTATAAACATGTGACCTGTTACAGTATCCTAACAGAAAATATACATATACCAACTGTAGTATTGTTTTTTGAGTTGTTTTGTTTGTTTGTTTTTACAGGAATTAGATGGAATCAGGGCTAAAAGATGAGTGACACGACTCCAAAGGGATGCCTGTGTCTGTGTCTGACAAATAAGAAATCTTTCACATTCCCTACTGCTGTAGCCAGGATTATTAACCTATCTGCTTGAAAGGTTTACCCACACATTTCACACCCCACCAGCTATTATTAATACCTCTCATTAATGTAATCACTGCCATGAGTCCATGCAAAGTACCCATCTGTTTCTATTGTGAGTTGATTGTCTCCATTGTCTCCCTTACCCTCAGTAATTATTTTTTCGGTTGGTCTACATTAATATATTTCTATATTTTATTGAAGATTTAAACTCAGATTATGTTTTTCAGACTGTCCCTCCAAGAACAACAAAATCAGTTTAAGCAAGTGCCTCAAAATAATGTATTCAGGTGATATAAGCTCACTAGCAGCTGCAGTAATTATGATGGGAGCGAAGAAGGAAATCAGGTTTCATTGTTATAGAGCCACAAAGTTTGCATAGGAAAGAGGTCAGGGTGGAAGGATGGATCAACAAAACATCAGACTCTAACATGGGAAATTACTGTTTCCCCATTTCAAACCACGAGTCAACATTGAAGCTGTTTGCACTTGGTTTTAAAATGTGTTTCAGTGATCAGAACACAGGTGGACAGCCAAGACACATTGTCATTCAAACCTGTGTCTATGATGTGTCTCCAAGGTGTCCAGCTGACCACTTGTGTTCAAACGCTAGAAGGTCAAAGGGCCTCAAGTATAGTTACTACATCAGTCTGTCAGCAGACATTTTTTGTTTTCTTAGCTAACCTCATACAAAACAAACCTGGCTGTTTTGCATGAGGTTAGCTAAGAAAACAAAAAATGTTTCAAGAACTAATATACATTTGCAAGCTACTCAGACTGCTGAGATTTACAGGACAAAGTCATTTAGCATTGGTGTGCTGTCACCAACACAACCACCAGGTCTTTCATTGATGATGTATTTTCCTGTTACGTCCTTGTTGGGAAAGCATAAGAATGCATTAGCGTTTACACACTATAGTGACTCAAAACAGAAAACGGAGTCACTGAGAGGCTAAGTGAGGGAGCATTGCACTGCTGACTCGCTACATAAACAACAGAGCCATTTCCGTGTTTTCCGACTGAGTGCGTATTTATTTCCAACGTCAAACAAACAGACAAACAAGGCAAGGCACGGCAAGATGTTCAGGTACTCAATTTGTAGTTAGATTAAGCGGTCAACAAAAAATACGCTCTCCCTACTCACCCCCTCTCCCTGCCGCCGCCGCGGTAAACAGGTGAATATATGCCCATTCATTCAATCACTCAATCACTGCTCCATGACCACACCCCCCCGTGACGTGCATGAAAGGTGCAAAACTGACAGCTGAGGCCAAACACAAACACAAACCCGACTATATCAGCATATGGCACCAACACACACAATGGTGGTGTTGGTGGTCATTTACACTTGTATTTAACGCTGTCCACTTGGGATCCAATCACCCAAGATACATTTTAAAACCAAGTGTAAACAGGGTCCTTTTTTTTTGGAAAACCATGACAACAACTTTCCTACTACCATAACCACCTGGTTGTTATTGTAACCATGACAACTGAGGTCTCCTAACCATAAAGAAGTTGTTTGAACCCAAACTACAATGCTTCCCTGACCTTAACATAGTATTTATTTTAACCCACACTATGAAATCCCCCTAAATCTAACCAGTCCATCGCTATAGATAAGACATTTTTATTTTTCATCTGTGATTTGTAATGGTTTTTGAAAATGTTCAAGTCCATGTAACTGTGAGGGGCTGTGTGAGATAAATTGCCTCACATGACATGTGTGCAAGTGCATCAGAGAGACAACAAATTAATTCCAACGGCTTTTATTGCAATCATGTTTCTGGGTTGACTTTATATCTCTGCATTGATGCAATAGATGCTGCATAAGCATGTAATCTTATAAAGCTCGCTCCAGTCCTTATGGGAAGAGCCATGATAAAATGAACCAAGAAGATTGTAGATGTGTTAACTGCCAACTCTATATTTACTGTTCTCCCTTTTTTTGCACATTTTAATCATCACACCAGACTACACCTCTAGTGATTCCAGCTGTCTCGACAATCTGCATGAGTGGGCCAACAGCTGGATGGCCTCAAAAATGTATGTATGTAAAAGACAAAAATGTATTTAAATTGGACAAATTAAATGTGACACCCTTTATATGAGGTATTTTGAGGTAGGTATTTTTTTTAAAAGATCATTATTATTATTATTTTGTTTGCTTGTTTTTGGTGGCATTTATTTTTGCCTTTATTCGGTACTGGAAAATCCCTTGAGACAGGAAACAGGAGAGAGAGGTATGACATGCAGCACAGGTCAGAGGTTACAGTAATGTGGTATGCACCTTAACCAGTCGGCCACAGGGGCATCCCATAGTCACATGTTTGTTTTTTGTTTGTTTATTTTGTTTTGTTGACATTTACAACATCCAATGAACAGGTCAAAATTGTTGAACAGATGAGGTTCCTAAAGCTGAGCATTTTCTCAGGGTGTTAAAATCCTTTCTTCACATAGAAGACTTGATTTACATAACATCTTTTTCTGTTGATTTAATGACTGTGTTTCACTTTACTCTTTCCTCAACTTTCACTTTCACATCTGCAATGTAGATGACTGTTACAGTGTTTCTGTCAGTGGCTATATACAGTTTGCTCACACCTATTATCTTTAACTACAGCTTTTCTATCATATAAATCAAAATCAAAATTTAAAAAAACACACAATAGAAAAGCTACAATGTTGAATGTGAGGGACTGTAGAGTATATGTGTATAACGAAAAAGCAAAGCAGATGTACATATACTTATACTCTGTTTTCATGTCAATATCAACATAGTGCCACTTGCATGGTTGATGTCCACAGTTTATGCTTCCAGCAAGACTCAATGATGGGGGTAATTTATAGTTCTGCTGACAAAAGGAGAATCAATAAGCGATTATGTGGATATGGCAGAGCACGATGTTATCACCCCTCAGCAATAACACACCATGCATTCATAAACACAACAAGCTTTTGTTACAATTGCCCACAATATGCTCAAAATAGGTGCAGGTCAGTAGGAGTGTCTCAATGAAAACACAATACTTTTACTCTATGTGGACCAGTAATAAATGCAAAGTGATGGATCTCACCGTTTATTGTCATGGAAACTGCCTTGAAACCCCAGGACCACCAAAATCTCTGCAGGCTGCAGCCATGGGTCTATGCATGGTTCTCTTTAAAGGCTTGCCTAAGTCGTCCCCCCCCCCCCCAAACACACCCAACAATGGCAGATTTCTTCTCCTCCCTCCTGGGTACTGATTTCACATTCACGTCCATTATGCATGAATGTCAATGGATGCAGTGAATCAATGCAAAACAGAATAATAAATCATGTATTCCATGGGTTCTTCCTCCCTTAAGAAATGCAGGAGAGAGAAGGTTGAATGCCACAGCCAGCTTGGCAAAACAAGTTATTTTGGTGGGAGGCCTTGCCTTGCAACTGGTTTGTTAGTAAAGCCTTAGACCAGGTATAGTTATTAAAAGCAGGTTATTTACTGTCTCAACAACAGTCGGTTGACAAATAACTGATAGCATATGAACACACAAATGCCTCATTGTCTCACCATCCTGAACGCATCTTGGATATCTTCAATAACTTACATGAGCTTTGGAAAATGATGAGGGTGTTGGTGCCTGTCTAGTTCTGAGCACTCATCTGTTTCACTGACAGGCAGAAAACAGAGAAGAAAGGGAGACGCACAGAGTGGGTGGAGGATGAGCTGTAAGAAGAGTACAGAGCAGGAGATACCCAGAGGCTGACTGCAAGTATCATGGGAGTTCAACAAAGTGCAGCATGGCCCTCCAGCTGGAGTACAGAGAGAAGTGTCTGCATTTGTGTGTTTGTGTGCATGCAGGTTTGTGTGTCTTTTTGGGCTTCAACACATTTGTCTCTGAGTGCATGTGTAAGTTGATCCTCTCCCTGTTGATGTACATGCCAGCATGCGTGAGTGCATGCGTATACAGTAAGTGATGTATGTGTGTGTGAAGAAAAAGAGAGTGAGAGAGACAACACAAAGGGTGGCAGGTGTGAGCCATTGACCACAAATGAGGCCACTGACTGACGGCTCGTCTTTGTGGCCAATCTTGTCCCAATTTATCGTCTCTCCCTCTCCCAGACTTCAAGCCCATTTTCCCTTTGATGGACAATATGTCCTACTTCCCTGCAACACTTGTCTTCTATATAATTAAATGTCAAATAACTGTTACACATCACTTGGACCACAAATGTATTATTTGTGACAAATAGAGCACTAAATCTCAGATAGAGTAAAAAAAAAAAAAGAAAAAGTCTGGGTTTTTGCATTGATTGAAATATTGAGGACAACTGGACAACCCTTTTTGCAAAGTTAGTGTCTTTCCAAATTAGAAAATCAAAGCTTAAACTTTGTTCACTAGAAGGCAATGTCAAGCAGCTGTCTATATTTAGGTCTTCAGTATTTTACTTCTAAAGCTATATTTTGAGTCCATATTACTTTTTTGGGACTATGTGATGTCGAGCAAAGATTAAAGATAAGTTAGGAAGCAAATCAGTATATTTTTGGACCAATTACAGTTAACTACAGGACACGTACAGATGGTTGACAAATGACAGAAAAAAACAAAGTCTTAGTAATGTGATACACTACTGTGAGCCTCCCAAACAGATGCTTCTTGGCTTGCATCATAAATTCTGCTAGTGTCTGCTTGAGGGACTAGGAGTCATTGGAAATCATTTGTCTTTTGATAATGGTGGTGGGACAACCCAACCTTAGATTTGGTGGCTGTCACGGCCATAGCATATGATTCACATCATTTTATCACCAACAATTTAAAGACCTGTATGGAAGCATCTACATTTGTTATTTTTCTCCACTTACTCAGATTTTTTTCCCTCAATTGGTTATCTGTTTGTACTAATGACTTATACTGGATTCTGACAGATGAACACAAACATTTATCAATTTAGTAGTCTGATGGTGGGCCACCACTCATTAATGCATTAAACTAAGGCAAAATAAAAGTTGCATCAATTGTTGGATGAGAGAGATGAGACTAAGCCAAAAAAGTAAAGTTGTGAAGTGTAAAACCAAAACAATGAACTGAAAAATGCTAAAATGCACAAAATGCTCTGTGGAATCGAAGGAAACTGCAGAGCTACAACACATTTCACATTAGGCATAGTCATTTGGTCCTTTGTGAAAGTCTTATCTTATTCTAAGTAGCTCAGTATCTGACTGAAGATTTCGCACTTGATATCATTAAACATCAATTCGATATCATTCAAGCAAGACAGAGAGAGAGAGAGAGAGAGAGAGAGAGAGAGAGAGAGAGAGAGAGAGAGAGAGAGAGAGAGAGAGAGAGAGAGAGAGAGAGAGAGAGAGAGAGAGAGAGAGAGAGAGAGAGAGAGAGAGAGAGAGAGAGAGAGAGCACAGTTAACACCAACTCTCTGAACACACTAATATCTCCACCCTAACTGCTTGTGGCAATTTACGCTGATCTTTGTCAATTAGATTTGCATAGGAAGTGGTCAATGCTGTGCCGAATGTGTGCCCTGTGTCTTTATTATTGCATATTTGTTATTGCAGTGATCCTAAAGTAACGGAAAGTAATAAAGTTACATTGCTGTAATATTGTGGTACTTGGATTATGTTACTGAATACATTTTTTTAACAGGTAACTAGTAACTGTATCAGAAAACAATTTTAAAGTAATCCTCCCAACACTTGTTTGTGTTTTTGTTCCTTCATTTGGATGTTTGACCTTCACTGTGCAGAATGATGTATGTGCAAAGACACAAGGCGGCTGTTCTACATTCATCTGCTGTGTTCACCTTAAATCTGAGTTTGTGGCGTGCACCTACTAGCATGATTTGTGACATCACATCCTCATTTTTTTGGAGCCAAATCTTAACTTACACAAGTGTGATGTAGAAACATGGACTTCGCAATGAAGTAGGAGACATCTTATGTCCAACAGTTTCACTTTTGAAGTTTAAAACATTTGCATATTCAAAGATCCTGGAACTTTTAATGAGGGAGAAGCGAATGTCATTTTAAGGATTTTAGCGGTATAATTGAAGTTCTTTTGTGGAAAAAACATATTAGACACAAATTATTATTCAAAGTAAGGTATTTTATATTCATCTGTATAAAACCTGTCTGGAGGGGATCTTTAATTTAAAAAGATAACTCCACAAGGACAGCGGCATCTTCAGCTGACATTACTGTCTTCCAGAGGCTGTAGCGGGCTCACTTTTAAAGCTAATGTTAATATTCTGGTATCATATGAAACTTGATGACCTAAGGTGTCAATTGGTACCAGCCATTTAATGACCTAAAGTTTGGCTGAATTTTGGTTTGGAAAAAACTAGCATGGCCATTTTCAAATGGGTCCCTTGACCTCTAACCTCAACATGTCTGAATGAAAATGGATTCTATGGGTACCCACAAGTCTCCCATTTACATACATGTCTACTTTATGCTAATCCCATGCAGCTCTGGGCAAGAACCATGCAGTATAAACGTGTTTTGCCTATTCCAAAATTGGTTTATTTGAATATTTTTGCAAACAGTTGCCCATAAACAGTTTACATGATTGTGTTATGACTGCTGAGACTCTTGTGGATCCAATGAGCCCATTTTTTTTATTTATGTGGGATGATGTTAGTCCCCACAATAGCCATTTCATTGTAGAGAAACCATTTTTTTTTAAATTGACTTCTCCCATTTTGACCTCTAAGATAACCACAGCCTCATGAAACTTTACAACCACAAACTAAAGACCCAGGATATTCAGAGGATGTATTGCTTCTGACAAAAGGGGGGGTTCTCAGCTATTTGCAGACCAGAAGTGCTTGGCATCCAATAGAAAAAAGCAATTCTTACAGAATTCTCTAAATGTCAAAAGTTTTTGAAATCGATTACAGTTACATTTTGCAACAAATCTGTGTAACAAATGCTATCAACCCAAAACTTACGGAGACATAATTGAGCATGGGAATGGCTATCATATACTTCAATCATAATGCTTCATGTCATACATTCTAAGCTTTAAAAATGTGAATAGGCATCCAAACGAAATTATTATTACAGATTTATGACCAGAAAAACAGCCCAGAGCAAAGCTGAATCTCAAATTAATCTTCAGGTTCCCAGCTCCCCAATGATCTATGCTAGCAAGTGGTGCAGTGCAAGAAGTTAATATTAAAGATTCCCAGCATTGACAAGGCAGTTATGATTGAACTGATTGTTAATCTATTTAAGTACTGTATGTCTATTGAGTCATTCCACTAAAGCTACAATTTTTGGTTTTGTTAAACTTTTTTCCATGTGCAGTATCCTTCCTCTGTTTTTATTCCACAATAATTCTGTGCTATTCACCATCTTTTATTGAAGTGACAAGCGATATTATTGCTTTCTGAAGCAATATCCTGAATCTCACACATTTATTTATTTTATCATTTTCTTTCACCAGGTAGTCACATTCAAGAGAGATGTGTGAAAGTTCGTAGCATCAATGGAGACACAATGTTGGTCCGACTTTTTAAAATGTACAAATACAAAGATGAAAATGCGAGACCACTGAAACACTCAGAGTACAGTGACCAGTTACATTTTCATCATTGTCTGAGCTACATCTGAAAAGACTCCAGCTGAGCATAGATAGTTTGCTACAGCTAAATATACTTTGTACAGGTATGAATAATAATATAAAAGTGTTGACAAAGAAATTGGACTAAATTACTCATCTTTCTCTAAATAATTAGTGTAGAAGTAAAGTATTGATTTATCAGGCAGTATTCTTGGTGTTTTTGAAAGAACTACTTATCCTCCACTTACCGCTTGCTTTTTCTTTTGCATAATAGTTCCAGTATTTAAAAAGCATTAATGTGATTCAATGAAATTGCATCTTACCGAAATAGCTTAACATTTATATCTTCTCTTAATACAAAACACGTGGTTGAAGTGAGATGCTGTGTGTGTCTGTGTATGTATGCACCTCAAGAGACAACAGAGTAGTAATGTTGCCATGTTTGAGACTCCATGAAGATGATGTAAAAAAGGTTATGAGGCAACAGCAGATTCACAGTTTAATCAATTGTATCGCATGTTGCCATAATGCCTATGTGCAAAATATGCCAGCATAACACACACACAAACACATTTGCATACATGTATTGAAACGTACATGCAGGAAGAGGATGATCATCACAGAAATTCCACATTCAGTTATGTTATAGTCAAAGGATCATAAACATATTTGTACACAGTTAACAGCATCCCCTCCATGCGCACACAAGCCAGTGCTTTATCAATTGAGGGAAATGCTATGTGCTCTGTGTCTAATTGAAAGCAAGCAGATGGTTGTGGGCTTTCATAAACGAAACTCAACATCAGGTGCTGAGACGTTTTGAAGATCCCGTCAGGAGCACGGAGAGGAATGAAAACAAATCTCAGTACCGTTAGATCAGACACAGGCATGCCCACACCCATGAGGGAGCCCCCAATCGATACTAAAACAGTGAGAACAAGTCCAGGCCAAGACACGAGAGAGTGATAATGAGAGAGGAGACAAAGAGGATGGGGGAGAGTAAGAAAGGATAGGGGGAGAGAGAGAGACAGAGAGAGAGAGAGAGAGAGAGAGAGAGAGAGAGAGAGAGAGAGAGAGAGAGGGAGAGAGAGAGAGAGAGCAGTCAGGTGCGATGGGGAGAGAGCAGTGAGAATAAGAGAGAAAGAGATTAGAGACTAGGAGAGTGGGTGAGAGAAAAAAACAGGCCTTTTGGCAGGGGCTTTGCCTCTGAGCAGCATGGCTGAAAATTCGGAATCTGGCAATTTAATTGTTTTAAGCTGCTTTAAACAAGTGTTCATTTTGCCTGGAGAAATGTGACATAATCAGAGCTACAGGCCAATGAAAAAAAGCAGCTTTGAGTGGATGAAGACACGGGCATAGGAAAGTGACATTTAGTCTTCTAACATCACTTTAGAAACTGAGTTGCTTTTCTTAATGCCCCAAGTTCTGATAAGCATAAATCCTGATTCAGTCCCTAACGAATTGAACACATATTTTTAAAAGCCGGAATGAAAAATGATCATGTCAAAGTATAAAACGTCTGGATACTGATATAGACAGCCACAGGTTAAGCTCCAGTGCACTCTCCTCTCTTTCCCCTGGAAGTTTGCCCTTTGATCGTTATTTGGTCTTATATCTAAGCTTGCTGCTGTGGAGGGGTAGTTCTCAGAGCAGTACACTGCTTATTATATTTTGCAGGAGGAAGCTCTCTACTCTTCCTGAAAAATGAGGATTAAATTGTCCTGCAGGAAAGGCTGAATTGTGCCTCAGCTGATGTGGTTACACATCCGGGAGTACATATCGTGCCTGGTACAATGCACTATGGATGGGTCCCTTATGGGCAAGCTAATGTGGCTTCTTATCAACATTTGATCCAAATTGCATCATGTTCTTTTAATGAGGTTGCAATTCAGCTTGGGGGGGTGTTTCTCAGCGATTGGAACAATAAGCCAGGCTTACACATATGTGTGGGCATATGCGTAACTTTTGATGTACAGTATGCAGAAAAACACACACATGACACGTGACATGAATACACAAGGCAATTAAAACAGTCGCCAACACATGGTATAGATTCTACTTGCAGCCTTTTGTTTAGGTACGTTCGTGTGGTTATTTCTTTTACACTTGTATGTATTGTGAATAATGTTTATGGGTCATTTTAAATGTTCTTTGGTGAACCTGCCTTCTGACAGGAGTTAGATAGAACAAACAGCTTTCTTGGTGCTCAGGCCAGCATTATGCTTTGTTGAAAATCGGAAGGTAAGATAAGATTATCCTTTATTAGTCCCACGATGAAGACCGGGTGTGCAAGTCGATTCCTCTGTGAGCCTTTGCAACCTTTGATTACCCATAACACCCTTTCCTGTGTAAACCCACTGAAACGTTTATTGTATCTACAGAGAACCACAATTCCTGTCTAAGTACATCCTGCACTATCACACATATATACACACCCTGCAACTATATCAACTTTGTAACCATCAGCAGCATTTAGTGAATTTAAATCTTGACAAAAAGAGTCATATATCAAAAACTGCCCAAACATTTATTTTATTTACACCCACTAAGCACATCATCTAGCCTCATTTAGCCCCTTTAGAGGGAAACATGGTTAGACCATCATGCCATGCCAACAGTGGGCTATTCATTCTTTGGGAGGATTTATGCCTGAAGCATTTTGGCAACACTTTGCATTGGAGATAAAGAATTGGCTGCTAGAGGGAGCGCAATCAGTAAACACAAAACCAAGCAAACATGGGATTCAATGTGTACCACCATTTTCTGAAAACACCCCCATCTTGGTGTTTTAGCTCAACTTCAAAGGTCTGTGTGCGTGTAATTTTGTGTGCACTGTACATTTGCATGTGTGTGGAGGCCTGTGGGTGTGCATGCATGAATCAAGGCCATTTGTTTGTACTTATTTATTTGTATACTAAAATATGTTGAGCATAATCATTCTGCAACACCTTTTCATCCCACTTGAGAGAACTAGCAAAAAAGTGCAGGGTCCTGGAGCACAAAATGCATTTAGGAATGCATGAAAGTGACAATCCATTAAATAGACACTCACAAGCTGTAAATTAGCCATGCCTTCAGAATATGCGTGTTATTAAAAAAGAAGAAAAAATTCAGATGTCAGACAGTTCTACTTGTCAACCACCTACTCAAAGAGATACATGCATATGTTCACCAGTTGCTGTGATACTTAGCCATACCTGCCAAATGCTGATTTCTAAAAATAAAGATGGCTCCCCATTGCCAGAACACACACACACACACACACACATACACAGGCACAACGCCTTGAAACTTTCCCTGCAAAGTCCCACATAGTCCTGGCTAAATATAAAGGCTCCCATCTCAGGATAAACTTTCCCCAACACAGCAGATGGCAATGATTTACATTTAAAACAACAGCCTTATCTGCTGCTCATGGCTGGTGCTGGAGGAGCAACGGTTCAAATGGCATCCTTTCCCACTCTCTTCAGCCATGCCCTGAAGGGAGAATACAGACACATCTGTTATTGACCTGCAAGCTGGCTAATGAGGAGCAGGCGGTGGACATGTATCCTGACACTGGAGCAAGCGTGTGTGTGTGTGTCTGTGCAAAGCTGTTGTACAGAGGAATAGTGAGTGGATGCTGCAGCTATGTTCATCCTCACATCAAATAAGCTGTTGAGTTTTAATCTCTCACAGTAGAAGGTTTGTGGTGTTGTCACAGATGGCATACTGTTGAATTACAAAGCATAAACAGTGTGACAAAAAACTACATAGACTTCCATTTCAATCAATAAATCAATGTTTCATGCTTTAAAGCTACATTGATATTTATTAGCCCCCCCTTTACCCATTTACACATCCATCAGACACAAAGTAAAATATTAGCAAACATTTCCAGATGTGTTTCTAGCCACCAGCCTGTTCTTATAGATACAGTATATTCACCAATGATTGAGAAATATATCTACCCCTTTAGCTGGCTATAACAATCCCCAATTAATCAGTTTCCAATACAGGAACTTTTCTAGGGGCCCAGGAATCATTTTAGAAACTTACTTGCATTTTGAACAAAGGAGCCAGGAAATAAATTAAGACTAAGGCATAATTCCTTATGCTAAAAATGTTCTGCTCTGGGTGACTTTCCGATTGCCAAAGAACTATCGGGTTAGACTTTGCAAGGCTCAATTTCACAGATTTGTTGAACACAAACCAAAATGGCTTGAATTCCAGTTGGGTAGTCAACCTCAAAAATACAAATCAGCTCAAAAGAGGAAACAAGGTGGCACACCATTAAAGAAAACAATGCCACATCATATGAGGATACAATGGCCTTATAGTGTTAAAGTCACTTATATAAATAAATGATCTGTATAGCTGACAGGGACTGCAGATTCACATTATATTTGTATGAGGGTTTAGCAACACCTCTTATATTGCATATTATCCTTTTATCAATAGTTCATATTGAAAATACTGATTCATGCATGTGGTGAGGGTAAGCCTAATAGGTGGGTAGCAGTCATTCAAGAGCACCCACAGCCACCAAACACTATTATTTCACACGGTGCTCTTTGTCAGAATAAAGCCACACATACATGCACATATACACACAGCATAACACCAAAAGGTCAGAGAGGTTTTGTTTTCATCGTGAGTGATGTCAATGCTCTGTCACCCTGAGCCATTTTGAAAGTGTTGCGATACCGAGCCTCTCTGTTTTAGTGACACTTTGGTCCCAGAAGAGGCCTGAGGCTCTCAGGCTGAAAATGTATCTCTCTGTATCCAACCTACAGCTTGCCAGGAAAGTTCTGTCTGGAGGCACTTAGGGGACAGAGTAGGGGACATCTCTCCCTATTTGTCTCTCTGTCGATCTCTAGTTTTTGTATTTTTCTTTACAACCAAAGAGAAATTCTCTGCTTGTAACAAAACCATTATTCATATTTGAAATAGAATTTAGGGCAAAGTATTTTAAATGTCAAGTGCCAAAAAAACAACATAAACAGAAGACAAATGCCACAGTAGAAAGATTTTTTTTTTCTCAAAATTCCTTATTCATATGCAGTATTTTTAATATATCTTTGAACAAAAAATAGATAGATATGCCTTTAAAGAATAAGCAGGGTAAATTGGATGAATAAGACATGTGTAAAAGCTGTGCAGGACGCACAGGGCAAGGATGCATTTAAGAATTCCATGCATTCAATCCATTCATGTTGAATAAATCTCTTTAAATAGTCTTTTATTTCATTGCCATTTGTTACTCAGCTGCAATGTTTCTTTTTTGCCTATTTAAGTTTATTTTCAATGGATACCACCCAGTCCTAAGTAGCTATTCTACATCTGCTGTATATAAAAGTTTCTTTACAATCCAGGTAAGCACATTTTAAACCTTAAGATTTCAGTTAAGGTTGATACATGTGGTGACTGTTGGCAATGGCTAGTGCCAAGGTCTGCACAAAGCACACATGCAAGGAGCAAATGAGGGAAGCAAAATTGCTCCCAAAAGGTGCACAAGCAGAAAAAACATATTTGTTTACAGAGCAGCCAATCAGAAGAAGAAAGACAGTAATTGGCCTTACAACATCATGCTGTGGATCTCATACTGTAATTATTATGTATTTTTCCACACAACAAAACTTCAACTTTATAATTTCATGTTTGTCTTACAACAATCATCAGTTGCCCAAACAAACACTGAAACTGTTTTTGCTTGCAGTATTAATTCCATACTGACCATCAAGAGATTCTCTCCAAATGAGTTTACAAGGTAAGTGAGGCAGATAAAATCCACTATCCTTGTTATGGGCAAAAATGTATTTAAAAGTTTGTCCAAAGATGATACGAGGATTTGGCCATCTGAGCTAGTTAAATGATGTGGATATCCTTTACAGGTTTTTCTGTAAAAAAAAAATATATATATAATAAAGTCTCTCTTTCTATCTCGGTGGACAGTGATTTCCTGTTCAGCTCTGGTAAAAGAATGAACAAGAGGGATCAAATGACAGTTACTTTGAAAGACATTGACTTGATTTGACTAATTTTAAATGGTGAAGCTTCATATTAGTCTCAAATAAACTATTAAATATATTTTTGCATGGATGGAGTACTGTGGATTTTGGCTCCCATCATATCCATTGAAAGTGCATTATGAAGAGATTTCTTAATGGCCAGCATGAACAACAGGCATGTTTACATTAATAACATGTACATGTTCATTTTGGCATCTGACTATTGGGTTAGGACATACTTGAAAAAACATTGAACCTGTTATTTTATGTGAAGCAGCAGCATTAGGAAATGTGCTCTGATACTGCCTTAGAAAAGAACAATAAGTAGTTATCAAATAAGATTAATTTCAATTACGATATAATTATAAACATTAACATCAGAGTGCATGCAGTGTTTCCTGTGAATCCCTACCTACATTCATGGGTAGGTAATGAGAATCCTCTTTGAGAATGGCAAGTAACAGTGAAAATACTTAGAAAGGAATGGCTGTTGCAGACACAATCCTCACCATTAATAGTGCAGAGGAAAAACATTAAATAATGAATACTGTAAAGATTACAACTTTGAAGTTTAATCATATATGTTATAAACAGCTTCACTGTCATGTGGGGAAGATCAATCAGTGCACACCATGGCATCCATTTTTATATTAAGTGTTATTTCCACCTACACAGGCTGGTTTTAGTTTTTGGTGGCAAATACAAGTCCATCCTATCCAATTTGCCCTTCCTACTTTAATGATGGGAGAGTTAACTGTTGCTTATTTTTATTCCCTCCAAAGTCGCAGTGAGATGGATCACTGACCTCAATTACCAGTGATGTCCTATTGGACATTTTCTTCATTGTCTATATCCATTGATTGTGTGACCACATTGGAAAACGTGACAGTTAATTGGACTCGGGAGAGTTTTTCTTTTGGTTGTTGATGTCATTTAAGCCTGTTCCCTTTCCTAATTAGCTTTGTTTGCATTATCAGTCTGTACTGATTCCAAAGTCACACTGACATGACTAGTGGCTTTTCTTTTGAAGACTGTGGGTCCTATTTTCCTGAAATAGGGCACAGGCGGAGATCCAAGTCTTAATTCCTGGTGCATGACTCTTGTGGGTGTTATCAGCAATTTTCTGCAATTTTCCTGACCATCAGCGTTGATGCAACCCAGGCTCAGGCAGGCTCAGGCAGGTGCAACATGAAGGAAAGACTGAATACTTTATTAGTGGGAGGATTACAGAATCATCAGGTGGAGCCGGATGAGCTTCAGTAATGACCAATCACATAAGCTCCTCTCATTCCCTAAACGCAGCAACATGTGAAGCAAAGGAGAGAGAAAAGAGTTCACCTCTGAGGAGCGCCTGACAACGTTCCAAATTATAAATTCACGACACCACAAATATTAATGTGCCTTAATCTAAACATCCTGAACAATCAACATAAAAACCTATGCCTACCTAACCTAACCTACCTATAAACAAATAAACTCAATTCTATTCCTGATCTGCATATTTGAATGTCCTCATTCATTCTTTTGAAGTATATATAATAAACAATAAATAAATTAACAAATAAGTATGTTTGGAAATGTGATGGCTAGTGTTTGAATAGCATACAAATGATGAATGGAGGTATCCATACTGTGCCGGCTGGGTGTGAGTGAACTGGATTTGGTTTAAAATGTTTTCACAACATGTTTTACTTGTGACTTCTGGTTGTCAGAGGGTATTTTACACACTTAAGTCATGAAAACTGCCCTACATCTGTGTTTGTGTCTGTAACAGGAGGCTTTCTGAGCAGGTTTTATTGCAAACATGATTTTGTGTCAAAATGAGCAGCAAAATTGCACCGCACTGCCTAATCTGCATGAACGCAGCCTCAGCTGCACCTCTCCTCCCATGTTGGCGCAAGTATGCTCCTTTGGTGCCAGGAAATTACCAAACAGGCACAGATGCAAAAATTAGACTTGTGTCTGATGAAAATTGAATAACGACTGTGTCTACCCTGGTTCTGGCCTTGTACTGGCAGGAAAATAGGGCCCAGAAGATTTTATAGGTTGCTGATGGAAATTTGAGCAATCCTTTTTGTGATCATCTTTATTTATTGATTCTGAAACTAAGAAGGCCCTAAATTCAGCACCCCGCTGTCAAAATAAAAAAAAGATAATAATAATAATAAACCAAATCTATTCAGAAAATTAAACACTCTATTCTTCTTATTCTACAACATACGATATGCTGAAAAAAGCTGCAAACTCGCAAAACTGAACAAAAATACAATACAATTTAAAAAAACAACAACAATACAATAAAAGTTAATTCCCTCTGCTGTGCGATTAGTCCAATATTTAGCAGGCTGGAGTGAGTGGACTAACTGTATCTTAGGCACACACCAGTGCTCATGAGCCTGAGAGAGCCAGTAAACACAGACATCAATTTCATGGATTGGACTTCAGTGTTTAGCTCCTACAAGGGGACACTGGAAAGTGTCCTCCATTTCATGCATGGTTTGTTTTTACACCTCACCACAACCCACACTTCCTATGTTCAAAGTAGTTTACTAATCACTACAAGGTCATCATCTCACTACCAAAGTGTACGTTGTTGGTTGTAGTGTGACAATGGTCCTGTCCTATTGATTACTTTGTGTAACATATGTATGGTAGGTAAACACAAAGCTTGTTGATATACAGTATTATTGCATGTGATGAAAACTAGGTCACAAAATCATCACCAACAAAACATATTTGTTTGTTTTTTTACATACAAACATCATACTGTAAGATCCAGAAGCTTACAGGCCGAAGCATTATCACCTCGCCCCTTGAACACCAGCGTGTATCACACTGCACAGTTCAAATGATCACAGGAACCTCAGCACATAATCAATGCATGGCAGCATGAATATGTATTGTGAATGGTGGATGTAAGTATGCAACTGACAGAAGTCATTCTCCCATTTCACTACAGTTTGCTTGAAGTAGGGAGAGAGAGTGGGTGGACTCAGGCCCAGCTTAACATTGTGCGGTGCCTTAGGGGGACCACACTGTGTCCACCTCCTCCCACTTTAAACATAAAAAAGAGAAATTTACTATGGCTATAAAGGCCATGGATTTACATGAACTTACTGCTAAAGTAAAGGTTCAACACACATACTACAGATAAATGTAAGACTCAACCAAAAATCCGATACAATAGATAGAAATGCCCATATGAACCTTGACACTGATGCACAAATCTGAATGCAACTCACATCCCAAAGCAGCATGTCATGCCAAATAATACCATAAATGGCCTGTAGGAAGACTACATTGAAAACCATTACAGAGTAGGTCTAAAAAATCATTACACACCTATACCAAATAAGGTAAGGCCAATAATGACTGTTGCAAGCAACCATTTCAACAGTTGACTGATCACAGAGCAGTCGGGTGAAGTGATGTGAAGTTATAAGGAATAGCAAATTGACAATGTATTGCAATGCAACAGTCTTAGAAATGATAGTTGTTTTGTTGTTCTGTAGTTTCCAGAAACATACTTATTAAATGAATTCAAACAGATTTTTGACATGATTTTCATTTCAAGGCATTTTTCATGTTCTAGTCAGAAACAGCAGGTACAACATTTATAAAGGACTTCTTTTCCCTTTCACTTTTGTAAAACAGACAATTAACCAATGTATTAACCATAACACTAAGAAATCTCTCTCCCTCTCTCTCTATCTCTCTCTCTCTCTCTTTCTCTCTCTCTCCTTGCCTCTGTTGTGCTGAAATAGGCACAGCAGTGGCTAATTTTCAATGTTTTTCTTATTCCTACATTCATTGTTCTTATTAATAAGAATAATGATAGATAAAATTTAAATCAAGTGCTTTATTCAATGTTGTAACTGCTGTTTCTGATCACAAAATGTATTACTTTTTATTTATTTATTTATTTTTCCTTCTCTTTCAGATTGGTGTCCGCCAGCAGGGCAAATTGGCTGGTGCACTGGCCCAATGCAATATATGGATAATCCGGTCCAGGGAGGATTTATGTTCCCTCTAGTTCTATGGTAACTATGGTCTGGCTCTGTGAGATGCAATGTCACAGCAAGATGGTTTATTGTGGTTCCCATGCTTAACTAAGCACTGTACCCTAGTGGTCTAAATTGAATTGCGGATTAAATGCATTGCTAGCTTGCTGGAAGAAAAGGGCCCACTTAACACTAATCCAGAGGACACACATGCCAAGTGTCTAAGCATTCAGTGCTCATCAAGTGTGGATAATGGGATAGAGCCAAGATCAGTCCATGCCTCAAAGCTTTGGACAAGGTAAACACCTGTTAAGAACCAGCCAAACTAGCACTGAATAGTCCAAACGAATGTTGAAAGAAATTATTTGAAAGAAATTATTTTCAAAAATCATGACACGCTAATATCAATCAACATAAATACACACTACAAATATTTAAAATTCTGTCTCAATATCCAAACAAATTCCATCTTTCTGTATAAAACTGAAATACATAGAATAACAAGAAAATCTGCAGTAACAAGTACAGATTCCTAGACTGCTATACATGACTGCTCTTCCGAACACAACTCATCCTCCTATCATCTTTAATAAAGTAGGTTTTATTCCCAGATTACTTAAATATCCCCTCTAGACATATATTAAAGGGATGCATAAAAGTACTCGGCTTGGGACAATAATGTGTGTTTTTTTTTTTCACAAAATAGGAAAAACATATCACGTTAAAATACTTAAAATGGCATTTACTCCTTCTCCCTCATTAAAAGTGACCAAATCTGTGACTGTGTAAATATATTTAATCTCAAAAGCTTTCCTGTTGGACACAAGATGTGGCCTACTTCAGTTTAAAGTCAAATCTCACTCTTGTGTACAACAAATGCATTTTCCACTTTCAGCAGATAAATGTGTAAACATCCAACTGAAGCAACAGAAGAAAAACATGTTTTTAAGTGCAGAGGGACTTTAAATGTTGTCATCAGCTGCAATTTGGGTTGGATGGATTTATTGACAGAGCTGAATCTGGTTCACAGGATGTAGATGACCAATAGTGTCTTGGGTTAAAAAAAAAGAAAGTATTCTATATTAACTGGTGGGCATTTATATTCATCTCACATTTTTGAACTTAGTTCTCCACACGTACTTGATTTGCATTAATGCCATTTGGAGGGAGAGGGAATTCTCAGAGGGCTACGTTGCACTTGACATGATCACTATGACTTAACATGTACTTTCTTACTTCTCAGGCGTGAAGGGCAAAAGGATCTGACAGCATTAAAACAGAGAATGGCTGAAATAAAGGGAGTCAATGCACAACGGAACTCCTTGTTCCGAATGAACTACCCACACAGTTTCAGCTTTTGGGTTCTCTGATGAGATACAACACTCTGCCCCTTTTTCCCAGAGGTGCCCTTGCCCCTAACCTTTATAAAACTGGTGACTGCAGTGACTGAACTCATTGTGTCTCACTTGTTATACTGTAAGTTCTGAGAACGGTGAAATATGACTATCTATCTACATTATATATAGAAATAAAGCTATAAAAGGTGCAGCAAATCAACACAAAAATGTTTCTGTCATTACCTTTAACTTATGATGAAGCATTTCAATCCTAATGAGAGTAGTCACTTCAAGGATGACAGTGTCCCTATCCTTACAGGGGTCACTGAATTGTCTGATAAAGCTTCAGCAAAAAAAAGAAAATCATTGGTCATATGTTCAAAAGCCAAAAAAATAACACATTACTGGTCACCTGACAATCATCTCTTGTGTCTTTTGATACCACTGAAGACAGCTGTCTATCAGAGGCAAAGGTGGAAATAGGTTAGGTTATCTGAAATGGCTGTGAGAAAAAGGGGAAAGAGGGGATCGGGAGGGCTCTGGAGGCTTGTGGGGCCTGCTGGAGTGCTATGTGAGATTTGCATGGGGGCGATGGGGAGCTGGACACAGGCTTTAGCTGGTGGTATGGACTGCTGCGCAAATCCAGGAGGATGCTACATGCTTTCCTCTTGGGAGGGGGCATGTAATTGAGAGTTTGTCCTCTCTACTTTGGAAGCCTGTACCAAATGAGGGACGAACTACATGCAGCCAGCTTGTGAAGAGGTGGTATATTATTGGGAGCGACAGTCAATGGGATAGCCAGACTGCTTGGATACAGCCGTGGAGAGTGGAGACGGTAACAAGGGGTCATCAGACTCTTCAGATAGAGGGGGAATGTGGTGATCGGTGACTGGGGGGGAAGTCCTGTTCTTTCAGGATGGAAAATCTATTGGTCGGCTGGAAGGCCTCAGGTGGACGGAAATGAAAGGGTAGCTTCCCATCATGTTTACCCTACAAGCAGCAGTCCATGGCCTCTTCTTCTGACTAAGAGGGAAAGGAACCAGGGACTGCAGTACCACTGGATTCAGCAGTCCAGGAGTTCAAAGACAGCTGTCACCTCATGTTCTTAGTACCAGGAAATGGCTGACATAGTTTCCCGATGTTATGTTACTTGAGCTGTCTTATGCCAAAATTAATAAAGCAAAATTCATCACTTTGGAGAGGTGGTCACATGCAGCACTGCAAATAAAGAATGAGCTCCTTGAGTTATGAACAGAGGAACATTACACGTTACTCCGCTCTTAATTAACTATGGTTGAGCAGTTAAGAGGGATACTGCCTTGGGTAGGGATGGCGAGGAAGGGGGGGCCGGGATTTAGGTGTATGCAAAAGGTTTTAATTATTTGTATCACTTCTGTGCCTCTTGCAAATAAAGATTTCTTCACAATATCAAGCCACCTCATCAAATAAAGCACACGTTTGTGTGTGTGTGTGTGTGTGTGTGTGTGTGTGTGTGTGTGTGTGTGTGTGTGTGTGTGTGTGTGTGTGTGTTGTGTGTTAAATTATATAATTTATTATACACCATTGTCGCTCGAATGAGTAGGCCAAGGCTAGATGTGGTCTCATCCCCATTTGAATTTTGAAAAGACACTACTGTATATGTGTGTAATGAGCAAAAACTGACAGTAAAAAAGAAGTAAACGGTGCAGAAATGGTAACACATGGAATGGGGTGGGAAAGTGATAAGGATGAACAGGGAAATGAGCCTATTATGGGAGTTTACCTCCAGTCGAGAGCGGAAACAAGCTCTTATCTAGGTAGGAAACTGGATAAATGCCATTAGACCATCAGTCCAGGTTTACATTTTTTCCACTGGGACACTAAACCATTATCTACTGAACAAACCTGCATGTGGAAACCAAGAGCATCATAGTTTGAAGCATATGGCCACTGACCAAGCTGTTGAATGAGAATGTATTAGAAATGAGTCCCTATTGGTATGTTTCTGCCTAGGAGTCCTGATCTGTGTCATACTGTTAACTGATATTGCTAATGATATTTTTATTTCTGAAACCCACTGGTTTAAACAACTAGATTTAATAGCACAATTCACCACAAAATACTTTCTTCTACTGCTGTAACTCTTTTTTTCTTTCCATCTTATCCATACCTACGGGACTTATACCTCCACTCATGTCTCCATCTGACTTTGAGTGTTGTGGTCACCTGAGCTACAATGCTAGAAGGTAGGCTCTCTAGATTAAAGACGATGGGCAGCTCCTCCATTCCCATGTTGCACTGCGTCCATTCCTGCAGGAGAACTGGACTCAAATGTGTTCTTGCCCTGAATTGGCATTTGGGAACAACTCAGAGTAAGACCGAAAGATCCACCTGTAGTCTTCAATCTAGGTCAGCTGGACACTTGGCGTGTTTGCACTCTCCTACTCCACAGATCCTCTATTGTTCTCCAAAAAAACTATAAAAACATGCCACTGAGCCAAAAGAAAAATGCCATCCAGTTCAATAGTGTGTCTCATTGATATGTTTTTAAGAGTTTTTGGACAACTGAGGTGTACAGCACAGAGGAATGGTATATCAGACTTTGGATACAAAGACATTACTTGTAAGTTAGATGAGATCATTGTTGGTTTGGCTCTGCAACAAAAAGACAAATATAGAAAATATTTTCCTCAATTCACCAGGTTAGATGAGCTAGATGGGCATGATTAAGCATTCCATAGAGAGGCCCTCATCTTCTTCACCCACCATCTTCATCACCACAGCCTTGACCTCTGTCCTGTGCCTGATGCAAACCTCCTACCCTCACCATGCAGGACCAAACACCAAACTTTGGTGACAAGGCTCTTTCTCCATAGCTGGCTCCTACTCGGCTAACTCTCTTTCCAAATGCAATTGTGATTCCAACCTATGTATGTTCAAGAAATTACTTTTTAGAACTGGTTTTAATGATTGATTTAACCTCCTGTGCTTCATTGTGCCTTTTATCTTTTTGTGTAAATAATCTTTGAGTACCATGAAAAGTTATGAAAATAATTATATTATTATATTATTACAGGAGACAAATATCATACGTATCAATGTGTATTACATGAAAAAGTAGGTTTTTTTTTTGTTTGTTTTTTTAATATATTTTTTCCATAAATGTCTCCTGCCAAAGCTGCCTTTGTACATCACTTCTCCTGTCCAATTCAAATCCACGGCTCACTAGACCAGATCCGAGGATTGCTTAACTTCAGTTACCCCTCCGAATTTTGGAAGACCACCTTCCACAAATTTACCTTTTTATAAATGTAATGAATTACAGATGATTTTGAAACTTTAATGTCTCATCGCTCTGGCCATTTAGTGATGTCTGTAATTGTTTCTGATGTTTTATGTGCTTTTGTTTGTTTGGGATTGTGTGTTTTTGTCTTTGCTGTACTCAAACCTCTTGTAAACGAGATCTTGATCTAATTGAGATTACCTAATTAAGCTTCATGTAGCAAATCTGTTCAATGACAGTTGAACAGGGATAAAAAAGACATTAAAGGGATTGAACCTGTGAACTTTAAGTTTGTGAAACACCATAGGATACCTCTTTTTTTAACAAGGACTGAAGAACTCCTGACAGTAAGTCACTATAGATCATCAGTTTAGTTGCCAGAGCCAATTATTTCTACTGTTTGACTAAGCTTTTCGTATGTAGGGGAAGTGGCATGAATTTGATGGCAAGTAATTATCTCCTACACATCTGTCATCCATAATTTGCATAAAACTTCATGGAACTCAGCAATTACTTTGAAATAACTGGTCTTTAAAAAGTCTTTTCCTTTCTGAAAAAAAAAAAAAATCCTCTACACCTGCTTGTGAAATGAACAATTTTAAAAGTAGAAAGAGATGACAGAATCCCACCACCTCGCAAACAGTAAGATTTTCTGCATGAAAATAATCAATAGAACATGACAGCGTAATGAGGTAGAAATCAATTTAAAGGCTATTTTGTATAGACGCAGTAAGCAAATTATGTCTGCATCTGTGGGATGGTCTTATAAACATTTAATTATTTAATAAGTTATCTTTTGCAGATGGCTCAGTCAAACAGAATGAAAAGACAGCGGACCTTCCAAATTACAGCTTCGGCTGGTGGTGGAGTAATAAATGAGAAATGAGAAATGTCAAATCCAATTTTAGTCTCATCTCATGAGGCTTAAATAACCACTTAGAGTTTGGTGTTCTGTGAATATTGGAATTGCATCAATATCATAGGTATCCACAGCTGCTTCCTATCCAACCCACATTTCAAGACAGAGAGAGATGGCTTGGTTTATTCTGTCTCTATTATTTATTGAATGTTTGCTATAAGAGACAACTGTGGCAACCTTTTAATGTACTTTATTTAATTACTTTATGTTACGAGGATACTAATTCAGAGGGTCATTTTGTTTTTGTGATGTTCAAAAAATACAACTGGATAGATGAACTAAAGTTCAAGCATAACATGGATCTTTTTTATATTAGGAACAAGAGCTGGTGCTGAAATCTAACTCAGAGTATCTTAAGCCCTATTCAAACAGGAATAATGTTACAGGTGGGAGATAATATATTCACAGTGCTCTTTGGTAACTTAGCCAGTGTTTTAACTACTGTGGAATTACAGAATATGATCTGGTAATAGACATGGACATGAGCAGCAGGACTAGCCACAAGATTATACCAGCACCTTCCCACCTGTAGTTGCCATTACTACAGTTTATTTGATTTTCTGCCATCTTATTAGTTCCCAAATAGGTCTTTGTGTTGTTAACATCAACAACCTTTTTGACTTCTTTAATCATCACACAAAAGTCAGCTTTTCATGTCTGAGCTGATAGGATGGCGTAGAAGGAAAAGCAGCTGTTCTTGCAGAAAAAAACCCAGATAAATACATGAATAAAAAGGCAACTCTCTGGATTGGATTTAAATTAAAGTAAATAATTGCAGATTAAAACCACTGATCAGGAGAGAAAATGTTAAAATCACCTAATTTCTCCTAGACAAATAAATGTAGTCTAAATGGGAATTTAAACTGACCGGACAAACCACATGTACTAGTTTCCAAGATAAAACATGAGAAAAACAATCAACAATATTAAAAATGCCTTTCATAACAACATATGGGGACAAAAACAGGACATGTCATGAAGCTGCTCAGACAAAACCAATGGTGCGTATAATGTGCCATGCCACATAACAGGAAAAGGCTTCTTTGGTCAACACATGTGTGGGCAAGGACAGAAAGGGCAAAACCTTTGGCATGACGCACCACATTACTACAGTCACAGGCAGTCATGCTCCATCTCCTCTGGGCTTGTTACAGCAAGACACAGTCTGTCAGGTGTCTCATGAGTGCTAGACTGTGAATACACCCCATGCGAATCTTTGCAGTATATCCTGTTTAATTAAGCAGTTCATTAATTCATTTGTGTCATATTATGTCACATGGCAGTGCCCTCTACTGCTAAAGTCACTTCCTGGTGGGCATACCTGAGGGGAATATGTAATGGCTGCATGTTTTTGAATTAACAGTGTGGACTAATCAGCTCTGATGAGTTCAGTATAAATATACTGACCAATTTACATTACCATTATTAATAAAACTCAGAGTTTTTTACTCAGAATTATGTCATTCTGAACTTAATGTCAGTTATTAATACATTGACAGTGATAGTGATTCGCTAAGTGGAATCAAATTAGTGTTAAAGTTACTGTGTTAATGTGAGATGTGTCTACAGTCCAGTCAAAACACTCAAATGGGGTGTTACAGATAGCATTTAGCAGCTACCCAAACTGTCAGACAGACAAGACTCATTTAAAGAGTTAATGATAAATGACTTCCCTTGGTGCTAAAGTTGTATTCCCCCCCTTCTGGCTTCATAAGCTTTTATGAATCACTTTTGAGTCATCCAAATGATCAGAAGGGTTTGGTGGTGTCACAAAACTACAAGCCAGTAATCCTCATAATCCGTAATGCAAAAACACTCTACCTGCAAGGAATCAACCATATTAACCTGGTTGGTGACGTTTATGAGAATGAGGTGTTAGAGTTTAAACGGTAAAATCAGCAAACACAAATTTTCACCCAGAGTTCAGGTGTCTGTAGGGCATGGCAGACGTTGGATTACTTTTTGAGTTAAACAGAGAGAAACCTAGCTCACTTCCGATTGGCCTGAATTCTGTGTGATCTGAGTTGGAGTTCGGATAGAGAGCAGTAACATTATGGTGAAAATGTTGCTGCAAGAGGGGGTCAAACTGAATTTTAATGCAACTCTTTGTTTAGTATTGGTATTTTAAGATTGCTGGCTCTCACTATTTTTAAATGTATCCTTTTTCAGTAAATGTACTAACCAGCTACTGACTTAAAGTAGAATGAAAATAAAGGTAACAATACAACATATAACATGTATAAGATTGAGTAAAATAGAAAATATTCGCAGGAGTGCTTAAGGGCAAAGCAAGGTACATAAAATAATTTCAGGTCTGCACCAAGAAGGTCATTGCTAAAGGCAAAAGTGAAATTTTAGATTTCTTTTTAAAATATTTAGTGAGCTTTCTTTCCTGATATCTTTCGGTTGTGTGTTCGATATCTCTGGGGCGTAATTTGCAAGGGCTGTATTCCCAATTTTCTTTCAGCTGTTGCTGGTAACTTCCAGTAAACCAGCAGCAGATGATCCCAGTATTCTTGAAGACAAACAGTTTACAAGGGAGTTAGCAATGTAGTTTGGTTAGGGCCCATTAGGGGCTTTGAATATATGGAAGAGGACCTTAAAGTCAATTCTGGAGATTACAAGAAGCCAGTGCAGAGTAGCAAAGGGGGGGAATGATTGAATGTGAGGATACAGATAAAATCTAAAAATAAAAACAATTTACAGTGGTTTAATGACAATGTGTGGAAACTAATACATTTAGAGATGCTGCACTAAGGAAGGCAATTAAAACTAGAAGAGACACTGACATGCTGATTTATAAAGAACAAAGTTATTCAAGAGCTAAAAGAAGCTAAATGTTGTTTTTATCTCAATATATTGAATGAGGCAAAAGGCAACGGTAAATTGATCTGGAGAAACATTGGTCATCTCACAAGGAGGGACCCACAATTTTAAACTCAAAGTGCAGGGACAGTAAATTGAGGATCATCTTATTGTTACCTCTGTCTTCAATATGTGTTTTCTTTGAGTCTGTGTATGACTTGGAAAGGAGGAGGGGGGAAAAAATCCAAAAAGGAAACTGGATATTGTTCATAGAGTTGCTACAGGTCAGGTTTTTTGAGCTAGTAGAGCCTAATGAGTCATAAGTAAAAACCATCATCTCCTTAAAAAAATCAAAAAGTAGAGATGCTTTCCAATTTTACACCAGTTTATAATGCCGAATCATTTGGTTCAGCAGAGATGTACAGTTGTATGTCATCCACATAACTATGGAAACATACATTTTGCTCTCT
Organism: Scomber scombrus; assembly: GCF_963691925.1. Classification (NCBI taxonomy): domain Eukaryota; kingdom Metazoa; phylum Chordata; class Actinopteri; order Scombriformes; family Scombridae; genus Scomber; species Scomber scombrus. The sequence goes on along the minus strand of NC_084982.1, from coordinate 23,981,092 downwards.
GATGATGGCATCAAGTGGCAGTGACAATAATAATGGACCAAGGCAGCTCTGATGTGCATCCCCCAAGCAGTTGTCTTGTTCCTCAGACACTTGGGCCCAGTCCCAATTCTCCCCTTTGGCCCTACCACTTAGCCCTACCTCTACATTAATCCTGCGTAGGGTGACCTGTTTCCATTGGGGATCAAGGGGTAGTGGTCAAATAGCCCTCCAGACAGCCCTCAAACATATTACATATATTTATATATATGAGAGTGGTAACATCTCTTGGCCATGAAGTAAATAAATGTTTTTCCAAAAATGTCCCACTATTCCTTTAAAGGCAAAATTACCAGTGAAGTTTATATGCCCTAGGGTGAGAGATGTCTGGGGATTTCAGTCATCCCCACAGGGGTGATAGTCAACACTGACCACTTCTGCTCTCCAAATTTATCTGCCTGGCCTCGCATGAAGTCATAACTCACGCTGCCTCTTCATTACCTGGGATCCTGTGTGCCTGGACCATTTTATTTCTGCAGTGGAGGGTGTCCATTAATCCCACACTGCTATAATTTCCGCTATCTTAATGATGCCACCAAGACAGAGACAAAGGAGTAGGTGGAGGCAATAGTTTTTTGTTCTCTAAAACCATGATGAATCTTTGGAAACAATCCTGTTGTCTCACTTACTGCTTCCAATCAAAGCATTTGTAATGGAAGCTGGAGTTGTAGCAGTAAAACAGCATATAAAGTTTTACCCTAAATGTTTTGGTTGGAATGTTTTTACCAATTTTAGGTTCTCAGGTAAGTCACTGACCCCCCCCCATCAGGAGACTTTCAAAATGCATTTTGGTCACAGTTCAATATGCAAACAGGAGTTCTTGTAAAACAGGCACACAGGCAGTAGGACAGTTTTCGAGAGTATTCATGAAGATTTAATGTGCCAAGTCTCACCTAATTGAGAATGCTAAATTAGTACCTTTGAATAATTGTAGGCAGACAGAAATAGAAGAGATAGAGTAACACAATGATTTGTAACTTTAAATAACTTTATATTTTAACTATAATAGCCAACAATGTTTTTAACAATGGTCACTTTGGAAGCCATTTAGCAGGATAATGTTGTATAGTAAAGTCTGGTGAATGCAGCCCCATGCTTTTTATTTATTTTTTAATTTTTTATTTGAACACAATTTGTTAATCATGTTCAATTGTAAGTTAATTCATGAAACATAGTTATAGTGGTGCAATCACAAGCTGAAATAGAAGGAGTTATACTGCAAATAGGCAACTTTACATGATGTCTTTTGTATCAGTATACACAATGGTTATTTATTTATTTCAAAGCTTAAGTCATTCTTTTGACATTTAAGACCCTTTAGCTACCACCTGTAGATGTATTGATCAACCTTAATTGCCATTCTCAACATCCATGGCTCTGTGAGCAGAAACCAGGCTATTCTATCCACAGAGGCTTCATGAACAGCTGTTACAGTACCACAGTGAGACAAACAAAACATTAATGAGACAGTTATTTTACCTTGAATGTAGTTGTATTCTGACGTTTTGTTAAATTAGTATAGCTGTGTAAATGTCATGCACTAAAGACACAGAACTACAAAGTCAAAACTGAGTGTCAGGATGTTCTTAGGCAAATTATCAATATGACCTGTGTCACCTGTTTAGTTTTATTTTTTTGTTGTTGTTGTTTTTTGGTGCTTAGTTAATCTTAAATGAGCCTGTTGCTAAGCCAAAAATGATAAAAAGAGAGAACCTGGAGAAAAAAAAGCAGAATGAGATCTCAACCAGAAAAAAAGATAAGCCTTTATTCAGATGAGCCTGTTTCATTTTGTATTCCATTTCTGCAGCTTGGAAATAGGTGGAAGCAGTAATTCATTTTCATTTCAAATAATTGGATTCTCTGATAATGGATTTCCTGCTGAAACGCTTAAAATTGAAAATAAAATAAAAAAATCTGAAAAAAAGGTTTCAAAATTGTTCAAAAGCGATTACGATGACGGAGCACCCAGTGAGTAGGATTAGGTGTAAACATATTCAATTGATAGATGTAGCATTTGTTTAAAATGTTGATATAAACAAATTATTTCTCTACTTTGATTAGTGACTTTGATTTAATGATTGACCGATGTCTGGTTGTATTGAAGGCTGAGAATTACTTGCCATTTTAGGTCTTTTGGTCCATGTTGGCTTTCAATACTTCATATCCCTCCAGTGCAAACTCTCCCACCTCCCCGTCTTGCACAGCATGACTCTTCTGTATGCCTTCCATTCTGCTGCACCACCAGGCTTGATATCCTACAAAGGTAAACACAGAGAAAGGTCAGGGAGGTATTGACAAGGCCCTGCTTGGGACGGTGACATTTGAGCCCTAGGGCGTGTGTGTGTTTTATTAAGTGTTCGATATTTCCCGGACGTGACATGGAAGGTACACGTGGATAAGTGTTACATATCGAAGATGGCGGGTCAGCTAATTTGCCAGAGGAGATCAGTGTGTGACAGGACAAGTATGGTTGACCTCAGGATTACTGGCCAGAAATGAGGCTTGGTTGCTGAAGCAGCTGTTAACCGATTGCTGCCTTACAGAGCTGCAAGATGGTCATAAAGACGATTATTTTCCCAAACTCTATGCCAAGAAAATGACCTTTTGAGGCTACATTATTAAATACTTGTGAGTGCAATGCGATGGGGAGTTTCTGTTACCCTTTAATTCTCCCACATCTAAGTCACAGTACAGCATCATACACCAATTTCCTTTAAACAGTCATTTCTAAAATACTATGAAGTTACATTTTACACAATTTCATTTTTTTTTTTACAATCATCAAAGTTTGTTTAATTCCACACAGAGTAAAACATGTTATAAAGACGGGTTTAAAGGGTGATTCTGATGATATTCTATGTTTTTTTTGTGATCATCAAATCTTGCACTAACAAGGATTGTCTGTGTTGCCCAAACCTGAACAAAACAAGGGGTTTTGGGGGTGTTTTAGATTTGAATCCCATTTCCTGTATTTTATACATGCATTTGGGGACAATGAAACACAGTTTCAGAATTGTGAAAGCTTTATTCTATTTATTAAAATGCAATAAAGGAAGATTTCACTGTTTTTTTTTTTCATATGTAGACCAATTTAGATCATGCAGGAATAGATGAAAAAACAGTGATCATCTGGAGATCACGCCGTACGGTTAAACAATAATAAACAAATTTGAAAGTGGGGAGACATAAACAGGATTTTGAAAAGTAGGAGGACGTAAATTACTTTTCACAGTGAAAGTTATTGTTCCCATTATGGCTCTACTTTAACAGTGAAGAAAAATTGTTTTTTGCATGTTAAAATTATCATCAGTCAAACACTAATCTGTTTTCTACTATACAGTGTTGTAACACTTTCACAAAATGCAGTCTGCTGACCTTGTGCTATCAAATGAATGAAGCAGCTAAAATATATTTGTCTATAACAACACTAATGGCCTTTTTTAGCATTTCACAGACTGGGGAAAGTTTCCAATGCCATACTGTCCTGTGGACCTGACATGACTTTTTAAAATCTTAATAAATTCCTTTCTCTCATGGTCTAGTCACAACTAATAATGGACTCTTGTTTTATAGTCAAATTACAAGCTTGGAATACATTGGGGTGATTATCTGCAGGGGTTTCAAAAGGATATTACATTTCTTACATGGAGTTCTGCAGGCATCCACATTAAATCCACAGAAGAGCACAGTGTGCTCTGGCAGTAACATAATGTGAAAATCTCTAAACCAAGGGGCAATGGTGGGGAATTGGTCATTCAAAAATGAAAAAACTGATTTGTAAACACCATGAGGTGCCACATGCCACAGACCCTACAATTAGACTTAAACAACAGGTGGACGCAGATATTGTAACATGTGGTCGACCTCCCGCATTGCTGCCTTATTGGTTTATAACTGAGTGGCCAACAGTGAGTGCACATTGCATTATACCTTTTGCCAGGAGCATTATGGATGCCAAGAAAATAAGAGTACAAAAAAAAAGAAGAAATGATTCATTACCAAGCATGCTGGTGTTTCCCTATGCCTCAAAATGCTTATTGTTTATTTTAATATGAAAAGAATAAATGCAGACACTGGAAGATGTACAGTATGTGCTTCCTGTTGACATGTCATCATCATTATCTGTGGCTTTTGTATGTGTAGTAGACTGTTTATCTGTATGTGTATATAGTCATATGTCATCAAAACAGTGAACAGTGAACAGTGAACAGCGCTCAAAAGAAAAGCATGCAAAAAATGTACTCAGACCTATTACAGTTTTGTGGTAAATATAAATAAATTCATAGTGGACAGTGAATGACACATTACTGAATGATGATGAAAACCTAAAATGAAATCATATCTTTAGTATAATATGGCCATTTCTATTAAATGTTTTAGCTGTTTGAGAAATAATGCTTGGTTTTGTTAGAAAAAGTATGATGATTTTTCTTTTTATGTCATTTTCAAATCTGACTGACTTCAATATTTTCAGAAATATTTATTCATTCATTTATCTGTCAAAAAGTTTCATGATATTCAAACTGAGAATAAAAATATTCCTCTTAGTAAAAGTAGGTGTTACATAGGTGTTATCCTCGCTTTCTCCCTATGTGTTGTGCTGGCAGCACAACAATGTCAAAGTAAGCGTGTCAAAGAGGATAGTCATTATTCGCACAATTGAACAAGGTCACTTGTCAAGAAAGGTAAACATAAGCCACTTTGAGCACTTGAACAAACAATCTATAGTGTTATTTTCCTGGTTAGGACCATCTTACTAAAAAGGGGCATATACAGTACTACCTCTTTATCGTTAACTTCTTGTCTTTGTCTCTCTGTCTGTCCTCATTGACTCTAAAGGAGAATCCTTATTTAACTGCTGGTGTGTGCAGATAATGTGTTATCATCACCCAGATCCTCAGCACCAGTCTCTGCTGTATTATCTAGTACAAGAGCCAAAACATTGTGTAGCGTTGTAAGATAAATTCTCCTGATGGCCATCTGTTGTTTTTGAGGTGTAAAAAATTAAAATACCATAAGTTTGCTTGAACAGATCAAAATGTTCAGTTTTTTGTGCTTACCAATTTGAGCATGAATTCTAAACCATAGTTAAAATAATTATGTAAGGTAAATTAACCACTCATTATTTCCTCACAATTTAATGTAATACTTTTTTTTCTAATGTTGGTGCTGTCATCTCCCCTCAGTACTGCATTTGTTGAATGATGATCTGCTCTCTGATTTTGGTGCTTGCATGATGCCTGTTGCTTTGTTTGTCAAATGTTTAAGATAGATTGAAGATGGCAACAATATTTCCAGCATAGGCATTAAGGGTATACATCTGAGTGATAAGCTATGCAATAATAAACTTTAGAAATTAGGCTTCAGTTTGCAGATTGTAGCTGACCGTGACCTGGTATCCTCTGTCCCTAATGCGTTAGGAAGCTCACAAAGCTAACAAGAAGATGGTTGTGCTAGCCTCGACAGTCTGTCTGGACTACGAAATGTAAAACTTCAAATCTGAGCATGTGATGACTAAAATCTTTCACCTTGTTAAAACATAGATAAAAATCACAAGGATGTAAAAGTTCAGCATTACACATGGCTTAAAAAGTTATGACAGAGCTTCTGATAAGCACACACAATCCTGACACATGATCATCATGCAAATGATGCAAACATATTCCAGTAGAGCCCCAGATTAAAAATATAGACCTGGAAATGTGCATATGTCCTCTTTAACCAAGTAGTTTTGATGATGGTATTATTAAAGTAGATTGTTAGCTGCAGACTTAAATCTATCAGCTGAAAATTATACATTTTTTAAATTATCATTATCAAAATAGCACAATTCGGAGGCCTTTTGTCAGTATTTAGCTACCAGAAGGAGAGTGAGACTCTTAAGTTAACGCACCACAAAGGTTCACTATTTAACTAAGTTGCCCCAGAATTAATCATTGTTCTGGGTGCTTCAATAAAACAGTAATGAAGCATCTTCCAATGGCTACCAAGAAAAGTAGCAATTTCTGTCAAGGGAGCATCTAGTCCATCATAATGGTGTTGTGGAGTTGTATGGAGTTTTTACCCAGTAGTAAAAAGGTTATGCTTTCTCAATGGTATTAATGCAACCTGTATTTTTCAGGTATCATTTCCAACTAAAGGTAGACAGTTATGTAGATTTCTGTTGTTGGGACCATACACTGCTCTTTCACCTCAGCACATTTAACATCATACGATATAAGTTGTCATATCAAAAGTGATAATGTGACTAACTAGTCATTAAAACAACAACTCTCATCTTTTCTCTCATCATCACAAGCCATTTATGAATGATTGAGTGTTTTTCATAAAGTTGATCTGTTTTGCCTGCAGTGAGTACATCTCAAAAATGAAACCTGATAGCAGAAAGGGAAAAGGGAGCAAGAGAAATGGATGACGATGGAGAGAGAAAAGGAGAGAGAGAGTGTGTTTTCCATCACAGTCCACCTTGCCAGGCAATTTGGGCCCCCATTTCAGAGGCCTAATGGGAGATGGACAGTGATGGACAGTGCGTGTGGGTTACTTATTAATCTGGGAGAGGCAATTGGAGAACCTCTATCGACCTGCAGTAAATTAAATAAGGCCTATCCTGAAATGGCATTATTCTCCCTCAACTCTCCCTCTGCTCCTCTCTCCTCTCTTGACCCGCTGCAAGGGATTAGAGCAAATAAAATGGGAAAATTTAAGACACTGTGAAATGATGATGGATATTTACCTCCTTACTAAGTAAGAGGTATACAGTGTGTGGGAATTAACTCATACAGATTGATCATCCAATCATGAAGACATGTTTCGAGGATGTGTAGAGAATTAAAACATGATGAAGGTTTCTATATTTATTTCAGGTAGGTTTACTGTTTTGTACTGAATAGTAAATTGAGTTACGTTCCTTGAAAAATCTAACTGAATTAGATATCCCTGTCATGAACATAACAGAATCATTAAAAGATTAATTTAGACTATAATGAGCAATTACATTCAGTTGGTTGTAGACTGCTGTTTTGTACAGAAACAATGCTGTCATACTTTTATTTCAATTAGAATACAATATCTTTGTGCTTATCATGCTTAATGATCAACAACATTTAACAGAGCTATTTTTTGTCATGTATACAAGCCCTTAAGAAACACCAGTGCACATACTCACAGCATCACAATTGCAGCTCAGTTCCCTACAAAACATTGCTCACCCAAATGTTCTTAGAAGCCAATCACTACCTCAGAATGTAAACCCCAGCATTTCTGATTGGTTGATTTTCTTTGCTTTCTTCCTTTTTTTCCAGCAACATTGGTGCTAATCTTTCATTTGAGCCATTTATGGACAGCCCTCTCAGAGGTTTCATCTTCTCGTCTCACCAGATGAACCAGATATGAGAATATGCCTGTGAAGATGACTGAGAAAATAGCCCTGCAGAAGTCACCTTGTGTCCAATAATAGCCACAGCTCTTTTGTACACCCATCCATCTACTGTCAATTATTTAGGACAACTTTACCCTAAAGTCTTCAGAAGACCTCAGGATAATTTCTACCCCTTTCCCTTATGCAAACTCACTCTCTCAGAAATATCTCACTGTACTACTGAAACATTGTCCAAATGTGAATGAATGGTCCTCTCAGTGTCCAACTACTAGCTATCTATCTTTCCAGTATCGGTAAAATATGATTTAGTGGTATAATGCTTCACTATAAGTTCATAATCCTTTGCTGCCAGCTGAAGGATAATAAAAACTTTAAAATAATGGTGTTCTTTCCAACTACATTGTTGGCATACTTTAAACTTGATTGGATAGCACCACTCTTGAACTTAACCTATACAACTTTCAACATAAGGCTACAACTACACAAAAAAAAACTATACTAAAAGCTCATTTTTGAATAGAAATTCAAAACCATGTGTGACCATCAAAATATAGTTGACTAAATAGCAACTTTGTTAAGAAATCTCAAGGTGAAGAAAAGTGGTTACAAGTAAAAGTAAATGTGAGAACATCAAGTGGCCTCATTTAGGTGGAACAGGCCTTTTGAGAAGAGGTAGTTACCTGTCTTATTGCACTGGTACTGGAACTATCATGAAGTGTCTTCTATTGCACTTGAAAGGAACAACTATCCTCTCCTTGCAATCATCCTTAGCTTTGTATTGTAAGACACCTTGAAGGAAGGTATTGTCAGATCTAGTCATCTCTTTTTACACATTGTGAGTGATCATGAATGTTCATTATTGGCCATTGGGAAATCTCCCAAATCCACTATGTACTAGCTTTTCTGGGCTTTCAGGAGCTCGTCTCCATTCGGGTTCTTGACATTGTGCCATTCTGAACATTGCTCTATAATGCTTCTTTTTGTCAGTGCATCCTCTTCCTTTCCTGTAGCCTGCCTGTTCCTGCCTCAGTTTGGTATCAATCGCCATGTCAATTCTGCCTAGCAAGACCAGAAGACCTCAGATGGTATAGATATATATATATATTGTTGAAAAGGCAATCTACATATATTGTTGAAAACGCAATATACAAAACTGCAACAACTGATAAAGCATTGCATTGCTATTCATACCATCTGCACAACACGTTGTACAAACCAGTTTTGATTGATCATTATTCTACAGTTTCTCACAAAGCCATTGCCTTCTAATTTGTTTTGCATTTTACATGCTGATTTGTGCTTGCTCCATAGAGAGCAGTGGTCAAGCTTTTGCAACCCATGACAAGGTGATCTTTGTGTAAGCGGAAACACCCAAACAGCCCTAATGCCTTTTAATTTGTAGTAGTTTTGTATTAGGTATGAGGAGTCGACAATGTAGTGCAGTTACTGTATGTTCTACTGCCTGTTCAGAATCAGTTGTGATTTTAGCTCATGAATGAGGAAGATAGGGCCCCATCCTGTTCAGACTTGAGATAAGGTCAGCAAGTACATGAACATTTGGTCAAGTGGCTCAAACGACCCTCTGGAGAATTAGGGAGCAATTATGGAAAGAGAGAAGTTCTGCTGTTAAAGGTGATATGTACCACACTGCTTCAAACAGTTGAGTGGTCATATGAGGAGGTGAGCGAATGACGCTTGTATTTAGAATAGAGAGATTCATGAGGGTAGCAGATATTGAAGGCAACTGCCCCCATTAGCATTGTCATTACCACCACTAACAAACTCCTCTGGGTGTGAGAGGCCTACTCAACTGGTCACTCAATGGATCCATTACCAGGGCATTAAACATGCAAGACGAGAACAGTAAAATGCAGGGAATGTATGTGCGTGTGTGTGCGTGAGTGTTTGTGTGTGTGTCTGTGTGTATTTTTGTCCATGTATTGGTTGGTATCTGCTGGTAAATACAGTATTTGTATCATCCAAGCCTGTTTCTTACAGACATTGGCAAATCTGACCCTAAAATTCAAGACCTTTGTAACAGTCTACTTTTTAAACACTGGGGAAAGATCAGTAACAACCTTTCATATGTAGAGGGTACATGTACACCAAATCCCACATACACACAGACACACACACACACACACGCCCTCACACACATAATTTCAAGCCAAGGTCCTTAAAGAGGCCAAAGTGTCTGTCTAATGGAAAAACCATTTTCTTAAGTACTTTGTTGCACCATCTGCGTTATTTGCAGAGTAATTGCTTCCGTAGTCTGCAGGTTAGAATTTGTAACCTCCAGGGCAGTGTAAATAATGGGGAGATGATAATAGTCTCTCCAAATGCACAAGTGTGTGTATATTCAATAAAAATCAATGTTATTTCATGCATTAATGTTTTACAGATTTGAACTGCAGTGGACAAAACTTTTTCAAGCCCCCTTTTTTTCACATCTTCCTATCCGTGTCCACTATCACTACTCTTTGATTTTTAAAAACCCATAAGTGCAAGTTTATGGACACTTTTATCTAAAGTGTCTTATAGTGCAGTGCTTCCATTTATTTGACATGCCATGCAGCTGTACAGAGAGTGCCACGTAAATCCAACCACATGTTGGCAAGTCTAAAAGCATAAGCATATTATGAAATAAGTCCAAAATATACAGAAGATCCACAATGTCTGTTGGGGATAAAAGCATTTAGTAATCTGAGATGAGTATAATCTTGAGCTGGAAATATTCTTAATTGCAGACATCTTAAGCCTGGGTGATATCAATCCTTCCCAAGCCATCTCCATTCCATCAAATCCAAAAGAATACTGTAGTTGTGACGCAATGGAATAGGAGATGTTGGAGTAATCCAATAAAGGCATTAGTGTACCATTAGGAGGGCGCTTCCTGGCTTTGGAGGGACACACAAGGCCTCGTTTAGCCTAATAGAGCGTCCCTGTTAGCGTTTATTTATGGCAGCAAGATGTCAAACCACTTAGAGGTGGAATATTGCCTGTCCATTAAGGCAGCTGTCCAATGGGAAGACTCAGAAAGAAGATCTTAAAGCTTGGCGTTTGTCCGATCTTGTCTGTACCCCTTTTTTCGTTTAAAAAAATTGCTTTGGTCTTTTAAAACAGCAAATTAGATGCATAGTGTACACTTGTATCCCTACAGTATGGATACTTTGTGTATTTACATATAAATATATGTAAATAAACCCAGGGAATTAACAAGTACTGCAGATACAGAATATTAATGTCCATTGTTTAGAAAAGTTAGAGAAAGGGGTGATTTTGATTATTTTCTTGTGGTTGTGTGTTTCAATGTACTATGCCCTTGTTGTACACTTGTTAGTACATACTACTACTACTACTACTAATAATAATAATAATAATACTAATAATAACAATAATAACAATAATAACTTGATGTGTATAGCACTTTTTAAACAATAGTTACAAAGTGCTCCACAGAGCAATCGAAATCGTAAATAAAATGTAGGATAAAAAATTTAAAAAACAGAAAATCCAGGCATAATAAAAAAAGTGAACTCAATACAATTTTTTTAATTTTTTTAACTAGCTAGACGCTAACAGCAGACTGTAGATTGACAACAAGAAAATGCCTGTCAATTAGTACTTTCAATTAGTAAAATCTTAACTGCTTCATTTCATTTTGGGCAATCTGCACATGGGAAAGAGAATGTTGGCTCAAGAAACAGTATATTACATTAGTCCAACTGTGACAAGATAAAGGGTTTGGGTTAGACCTTATTTTGCTGATATTTCTGATGTGAAGAAAGCAGACTTGGGAATCAAAACTTAGGCTGGAGTCAAACAGCATACATAGTTTTCTAGCAACAGGTTTAAAATGTATTTCACTAGCAAGGACCACACCAACAACAAGATGTGCTTAAACAATTTATTAAGAAAAACGACTGATAAGCAGTTCTTCCGTTGCTGTTTTGGGGAGGTTTACAGGAAGTCTGCTGTAGCACCCGGACAGTGGGAACCCCCTCATGACCCTATGAAGGAAAGGAAGAAGTAGGAAGAGAGAAATGGGCAGGGGGAGGGGCGCAGATAATGAGAGCACAACGGGAAGAGAACAGATTACAGAACGTCAAACTTGTTGTGGATCAACTGGATATAATTTTGCTCATTTAACTGGAGGAAAATGTTGGACATCCAAAACTCAATGCCATTGAGGCAGTATATAACAGTATTTGTATACATTTTACTGAATATGCATGTATGATGCAGGTCTACTAAATGTGCATATATTCTATATAGTCTATATTGGACTCATTAATTTGAGAAAACTGCCACAGATTATTTCTGATTGACACCATTAGCAAAGACTCAAGTCTCTTCTGTAGTTCCAAACATTTCAATAGTACACCAAAATAAAAACATTATATCATTAACAAATGGCAGTTTTTACTTCTCTCTATTTCATTCACTTTTGTTCACTTTTTTTACCTGCCCAACATGCACTCTTCATCTCTCTCTCTCTCTCTCTCTCTCTCTCTCTCTCTCTCTCTCTCTCTCTCTCTCTCTCTCTCTCTCTCTCTCTCTCTCTCTCTCTCTCTCTCTCTCTCTCTCTCTCTCTCTCTCTCTCTCTCTCTCTCTCTCTCTCTCTCTCTCTTTCTCTGTCTCTCTCTTTCTCTCTCTTTTGGGGGAGTCAATGAAATGAAATCGGTATCATCAAATTAATTACCAGTATCATTCAACCCTGGTTGGGAGGGTGGTTGTGGAGGAAAGTCAGCACGAGTTTGGCCAAAATTCATATCAACGGTGTCCAAATGGGCCAGCAGAGACCAGGTGAACACGAGTGCAGTTGTATTCACAAATATTAACACAGACAAAGAGAGACATGGATTCTCTTGCCATGTTGTTCATTGATTACTAGAATACACACTGTTCATGAAGGGAAAAGGTGTTTCTTGCCACCTGAAAAAGTGTTTTGATTAATTCCAAGCTAATTCATTGCTGTGTATACTTGACACGCCCAGCAGACCAAAATCACTGAGTCTACTTGGCGGTGTTCACCATCCTCTTATAACTGATAAGGGTTAGGGTTAGGGTTAGGGTTAGCTGATAAGCTCTTGTAAGCTCTTGTCAATAAATACATCAGAACACTTCCTTGCTTGACTGATTTCCTTGGCTGTTTGATCTTGACACAGTGCTCTTTACTTTGTTGTCATCATGCACAGAGGAATGAGTCGACTTGAGAGTGTCTGTAATGCCACTCTCTGGTATGCCTATGATATTTGCTGGATGGGCTTGTCAAATTTAATCAACACCGAGCATTTACCATTTTCAGATTTAGAAGTACTGTTACAGAAATGGGGGTTGAATTACTGACAGATGCTATCCAAGGGCCATCAAGAGAAAGAACAAAAGAAATAAGATCTTTTTGTGCACAAAAAAAGAACAGCTCATGTGACACAAGCTGTAGGTTTTTTACTATAATATTGTAAGGTTGTAGTTCTTTGTCATAACACACATGGTTAAGACCTCATAATTAGTATAAATGTGAACATATTGGCTGTGATCTGTTATCTGTTTTTCATTCAAGGAATTCTATTGAATTGAAACTACATTGAGTGCAGTAATACAAAACCTGATATGGGTCAACAGTGTCAGGAGAATCACAGAAAACAAAAACAATTTGAAGAAACACTTAAAAGTAAATACACTTGATGAGCATTTATTCATGACAGGATCACAAAAGATCAATGCTTAAACATACACTAAATGAAGTGAAGCCTATGAATCAGTTCAGGCCATTTCAGTCACAAGGCATACTCTTCTTACTGCAACATACTGTATATCTAACATATCATTTTAATCATAGCTGTGTCAATAAGCCATTGCTGTTCTGCTCACCCTTTTGCTCTATGCCTGCTGCCACACCACTCACCCAAAGTAATGCTGTCACTTGCTGCTATGGCGGCTACTACCACTATCATTATAGCATTTCATACCCCCAACTCCTCCCCAACATCCACCTGTAGGCTCTGAATCTACCTTCCCCTATAAGGAGAACGTTTGCCATGATTCCTGCCTTAGTCCTTTATATTGTGTTCTTTGCCCATTCTGTTTCTTTCATATACAGGTAAAATTTGCCAAGGGGTGGATATAGATTTTAAATGCCTATGTTTTCAATCTGGCATTATCTTCACTATTTTTAAAAATAGGGGTTGCTACATACAACAACATTGTGAGGGAAATTGCTTTTAATGTTTCATTTGCTGTTCGTTTTTGTATGCAGGTGAATTCATTGTGTCCTTGGGTTGTTGTTTGTTTTGCTCCCTATTATTTGCAAATGCTCGTACATGTGCATTTTTGACGTAGCACGTACACGCTTAAACCCACACATGTTAACCACAGAAGCATCTCTTGTCCGGTTCTTTTGATTTAGTCTTATCCAAATATTTGCTCATGACATTCAGGACACCTGTTATCTAATCTGCAAGATGCACTTCTTCTTTTTCTATTTTTGTCTTTATTTTCTTACTGACCCCCTCTGTTGGGTCAGGTCACGTACACACTGCTTTGACTAGATAAATACAAGCTGCATCCAACTCCCCTTTGTCAGTCAGTTCTGAACACTGTTCTGACCTCCCCTTGCAAGAGTGTAATTCTGTTTTTTAAATGTCTTAAATAATCCTAAAGACATTTTGTTTGCTCTGTTTCTCGCTGAGGTAATTTTTTTTTAGTTAAAACATAGTAACATACAATTGAAAAGTGTTAAGGTGCCCCTGGCAAATATAAGACTCTGCTTTTAGCTCTGTTTTGTTCTCTATCAACTACCTACTGAAGGAAATATGTCTCTTAGGGATGGGGAGGCTGTGGCTCAGATGGTGTGGTAGAGTGGTGCCGAGAATCAATCAAAATCAGGGATTGATTCTCGGCTCCTCCAGTCCACATGTCAATGTGTCCTTGGTTAAGACACTTAACCCCAAAATTGCTCCTGTTGATGTGCCAACGGTGTATGAATGTGTATGAATGGTTAGTTTCCTCCTGATGAGCAGGTTGGCAGCCTGGGTGGTAGCCCCTGCCATCAGTGTATGAATGTGTGTGAATGAGACATGCAATGTAAAAGCACTTTGAGTGGTCATAACAACTAGAAAAGCGCTATATAAGTACAGTCCATTGACCATTTTACACTACTAAATGGTCAGTTACTTTGTCTATTTGCTGTTGAACAGGTATCATACAGAGGAAATTATGTTGGTTTTATCTCACTTCACTGACAATCTTTTTATACTTAAATATGAACTGTGTTTTTTTTCTCCAAAAATCACTATTTAACACACCAATACTGAATGATAACAGTGGAGGGAACAACATTATTTTACCACAGCAAGTTAGGTAAGACCTTGAACTACTAGAACTAGAAAAAGGAACATTTCTCTTTTTTTTCTTAGTCCACAGAGGAATGTCTTTTTAAACCCTTTTTTATGGAAATGTTGTGAATTATGACCATGGCGAGTGAGTGAGCATATGGATAAGATATTGGCCGCAGCAAAGCTCAAATGGCCGCAGCAAAGCTCAAAGAAGCTGCAGCAGGACGCAGTGCTCCATCAATATCAGATTTTAAATTGGAAAAACGTTTTTGTGTCACAGGGGGGCCGGACCAATGGGGCTACTTGATGAATGGGCCGTCTTGGTGATTGATGGTCAAGGGGGAGCAGTCAGGGGGAAAGTTATGCCACACCATGTCAATATCAGGTTGTTTGCTTCTCATGCATAGTGATTTGAGGGGAAAAAAGTGTGGAGTAACTACCCTTGATATGACCACTTTACTTTTTGTAGGTTGTGAGCTGACATCACTGTGACTCTTATTGAAGTTGCTGTTCCATGACAGCAGAAGATACAGCCATGTGATCATTGTTCTTTTCAGACCAACATCCTGGTTAGTGACTTTGTGGCTGTGAGGAAACACAAATAAACAAATGCTGTATTTGTGTTCTTTTACGTCAGCCCAGAAGGTGCGTTCAGACCAGCAGTATGATCTGCATGAAACAATGCAGTCATTAATTCGTTTGTCTGAGAGGAGAAGCCGGAGGGGTGCCAACACAAGACCGTGACATCAGTCAAGAGTGCTGTATATTCTGGGTTATCATGACAAAAGTTAAAATAGTTGCTAGATAACTTTTTAGAGTTGTAAAACCCAAGAATAGTCAGAATATCTAAACCGTTATGCAGTGTTCTGGTGTCTTAGAAGCCTTAGAAATGCAAAATCTGGACTTCCTGAATCATATTTCAGGTCTCACCACTACCTGAAGCACCTTTAACACAGCATTGTTTTAACGCAGGGTTGCTTTCAGTGTGGCAACAATGGTCTAGCACATTAGCAGAGCAGCAGCATCAAAATATTAATCATGACTTTGGCGGTATTTTGCAGCGACATGATCACTGTTGTTGTGGACGTGAAATGGAATAAAATAGATTTGAATTGCAAAATAGGCTTCATCATGCTCTATTCCAAAATAAGAAGAAAATGCATATTACAAATATTATAACTACGGTTGCATGCACACAAATCCCGCTTCCGCACCAACACACATCTAGTTGCAATAAATGGCCCTGTAATTAGCTTTAGTTATGGGCTTTCATACTGCCATTTGACATTCTCAACACTTAATACAATCCCAGGAGACTAGAATGGCATAACATTAGGGGAAGGCTTTATCAATGGGAGAGAGGGCTGTAAATCAGGCACCTGAAACTCTATTAACAATTCCAACCAGCAGGGACGCCTGTGTGATTACTGTGGGACTGTTTGCTCTCTACTTGCTGATAATGATGACTCATTCAGATGCTTGGTGACTACAATGCTGACACTGAATCCAGAAATAAAGCTTGTGATGGAATGTATCCAATCTCCTTTTATTCTCGCGTTAGAATATTAAATAAATGTTGGTGATTATGATTGATAAAATGGATATCAGAGTTTTCTCTTTCCTTTGTGTTGCATACTGAGACGTTGAGACAAAAATAATCAAAGCTAAATGTAGTTTTTGTTTCCAGCTAACCTGAGTCATACTGTTCCTAGTGAAGCTTACCATATCATAAACACCAACGCAGTGTCAAGTTGCTTATCAAGAAGTAAATGAGAACCTTTTGAGCCCTTTAACAGTAAATATTTTACATATGAAATAATTTACAGATTTTATTTGACCCAGGTGTGATTCATATTTATTTTTCATTTTCATTTTATGTAAATAAAACGATAAAAGAAAATCAGTATAATGCTAAATAAACAACACTAAAAAATAATTAAGGTTCTGGTAAAAGACAACTGCCACGAGGCTTTCATGTGTTTTTTGAAAATGCAAGCAGAATAAAAATGTTGCAAGTCTACATTAATTTATGTTAATTGTGTCTGATTGGTTTGATACTAAGCTCTCTGTTTTTCATGACCATGTTGGTGTCATCAAGTCATTCAGCCGATGGGTGTGGATAATGCTATCATTATTTATTCCACCCCCAAAAAACATGGCTCTGTAATATCAGTAAGGTTTTGAGGTCTTACCAAATAACCACCAACCAAAAGAACAAAACAAAATGACAAAGAGGGTAAGCAGATGTGTTCCATGGAAATATTATACTATCATTTATACACTCAATAGATTGAAACCATTAGTTTTAAACAAATCAAACCATTTCTGTGTTCCCTGCTAGTCCATGTGAAGAGGCCTTGAGCTACATGACGTCTTGCCCTATGAGCTGTGTAAGCTTGTACTTAAGCTTTCTGCACATTTTATTTATACTTTTATTTATACTTTTTTAACAACAGCTGCAATACAGGTTAGTAGTTGGTTAAATAGCTGGCACTGCCATGTGTGCACTTCAACATCCATGTTGAAGCACCATTCACCAATTAGGCCAGTGTTTGGCCTACTTTAACCTAACATCCAATCCCATGTGTGCATACCAAACAGCAGAAGTTCCCCACCCATGAACAGCTAACAAGGCGCTCAACCAAGCTGGAAGAACTGCGTCTACCAGATACCTCAACCAACTGCATATTTTAAATTCAACCTAACATTATCAAAGACTACTGGTTGTATAAAACTATCTCACCATGTTCCCCAGAGAAGAGTCTCATGATCAAAAATAAAGCCGAGTGGTTCAGTTACAAGTCACTAAATGACAGACTCAAATCATTTCCTGGTGAAGGCAAACAATATGCCTTACTATTTAAAAAAAAGCTGTGACATGCATTTATGCATACCATGACCTGGTTTGTAATAGCTAAATTCTTATGCAACATAATGTAACATTGGACATGTAGTTTTTAATTATTGGTGATCCTCTGCCACAAATGCCCCCTGACCTCATTCTTGCCTTGAGTGAAAAGCTTAAAGCCTAAAGAGAGAAGAGGGCATGGAAGACCTGGAGAAGCAAAGCTGCAGGAGATTGCCAAGCATATTGTAAAGCAATATTTCTGCTGTTTTCAAGCTAGAGAGATCAGTGGAACTACAGTCAGTGGAAGAGGATATGATGAGTTTGGAGGCAATTTAGCTCAGCAATGAGGCCAGCAGATGATGAAGATACAATGAAGAAAGTGTCCACACATTCAGATCATAATGGATGTGTGGAGTTGCAGCCTGCTATTAAGGGTACAGCAGAACTAGAATCTAAACAAGATTAATTTAAATGTGCCTTCCAAACCCATCATCCTTAGGAGCATTATGTTCGAAAAATGATATTTGACAATATACAGTATGCAATTTTAGCACAAAATTAAAGAGAAAAAAATGTTGGTTGCTGAAACGTTTGCAAGACATTTTATGCTTAGTATTACAAAAAACCTATATGGTCAGAAGAGAAACCCAGTAGTTTGATTATGTAAGATTTAATTAACTATGTTTGGAGTGGCTTTCTGAAGTGGACATGTGTTGTTTTTCATTTGTAATATCTTCTATGTTTGAGGTGAACAGTGATTCAAAACTGCTGTCGATCAGGAAGTTGTTAATGACAACATCAGTTCCCCGTTGTAACCCAGAGGTACACTTCCTCTTCCTAAACATAAAATATCCAAAAAAGATGTAACTCACCCTGGAATTCATACAAAAGGTAAGCAATTCATTGTTTATGTTTTGAAATGTTGTATATCGAGCATATTGTTGTGTTGCTGTTTATTAAATTGGACATTGTTGAATCTTGCCTTTTCCAGGATGAAATGTATTTTAAGATGTAGTTTAGATGAAAAGCTCACATTACTGAGATGCAAATGGATACCATTGGTTATATAAGTCATTTAATTATAAATACAATGGCTGTGAATGGCTGTGGACTAAGACAATTTGATAATTTCATGGTCTTAAAATTCAAATGCAGCACATCTAGTCACAATGTAAATACGTTGTACCAAAGTTTGACAACCCAGCCTGTTCTTAGCAACATCTTTAATGGATGCAACAACTTACAAATGTCAACATATTTTAGTAGTTGTTGTAATGTTGTAATGGACTATATGAGTATTTTTCCATCTCAGATTGGTCTGCATGTTACTCAGTAGTTTGGTTTCATTCATTTCATTACTTGTGTAGCTTAAACAAAAAAAAAAAAAAAAAAGCGTATGCATTTCTATAAGGGTTTTCCTGGGAATAGATCCAGAATGAGGGTCGAAGTTGGAGATGAAGGGAACAAAACAGCGACACAATCATCCAAGACTGATGAAGTTCCTGTGTTAGCTGAACAACTTTGAAAAATCTGTGGAACATTTTTTTTTTTTTTTCAAGACTCAAAATAAAACTTGTTGGACTGAACATCCAGATGTCAGGAAAAACTGGAGGCTATATTCAGTAGATTGTTCACACTGACACATGAAGCGAGGTACCAAGAGCACACATACACACACACATACTGTACACACACACGCAGCCCTGCCTCTCGCTTCATGCTTGCTCTTCTGTCAACCTCTGATTATACTGTTTTCTTTTTAGTTTCACATTGAATAATATTGTCACGCATGAGCGCATGTGCAGCATTTGGAAATATGGGACGAAGAGACACGAAAGCATTGTTGCAGAACCGTGCCAATTAAAGTTTGTAACACTATCATAATTTAGCACTTGAATGAATGAGAGCTCAATACTCCAACTTAAAGAACATTTAATGTCCTGTTAAAGAAAAATGGCACCAATACTGTGCACAAGTATGCAAGGAAAGCAAAAATGGCAGCTCAGAACAGACATGACTAACAGAACTAAACAAGACAGAGCAATGCAGACCTAACCAGAACACAGGATCCAACAAAGACTGAACAGAAAACCAGGACTTTAAAAACTAACTGAACTATCAAAGAGATGACATGCAGGTGATGACATAGGTGGAGACGCCCAGGAGAGGGAGGTGAGGTGATGAACAAAGAGGGAACAGACAGGGAGCAAATTGGCTGGGGAAAACACAGGGAAGATGGGGCTAACGAGGCTATTTTCAGAGTAGATGGGTAAAGAAGGGAAAATGAGAACGTGCAGAACAATAATTCTATCATTTGACTTCCACCTGGAATATTTTGTCAGTCCAGTTGTTTATCTGCCCTTGATTTTTCACTGGCTTGTTTTTGGGGCTGGTCTTTATTTGTTGACCATGCCCCCGGACATTGTCAGAGACACAGCTTTTAATCTACTACCATCTTTTAATGGAAGAAATACAGTAATTATAGATTTTCTAATATAGTGCTTTCCTAGTATTTTTGACCACTTAAAGCGCTTTTACACTACATGTCACATCCACCCATTCACACACTGATGGCAGAGGCGTGGTAACGTATCAGGAGAAGACTAACATTCACTCACATGCTGCAGCGTCAGGAGCATATTTAGGGTTTGGTATCTTGCCCAAGGACACATGGACATGTGGACTGGAGGAGCCAGGCTGATGTTCTGATTAGTGGATGACCACTCTACCTCCTGAGCCACAACCACCCCAGAAGAAGAGAAGCATGATTTGTTTGACCTTAAGTTAACTTAATTGGTTTTCAACATGCATTTTAAAAGTGAGTCTGATATCCAGATTGCCATGTACAGTGCTGCTTTACAAGTGCTCTAAAATTTCTAATCTATGAAAGAAAATGTGTTTATTGTTCAAGTACAATACAAACACAACTGGAGCCATTGTTGCTTGCCTTGTAATATTTTAATCAGTATACATAAAGCTACAGCTTTACTATCCCTGTGCTGTTAGCCCAATGACTGAGGAAATTGGGAGTGATGGTAACTGCCACTGTGGATGATTTTATGTGACCGAATGAGCACACACAAAGAAACACAGCTCCTACCACGCCATGCTTTGATGCTTTACTTTTCTCCCAGTGGAATAGAGGATGAGAGACTGCCACCAGGTACGCGTCACAGAGAACAGTAATGAATGGCAGGGGAGGGAAAAGGAAAAAAGGGAAGAAGTTGAGACGAAAATAGGAGGACAGATGGAATAATGGGGAAATGAATAGATAGGGAAAAGAGAAAGGAAAACACTGATGTAGATGAGAATAGGGAGGGGTTGACTCTCTTTTAAAATGACAGTTCCAAGATGTTGGGCACACAAAAAGCCTGTGAAAAGAACCTTTCCAAATATGCCTCATGCAAAATAGGCTTCGAGAGTCAGGTTCAACTTTCACGGAAGGTATCTGCCCACAAAAAGAAAGAAGCAGCACATATGCCACATGGTTAAATGGGGTGAAAATAATAGAGGCAGAGAAAATGCGTATAACTATATTTATCTCTGACACAGGAAGTAACCCAATCTACATACATCAAGGAACATGCATCTTAATGTTTTGGATTGATGGACTGGAAGAAAAACCTTGATTCATATTCTTCATTGATTAACCATAATTTAGCTGTGACATAATCAATACATATGTATTGTAATAATAGCTGTATGGTCAAAGGAGCAGCCCTCTTACAGGGCTTTTATTGACTTAGCTACTTATCTTATTGTCTCAGCACCAATACCATGTGATTGTTCAGCCAATCATGATTAGTACATCATTTAATTTCTATGAAAACCCTTTTTATAAAAAGGTAAAATATCCCCTCTGATCAGTGCTTGATGTGCTTCTCCTTGTTGAAACAAGATTGTCAGCTTTCATCTGCTTTTTGTGATTTTAGCATTTGTTAAATCCCACCTGAACAGCAATTGTGAAATCAGAATTGAGCAACTGCAGTTATGCATTACAGGCTTCTCAAGGATATTTCCACATGCTGAGGCAGTTTGCAGGGATACTAATGAGAAAGATGTTCTATAGCTTACCTAAAACAGTAGGAGGGCTGTTAAGGCTGTAGTCTTGTGTGCAAGGTGTGATTTGTGAAAAAAAGAAGATGGGGAGACTTTTTGAAACATTTTGAAACATACTAATTTTTCACATTTGTGAAAATAAATCAGAACCACAGTGGGCCAATATAATGCCTATTAGGTCATTTCTTGCAGCTGTTACAGTAACATTTATAAAATAATTATGACATTTAATACAACATTTACGAAATTTGATCTTAACCGCTGCATTGCCGGAATATTACAATCAATTAAAAAAAAAACAATTCATCAAGTAGCACAATATTTGTTCCTCCCAGCGATGTGATGTTTGTTTCTGTAAAGCTAGGCTTCATATTTGCCTATTGTGCATGTGTGTGGCATCTGACAACAGTGTTCACACTTGCCACAAGTGGATGTGAATCTTAGTCTACATTGGGAAATTGTTGCAATTAGGCTACTGTTAGATTATCTCTGCAAATATGATGTTGTTAGCCTCAGGCTAGGTGACACTGTTTGTTTTTTGGTGAGTATGGCAGCATTTGATCCAACGAGTTTGTGGCTTATCCTACACTGGGTCAGTTGGATACATGCAGGAAAAATGACATGTGTGTGATCGTTGGTTATTATGGTATTCATGTCTCAATTTTCCTTTTTAAAAAAAACCCGGATCCTCTCACTGGTTTCTTCACAGTGACAGAGATGACCAAGCAAACCTGTTAGTTTTACTCCTGGTGTTAAAAGTTTACTCCTGTTAACTTTACTCCTAGTGTTAAGAGTAGTGAGACGGAAGGAAAGCTATACCACGGTTAAAATCCACCGTCCTAGCTCTAGGTTTGATGTCTGGCTTAAAGTGAGGCACCAGCTAGAACTGCAGAAGATTTAGGTCGATTTTGGTGCATCAGCAATGGTTCATACTTCCTGCTGGTCCACGTTTGTCATCAGATTCCACCGTTACATTTGATGTGAGTAAAAATATGTCGTTTGGCATGTTTGAGCACATTGCTGCCACTGTGGCCAGAGGATGTACAGGCAATACTTTTGCAGGGTAAGCTGACTGGAAAGGCTCAGGAGACTTGTTCTTCTCTCTCTATTGAAGACAGTCTTGTATACGAGAAAGTCAAAAGCACTATTTTGCCAGCATATGAGCTCATGGCAGAGGATTATAGACATAATATTTGAAGACCTAAACAAATGTCAATCCAGTCTTATGTTGACTTACAAGGGAGAAAGGGATCTTCTTTGACAGATGGTGTTCAGAGTGTCAGGCTGAAGACCTAGCCTCAGTGCATGAGCTGAGGTTATTGGAGAAATCTAAAAACTCTGTGCCTGAACATACTGTGGTCCCATTTAAACAAGCAAAAACACTGCAACAGGCTGCTATTCTAGCGAGTTAGACCACTCTCACGCACAAAAGTGTTTTTACCCAATGCTACTTTTTTCCAAAGAACTTGTGACACACATCACACATGCCAATTAGTCTTCAGGGGGTCCTAAAGTGGAGAAACAGTGTCTCTTTTGTCACAAGCCTGGCCACATAGTTGCAGACTGCATGGCATTGGAGTGAAAACAACAGGGGTCAGCTCAAGGGGTTGAATAAAACAATGTGTCCTGGTTGCCAGTTCGCCAAAAGTGCCTGATGTTGTTTTAAACCTTTCATCTTTTAACAGATTTTGTGTCTCTCACAGGACACTCTGAGGACCAGCACCTGGTCACAGTGTTTCAAGGCACCGGCAGCTCACAATTTTTCATCCTGTCGAGTGTCCTGCTGTTCAGTGCTAAGTCTATCTGCAATGTAAGCACAATAGTACAAGGTATCAGGATGTGTCATGGCCACACCACTATTTTCATGTGAAGCCGAACTTGAACTTTTTTTGTTTTAGCATAGACGCAATTTGAACCTGAAGGTAGGGGATTCACCAGAAAATAAAAAAATAAAAAATGTTGAGTAAAATGTAATATGTACAACATAGACTTCATTTACACTAAAAAGATTCAGGATACCAGCAAGTTCATTTCCATATCCAATCTGATATATCAATATATACTGTATATCTGATATGCCCAATGAGTAATGGAGTATTGCAAGATTTACCATTAAAACTAAACTTGCACAAATGACAAATTCCTCTATTGGTCATAGACATTCAATAAGGGGCAATTGCCAAATATATTTTCTGCATTAGCCATACATCAGTACAGGAGTGTCAACATGAAGGAACTTCAAAGTATGTAAGCATTGTTTATATATATATATATATATATATATATATATATATATATATATATATATATATATATATATATATTTTTTTTTTTTTTTTTTTTTTTTTTTTATTTATTTATTTTTTTTAATTTATTTATATTCTTTATTATTTTATTTTAAAGGATGACTGCTGAAAAAAAATCCACTGTTTTCCACCAGATATTTGGTCACTGTGTCATAAAACAAAACAACAAAAACAAAAGCAAAGCTTGATAGCCTGCACACAGTGTCAGTAACCCGGAATCTGTCCAATATTATAGGCTGGTTGTACCATAAGCCAGGTTAGGCCTGATTGAGCTGACAAGGTTTGTCATTGGTATAATGGGTTGAAGAGTGAGATAGTAAGATCCATATCTATTTTTGGATGAAAACAGTTCCAGTGAGCACGAAGGGTGGCATTTGGGTTATCATCTAACTGCTTTAAATTTTAGCTGTACACGTTATCATATATTTCATGTAATCAACAAGCATTTGTTTCTAGTATTAGAACTTTTGGAAAAGTCAGCCTCAAGGTTTAATTCTGCCCTGCATTGCTAAATCTATCAATCTTATATCTAACATATATACTGAATATTTTAAGTCCTCCTCTATCTCCTCTTTCTTAACAAAGTTAGATTCACAAGTTTGAAGAGCCGGTAATTGCAGGTTTCCATACATTCAAGTGCAGTAGAAAAGTTATGAAAGCTTGTTCAATAAAAAGAGATTAGACGTGCTGAGATGCATTCCTTTTATCTCCAGGGCCATTATGTAAGCATATACCTGTCTCAGAAAAAGACGCATTCATAGCACCGTTTACAAAAAGCCAAGAAGACAGCAATAAATGAGAAGTCATTATAAAAAGTGAAAACTGATGGATGAATCTAAAATATGAAAAGCAATTTTCAGAATGATGAAAGGAGGATGATGGAAACATGAGACAAGGACAAACTCACCAACAACATAACACATACTCCAGATATACCCATGGACAACTAAAATTAGTCAAATAAACCTCACTTTTAAAAGAGCCACTCCAGATGGGGAAATTGATTCCATTTGCTAACCTCTCTACACTCTCCTATAGGGAGAACCTCATCTGTGTTCACTCATAATAATGTACAGAATATAAATCCATACTCCTCTTCTCTGAGACTTCCCCTTTCTCTCTGCTGCTTACAGCATGATAAAGCAGCTCTCTCCCCAGCAGAGTGCTTGTGTAACACGGCTTGCTCTTGGCCCTGAGGCTGTCAGGCACTGCCACTGTAACATGTATACTGACAGGAAGTGGAATTTATTGCTTCACTTCAGTCTCTTTTGCCAGCTCCATATTCCCTACTGGTCATTTGATGGGAAAGGGTGATGAAAATGGTGAATGACATAAGTAAATATTTTTAGATAGCTGACTTAAAATATTCATGTTAAAGGTTCCCCCCGCTGTGTCAGTGCCACTGAAACTGAAGTTTTATCCTTCCTGAGGAGAGGTAGATGGCAATACAGGACTCTATTTTTGTGAGCGGTGCAGTGTGACTTGCAATCTTGTGTGCCATCCCCAGCGTGTCCAGGGCAAATTTCATGGCCAAGCTTGCCAGGCGCACCAGTGGCACACTTGGACATGAGGTGGGGTCAGAACGACTACATTATCATACATAACACAATCACATTCCCTACTTTTATCCCCTTTGAACACAGAGCTTTCCCTGTCATGACCCACTGACAGTTTTCTGAATACTTGGTTTTGAGAGTTTTTCTCGGAGGAAAATTTTTAGTGTCATGGACTAAAACTTTTAGAGTTTTAAATATAAATACAGCAGGTCAAATATGCTGCCCAAAAGCAGCATATTTTCCAAAGTTAAATTCATGTTTCTGGACAAGAGAGGAATGGTTTGAACACACGTTTCTTAGGGAGTTAATTGCAGTAGGAGAAGTTTTTTCATGTAACTGCGTGAACTGTTTTCAGTGCATTCGTCTCCAACATGCCTGATGATTTAAATCAAAAGTTCTGTGGAATAATTAATAATTTCAGAGAAGTTTGATGTGTAGATAAGCACAGAGGTGGTTATTTTACCAGATCGCAGAAAACTAATTGTGGTTTGACAGTGCACAACATCACTTCAATTAGAGACGCTTTCAGATGGCTTTAAAGAGAGTCACAGGGGTAAAGGCAAGTCCATCAGTATAAACTGCTAGCTGTCCGGATGGCAGATGCTGGTAAGAAATTCTCATTAATATGTATTCTGTCTCGCGGGCATTAATGCCATAACCAGAATAAAACTTTATTTTTTTCTGTGTGATCACGAGTCAGCTGCTTGAAATGAATTCTGAAAGATGAGCACAACATGAATTAAGTGGGTTGTGTTATTTCAGAGAGGCTCATATGGGTGTTCCTTCACCAAATAAAGTGACCAAATTATTATGGAAATCAAGTGCGCTGAGCTGTTGATCCATCCTGAGTAAGAGTCCTGCTTAGTGGTCTGATCCAAATGCATAGTGTATTCATTTACCATAGCTGACCAGTTACACACTACTGTGAGGTCACCTTATAAGGATATATAACACATTTTTTGGCAAAACTATATGATGGAGTTACTTCTCAGTGATCACATTTTCATTTTATTCTGTTCACTCAGCTGTGACATTGGCATTGCATAACTTCCACTTTAAATTCAGAAGCTTATTATCTCCGCCTTATGACTTTCATGCTTGTATTTTATACCTGTCTTATTCCATTTTAGCTCATTTTTGTTTTTTCTATTCTCTTAGCTCTTTAATGACTGTTTTTGGTTGTATTTAAATGTCCTTTTGTGGTGTTTCTTTTGCACTTTGTCTTGAAGCGTTCAATGTTTTATGTAAAGCACTTTGAATTGCCTTGTTGCTGAAATGTGCTATATAAATAAACTCACCATGTCTTGCCTTATTTAGCAGCATAACATCTCACTCCCATTTGGTAGGTAGCAGGGAAGATAATGAGAGCAATTACTCAGGAAGCGAATGGACTTCACCTCTTCAGTGAAGAAAAGATCAGTGGTGCTGTGTCAGTGGGAAAGTTCAACTCCCCACAGAGACAAGGCCACAGCGATCGTTGACTATTTCGCTGACCCACACCACAGGCAAAGCACTGAGCACCCACAGGGGCTGTGAGGATCATAACAGAAGACTACAGTTTATTTGGAAAGGAAAAATCGAATGTCCAACTCGGTGTAACCTGTCTTCACAGGTGCTTCATCCCCCACAACAGCCTCACTGTGCACTAAATAAATGTGTCAGAGTATTTTTTTTTTTAAAACAATGTAGAATCTGGATGAGTGACACATACACTACTGTGTCATCGCCAAACCATTATTGAGCTTGATCATTTTTGATACAGCAAAGTAGCTGCAAAAAAAAAATACCATTTCAACTCTGAAACATGCAAAGTAGAAATACATTAAAGTATTCATGAAAAAGCATGGATCACTTGTGGAAAAATATCACCAATATTTGCAGTAGCAAAAGTTGCACATGTTTCTTTCGAAAAGGAATTATGCAAACAAATGTAACAATGCATAAAGGCTAAGCATCTCACACAACAAAGTTGCTATAAGTTCACACCTACTTGCTGTTCTCTCAGCAAGGAAGACATTTTGCTTTATTGTATAGATTAGTAGGGTGTTTTTGTTTTTTTAATGGGATTACATGACCCCAAATAATAACACATTGAATAACAAATGAAAGTTCATGTTCCTGAAAAAAACAAAGCAATGTAAGCAAAGCTGTTGTGGTTAGTAAGTGCTCAATAGTGTAACAAATGTGCATTAATCTTGACTAGAAATAATATTTCTATCTTTTGGTAAAAACTGAATTATCTAGCCGTTTTAGGAAATTACTTTTTTTTTAATGAAACTATATGAAACATATTTGTTCTTTTTTTATGGGGACACTATGCCTCTGTCCTAGAAATCAACTACCTAAACAGTGTACACCTATCACCAGTTGACAGTGTAGCTGCAGCACTCAAAATGTCATAACGACAGCTCTAGTCCCACACCTTTTTTCTTATACTGTTTTAGCTTCACAAGCTGGTTGAAAAATTTCCCTTCCACTTCAGTGTCTGTCGCACACCAGAAAGTGTCACAGTGAAATTCATTTATATACATGATTGGACGATAGGCTAACTCGGTTCATTCAAAGGTTCATACTTTAACCATCGGCTCCTGTCTGAAGTCTGGTATGCAACCTTTTTTATTTTTATTTTTTATTTTTTTAAATCAGTTTATACTCTGGCATTGCAATGGATGGTTCAACATGCCATTTTGGACTCTCCGGGTTGATGTACGCTAAAAGGTCAGTGCTGTCAGGAGGGTTTACAATTGTTTAATGCAGCAAATTTGTCAAACTCTACACAAAAGCTCAGAGTGGATTTGTTTTGCTTCCACAAAAAATATACAGACTGTGGCAATTCTTCTGAGTGTTTACAATATTGACTCAAAATAAACAATTAACAATTTAAAAATTACATCAATAAATAAATAATGAGGAAACATTTCTTCCTGTTCAACAATGTGGATCATTGATTGTTGTTTTTTATTGAAGGAGGCAAATATTTATTGATTTATGTATGTATTTATTATTTATTGATATTGTAAAAGTTCCTACACTAGTAAGATCACCCTTTCACGCGCTTGGTGATAAAGGTCTGCAACTGTTCAAAATGTATGTTTTAACCTGCTAAAATTGTCACTGTAATGTGTCAAAACCAATGTGTGTAAAGTTAAATACCTGTAAGCAGCAGGCTGTGTGATGATTAGAGTGATTACGTTTTTAACTAAAATTACAATAATTGCAGTAAAATGCCGTGGAAAGGTAAGTAATGGACAGTAAGCACACCATGGAGAATGATTTTATCTAATGTAATTTAATAAATCTAAAACAATGTACATGTGTGATTAGCCTCAATGCCAAGCACTTTGAGTTAACAAGACCACATGTGATGTGTATTGTATAGTATTGAGTCATATTCACAGTGTCAAAGAGACAAATACAAAAAACAGTACAATATATAGGGGTTAACAAATGCATGTAATCATCATGGAAAAGATAATGGTGTTGTTTATCAATGTGTGATGGAAATAGCTTCATCAGATTGTTGCCTTAATTGCTGAAATTGTCACATTAATGGGGAGTTGTGTGGCAACCCAAGCAAATACCATCTTGTAACTTAGAGTGCATTGGAGAATGTATATAATGAGGAACAACAACAACAATAAAGAGTTAATTCTTAAGACAGGAAACATGATTTTAAGCCCAAAAAGCCAGGAGCTCATTGTAACTACCATACCACACATTATGCGCAACTGGAAAATCATGTAGTCCTTAATTTCCCTCTGGCCTCTGGCCATGTTTCTATGAAATACAACCTGTATGGCTGATATTTCCATTGCATCCTGACCAAAAAGGAGTGCTCATCCAGGTTGTTCGGCAATTTCAGATTTCCCATGACAATTAATGGATAGTAAAATAAGATTAAATCTCTCTCTCACCTTCAGTCATTGTCTCTCCTGTTGTTGGGCAAATGGTGCTAAAGTTTCTTTTTATGTGAGGAGCACCTCAGGGTGATCAGGAGTTATGTGAGAGAAATATGTTCCAAACTTTTTTGCAGACCTCCAAGAAAGGGAACAAATAAGTTGCAGTGGAAACATTTTCACTTTATGAACAATTTATTTTTTTTCATTTAAAAAAGGAAGAGGAAACTGCGTATGTGCCGAGGACTTGGGTTTGTTGCACCGCTGTTAGCTTGTTGTGCTGCATATCGCAAAGTCTTGACTTGACAATTTACTGTAAAGAGAACTGCATCCTCACACGTACGCAGTGGCCTCCTGCTGACGTAGAAATGTTTTCTAGAGTGAAAACTTTAGTCTTCGGAGCTGTTTCTAAACTTCAGGGAGAAGAAATTAGTCACCAAGTGCAACTGTCTGGAAAAAAAACATGAAAAACCATCTGCCTTATGCTTGAAGTAAGTCATTTTTTCCTTTATGTCATAGGGATGCAAAAGTCATGCTCTTGATACCCACACTGTTTTTATCCCTGTCTCCCAGCTCTTTCACAGTAAGCACTCAGAATGACCTGTGCTTAAAAGGTAAAGTGAGTTCACACAAATTCAAAAGCTCATATTTTCTAACTGACCCCCAGTGGTGTTTGGCCAGGCAGGCAGTTTTTGGTTTTATCTCTCTTTGGAGATATCAACTTTGGAGATTTGCTGCTGCCCCTCTACAACAGAGGTGAATGAGCTTTTGTTTGTGGTGCTCACAGGATTAAAGTTTATATTTAAAAA
Organism: Scomber scombrus; assembly: GCF_963691925.1. Taxonomy (NCBI): domain Eukaryota; kingdom Metazoa; phylum Chordata; class Actinopteri; order Scombriformes; family Scombridae; genus Scomber; species Scomber scombrus. Next base: position 23,950,867 of record NC_084982.1, on the reverse strand, counting down.
GTCAATAAAAATGTGTTTTTCTACACTGTGGTAGCCTGGTTTCATACCTCTTAATCGACATCTACAACTTTGAACTTTGTTCATCAATTTAAACTGCTCTGGCATTGTACGCACTGATGGCTGCTTCCCCGAGTTGGATAAACAATTGACGAAAGCTTAGTAGGCAGGACTAATACTGACTAATACTGTTGATGTTCTACATTCCTACATGGCTAGCAGGCTACTTATGTTGATTATTCTTGTAATAGACACTGCCAACCAAGAAAGAAGGAAAACCAAGTTTGAACTCAAGGCAGCTTTAATTGTGTCGAGATAAACCACCAACCAAAGATCACCAGCCCGAATTACACTGGATTCAACTGAAAAACAAGACTGAAAAACATTTTAGAAATTCCAGTGTAACTTTAAAATACAAAAACAATACAGTAGGCCATTCAGTATCTTTATGCCCATATACACGTTGGCAATTTTTAGTCCCATAGTGACATTCATTTACTTTATACTACATATGATTAAGAATAAACAGACAGAGAAGTCCAAACCATGCTTTCTTTCTCATCTTGGCACACCTAGCCAGTCACTGTGTCAAATGTCAAATTGCTTACTAGACCAAAATTGGCTGTCACAAATCATGTTCATAGGTATACGTGTTAAATTCAAATTTAAGTTTAGCACAGAGAAACTTTCCTTTTACAGCAGATGAATCTTAAAAGCCCCTTGCTGCACACAAATTATTCTGCCCAGTGAAGCTCAAACATTCGAGTTAAGTAGCAATGATCAAAACGCATTTTTGAATGGAGGAGGGATTTAAATATATGCGCTTCAGCAAGCAGGGCCTCACCTTTGACCTTTGTAAGGTTTTAAAGATTGGATGTCACTGCCCCCATCGGTGGCTTATCCTGTCCTGAGTGAGGACTGTCATTGAAATTGCACCTTCAGGGGTGACAATCAATAGTTGGGATAAGCTTATTTAGAAATACATGAGTCTGCATACCCCAGTAAGACGCAAAATCAAAGAGAAGTTGAGATTACTCGTAACCATCAAACCCTAATACAGGGAATGTGTGTGGCTCTGCGTAGTTGAGTGCCACAAATATAAGCCAATATTGGCTAAAACAATCATATATGGGCTTCTGAGGATAATGCTGGAAGAGCATTCATATAGAGAGGAACATCAGCCCTATTATCAGAGATCAGAGGCTAATGAATAAGTAACCTCAAATTGTGCATTCTCCAGCCCTGATTTAACAGGATAATATCAATCAGTATCAAATCAGTTAAAGGAAATAAGACTTGTGGCTAATAACAAGGTGGGACAACCAAAATTGTACTGCCATACTTTAGTCTTTAGTTTTTATCACAATTTGAGGATGTATAGCAGTGTGTAGAGAGGAGGCTTGACAAAAAATATGATGCTGCTGACAGAAGTATTACATTGACTTGATAATAAGATTTGCAAAGCGTGGTGCATCTTCAAAGGATCTCAGAAAACCAGGGCATAAAAACATGCAACACACATAATCACCAAAGAGTGTTCTCCAGGCGGTGAATGAAATTGGATCATCCCATTTTCATACAATGATCAATAGTGTCAACTGGGGCACCCTCATTTTTAAAAAAACACTTTTGAGAGAATAAATAACATTTTTTTTTTAATTCAGTCGTAGTCCAAAGAAAAAGCTGCACATATCGAGCAATCCAGGCATTTTTTCTCCTGCACAAAGTATTTTCTCATTCACCACTTTGGAAACCCCATGAACAAGAGCCATTGGTCACAGGGGGTTGTTTGTACTCTGTACCATTCAGCAGGTGAGATTATACTGAAAAGTGTTCAAGGCATACCATATTACTGTGTGTCTAAAGCCAAAAAGACACGATAAGAGCCTTAGTGCAGGCACAGCTGGCCAGATTTCATGTGCCTCTGGGCTTATGTAAATATCCTCTTTGGGCTGAACATTGGTAAACAGCCTTATCACTGTCCCCACCAGGTTTGTATGTTGCTCATCTTTTTTCACTTTTCCTGAATGGATGTTAGACAAGTGATCGCGGTAGCCTTTTAGCCCACGCAGATCCAAAGCGAAACATCCATGACTTCTTTCCACGATCATTCTGTTAAAGCATTGGAGGAATTCAGATTTGCTCACTCTAGTACAGTACTTTATGGGCTAAAGGCAATGTGACTGGTAGGTAAATGCAGTTAAAATTTTCAGGTTAAAGTTCACTTCATCCATATTATGTTTAGAAAACTTAAACTGGTGTCACTTACAGCTAGGCGATATCACCTAAAATAAATCCCACGATTAATTGTCACATTTTCCTCTGTAACATGTTAGAAATTACTTTTCATTTTTATGAGTTTTCAATTTGCATATCAGGCATAATTTTATTTCCTTGTTAATATGCTTTATCCTCAACTGTGACACACCTGTAAAGTCTGTTTAGAGATGTGTGTTCCAAATGAATCATGCATTACATTTCTGACATTCAATAATGAAGATTGAGTTATCACTGCCCGTGATAGTTTACAGTTAGATGTGATGAATTAATGATATGGGCACTATAAGTATGCACAGTCATGCATAATGCTTGTAATGACAGCTGCCTGCTGCAGAAGTGTTGGAAAACCTTGTCAATGCAACACAATCTGTTGAAATGCACTACTTCTTTGCAGTTTGTTTGATTGACATTGATTGTGTAAAGACTGGTGGAGCATGCAACAGATTGATATGCAAATGCATCATTATGTCTATATTCATCAATGGCTAATTCTGAAAAAAGAAAAAAAGAGTACTTCTGTGAGGGAGCTTAGTAGGAGTGTCAAGAAAGGTGATATGAGACAGACTCAGAGACTTGTTGACTGACATACAATTGGTGCTTTATCCTTACCAAGGTAACAAAAGTAACTAATTGGTTTAATTCAGGATAACTCAAATTTAGGCTTACTCACATGCACACAACTACACAGATATCCTCTAATTTATGCTTTTTCCTAACCATTCTCTCCCCTTAAATAGGCCTTCCAATACATCTGGGCAGATCCATCTTTCATGCAAGTGTTTCAGTCTCCCACCTATAACAGCTAAACAACAATGCTACCTTTATCAGTTAACATCGACTACAAAAACACATAATCCACAGCACACTGCTCAGCATATAAGCCAAAATAAGTATGTTTGTTCTGTAGGCTTCAGCATTTCCAAGCCTGCATGAACGCATCATGGGACGTCTACCGGCGACACTTGACGTAAACAACAACAACACGCTAGACTCATGGGTCGCTAACCGTGGCTAAAAGTAGTAAATTTGCAATTTGCAATGACTGCAAAGCAGCAAAATAAATATGGCAGTGCCATATTGGCACTTTTTTCCATAACTTAAGTTGAAGTTGTTCTCTTATTTTGCACAGACAGTGTTTACATTTGGAGAGCCATGTTGCATTTATGTATGCATCCAGTGGGGCATCACAATAAAATTAGGCATAATGTGTTAATTCCACAATAGTAGATATGTTATGCATATATTGTTATCGGGTGATATCGGTATCGGAAATTAAGAGTTGGACAATATCGGAATATCGGATTGTAAAGAAAACACACCCCATACACAGATACAGTGCCACACTTCTCTGATATGAGTGATTAAACCATAAATGCAGCTGTAAAACAAATGATAAGTATGGAAAGAAATACGAAGTGTAATGAGGACAAATGATGTGGTCTCACCCACTTGTCAAAACTCCATTATCAGTACTCGTTTTAAACTGTTGTAATCTCGGCCGATATTGAGGCCTGATCTCTCAAGTGATAGTACAGGTTGTTAAGCAATCGCCCATGTAGTGTTCAACTGTACTCCAGTGTTAAATGGTAAATGGACTGCATTTGTATGGCGCTTTTCTTGTCTTCTGATGACTCAAACCCACATTCACCCATTCACACACTCATTCATATGCTGATGGCATGCTGCCATGCAAGGTGCCTACTCATCAGGAGGAGCTAGTCATTCACACACACATTCACACACCAATGGCACAACCTTTGGGGTTCAGTATCTTGCACACTGAAACTTCGACATGTGGAGGAGCTGGGAATTGAACCGCCGATCTTTCGATTAGTGGATGAGCCGCTTTACCTCCTGAGCCACAGTTACTTTACCATACATTGATTTCAGACACTAATTCAAAAATAATTAAACCAATCTACAAGTTAATGAATGGCCATGCATTTTTCAGAGGACTTAACTTTGGTTATTGATCGTATGCCCAGAATTGTAGCATTGTCATCATTAGGCAAAGCAGCAATTTATTCCATCACGCACTGGAATGTCATTACAAATCCAGACTGTGTGACTAACAGAAAAAATTAGCATTCTTGAAGCTTAAACACATGCCTCTCTCTACTGATCAGCAAATGTTTGCCAATTACTAAACTTGTCTCCGTCATGCTATGTCTCTGTCATTAACCATATGAACAGTGGATTGAGGCTTTTCATATAACAGAGGAATCAAAAGCCCATTGACACTGTAATCACAGTCTAAATATTCCCAGCATAAGAGAACCGCCATTTCACCATGTGTTCTTCCACTAGTACCTTTTAACTTTTCAAAATGAGGAACGATGGGGAACACATTTTAGATTTTGCATTTGAAAATAATGCTGTCTGTCCCGCTGTGTGCTTTTTAATGACATACATCCAAAGCTTATTGCCTTTTCATAATATACACTACTGTACAAATGTTTTAGACACTTTCTCTGTTTAGATACTAGTAGATACTACTACTAAATCCATTATGCAATACCACCAGGGAGGCGTCTGATTGGTCGCAAATGTTTTTCTGTAACACGACAATGACCCCAAACATCCAGCCAGAGTCATAAAGTGCCATCTTCGACACAAAACACATAAACAATGGAGGACATTGAGGCAGTGGTGTACTTGCTGCTGTATGTGGCTTTTTGTCACACACAACGCAAGAAAATTGAGCCGTATGGCTGTAACGCTGTTGCTGGTCTGTTGACGTCACATTTAGTATCGGCTCGGCTCGCTTGGAACCTAACCAGAGCAGGTACTAAAAAAGTACCAGGTACCAGGTACAACCCCTAGTGGAAACGCAAAAAAAACCGAGTCGAGTCGAGTCGAGTCGTGCTGGAACTGTGTAATGGAAAAGCGCCAATAGAGCCCTGATCTCAACATCATGGAGTCAGCCTGGGATCACATGAAGAGAGTGAAGCAACTAAGACAGCCTAAATCCACAAAGGAACTGCAGCAACTTCTCCAGGATGCTTGGAACCTACCTGTACAGTAATTTACTTTGAAAAACTGTACCGAGGAGAATCGTTTCATTTAGGTTTCTTCTGTCTACTGTACTTTAAGTTAAAGGTAATTGACTGGTAATTTTTGGCATTATTTTCGAAAGCATCTTCACTTTACTTTTAGTGGTTAAACTTTTCGACGGCACTGCATGTGGTGTGGCCTTTTCAATGATGCAAGGCATTTTAAAGACGTTCTGCCTGAGGCACACTTTCGGTTAATGTATTTGTTAGCACGTAATCAATAAATAATCATAAATCTCTTTGTCTCTCACTGTGTGTAGGTGAATGCATTTGTAGTGATACAAGGGTATTAGGGTTTATACCTGGATTATCTCTCTGTTTTAGTGGGGAAAACATTTTCAAATCATTGCCTCAGCACCAGAGTTGACAGCTTGTCAGTCAAAAAGCAGTGTCTCTCTGGCATGTGAAATGTCAACAGGTCGAATAAGAGATTGATGGGAAACAATTTTAAATCCTCAATCTCCTCTCACCCGACAGATACAGTGTATCCACACATAACTTGTGCTTTATGAAAAATCTCTCAAAAAGGGGTTAATCACAGGTTGAAGTCATCACATAGAAGGGAATTTTAGCCTGGGATTGACCCACCCACACAATGTTTAGTAATGAATAATCCTTTCCTATTTGTGCTGTTTAATAGCTTAGAGCACCTGATGTTATGCATGACACACCCATGTCATAATAGGTTGATAATGCATATCAATGTTTCTTTCTTAGAACTGGTTATTTTGGTTAGGATTCATGAAGAAGGTTTATCACATGCTGTTGTCAAGAAGAAATTGCTAAACTGTGTCTGTGTTAGAAGAAGTCTGCAGACAAATGTATAAAAGTATTTCAGGTGTAGTATTGCATATTTCATGTGCAGGATTACATCATCTCCACCTTCACACAGAGCTCGTTAAATTTCTAATTTTGGAAATCATATGCCATGCTCACTAGCCCTTCGCAGCGCTCTAATGCAGCAGCTTAGATTGTAATTATCCACAAGGAAAGGTTATTGGACTGGCTTATGTGAAAAGCAGGCATCTTGCTTGGACTCTGAATGTAGATCTGACATCGCCAAACATGTCAAATTAGAATATGATATTGGTTTGGGGATTTCACAGGATGGTGCCCTTGTAATGTAAGTCTGCCTGAGGGTTTTTATCAATCTCCAAGTTGAATTAATGTATAGTGAGATGAGGACAGTAATGACTTTTCTGTGTAATCTAGGATATTGCCTCTGTGAGGTTTCCATATTAAATACTTGAGCATTTCATTGTTCTTGTCTGATGTTCAGATAAAGTTCATGCAATCTTGATCTGTAAAAAATAAATATGTTATTTTATACAAGATTCAATTAAGTTCTGCATATAAAATGTATTATCTTAAGAAAAAAAACCTTAAATGTATGACAATGTTTACAGAATCAATGGAGAGCGATGGTGCCTGGTCACATATAGCCTTGTTTTTTTTGTTATTGTTGTTTTGTTTTGTTTTTTTTCCACAGTAGGAGGGTAATATTAACCAATCAATAATACCAATAGAAACCAAAGACAGTTAAATCAATACGCAAACCAAAGGATTGACTAAAGTTTCAATTTAGTCAATCCAAAAACGTTCATGTCTTTCCCTCTCTGTACATGAGTGTAAGTATGTGTGGTTATACTAGTTAGCTATGTTTTTCAATAGAAAGCTGAAGTTATGGTGTTAGACCAAGCTATGTAGCCTCTGAACCTCTTGTTCCTGTAACTCAGTGCAGTCTCAATGTAGCTGCATGGTAACTTCTGTTACGGTAATTTTAAAAAACAAAAAACATATTCATACGATTAAATGTGATTTTGAATTAAGTTTTCTTATAATAATAGCTACAATACAGTAAACAAGACTATATAATTTCAGTGAAAATTTCCTTTTTTTAACGGGCACATCTAGATGTGTATCGAATTGTCACACAGGGAGATCTAATGGAGTCTTTCCATTATATAGACCTGTAGCCTAGGATGCTTTTCTGCAGCCCTAACACCTCATGAAAGTCTCTGTCATTGTAAAACAAATGCAGAATTACAGCAACCATCTCATAAAATCTGAGCAGTGGCAACATGAAACACACCAAATGCAGAGCACATGGTGTTCAGCATGTTAGTCATCATTTTACATGCTGTATTTTTGTGTTAAGATTGCAATTGACTGTTTATTTCTATTAATGGAGTCATTTCTGTTCTTCACATCAATCACACACGCACATTTTCTCAACAACATCTTTCCTGCTTTTCACAATCACCATTAAAATCTAATTTTCAAGACATTAACAATCTGCTTATCATATAAACACTGATTGGATACCACATCAACACCTCAAGAATTGCCTGACTTGAAAGCACATGGCTCATACATGTTCTATCATCCTAACGTTCTTTCATTGTGCGAACGGATGTGTTGCAACACTGAAAATATTGTTGACTTTAAGCTGCATGAAAGGAAAATCTCATGCATATTCAAGGAGTTAAGGAGAGGAAGGATGGATAAAAATGAAAAAAAAGAAAGAGATCAAGAGAAAGGCAATGGTTGCTATTAGCATAATAGGAGTAAGATTGTGAACCTCACTCAAAGCACTAGCAGCAGTTTTCAAAGCTTCCCTAACCATGTCTTCCCTTATTATGTGGGACCTTGCTTGATTAAAGAACACTTCCTACCTTTTTTTTCCTGCAACAACCGTTCACTTTCTCTTTCCTGACAACTACTGTTTTAAAGTCTCCCTGTGCAACTGATGTAAAGGATTATTCCACATCATGTTAAACTTATCAGTCAGCCAGCCACCTATAAATACCTGTTGTTGCTTTCTGAACTCTAGACCTCAGCCTTTACAAAAGTAAAAAAATAAACTCCTCTCCTCCTCTCCTTTCTCCTTTTGCAGCTTTGTTTGCTCTTCTTGACTGAATAAAGTACATTTCTAAGCTGTATAGAGTGGATTTGCTATCTGCTGTAGTTTCCAATATGTCTCTGTCTTGGTGGCAACATAGAATTTGAGTTCAGAATATTTCAAAAATGTTTTGGCGCAGTAGTTTTACAACAGTCCTGGACAGGCAATACACCATGTTACTAAGAAGAACATAGTTATTATTTTTCTTATTTTTTTTCTTTTTGCAGAAGGGAGGCAGTGTGACTTTTCACTTCTTGGATTTATATTTTACCCAGCCTTCCATTGTGAGATTTTGTAAAAAAAAAAAAAAAAAAAAAAAATCAAATAGTTGCATTTAAAAGATTTCTGTTTTGCACATCACACCACATGAAGGTGTGTTAGGGTTTGTTGAGAACAATTCTGTCTCTGAATCATTTTAATCATTTTTCTCACCAAAATCAACAAGGGGAAACAATATGCAATTATTTTGAAATATAATAAATTAGTACATTTATACATGTAAGCCTAGTTATTCATGGTTGAACATTGAATGCATCATTTTTCATTCACTTACAGCAGCTCCAACCTTAATTTTATTCTACATCTTAACAGAAAGCAGAACTACAGAAAAAAAGATATTAGCCTATAATGTAACTGTATTTCAGTGTCAGCTGTTTCTACTTGTGTGAAATACTGTATTTAAACCAGATGACTGCAGTTATTTACAGTTTGGGGTGTTAATATAATCAGTGTAACACCACATGTTCTTTACTCCACAGTGATCTGAACTCAGATGTTTCTTCATCTGCTCTTTTACTGTTAACAAAACTGTTAGCAAGACACTTAAAGCTGTATTCATACATAAAACCACATCAGCTGTGCAGCCAAAACTTACCATTTCATTTTTCATTTTTTATTTTATTTGAACAGGGACAGTGCGCAATAAAACATTAACCCTGTATAAAACAAGGAGAGATGCATTGCACCGGGTTTTGGCAAATAGCTATTTTCCACCTGTAGTCCCTGGGCAGGTTGATGGAACATACTTCAATCATCAAATCAATTACAGAATTAACAGTTGTGCAAAATTATAAATACACACATTCCCACAGCATTAAAACAATTTGACCCCCACCCGCCAACTTTTATAAATATGAAAACCCAAGATACAGAGTGATTCACACAAGGCAGCAAGTAAACACAACAAAATGTAAAATATAGTCTAATAAATACATTTGACCTTCGGTTTTGCTCTCCCTCTGCATATTTGAAACCTCTGTATGAAGCTTTAAAGACCAATAAGACTAATGTGTCTTTCTTCAATATAGCCTCCCAATGATTATTAGAATTATTCACAGCCTCCTCTAATATCCTACATGAGAAATATTCCATTTCCCTAACTCCTCTGTGCTTCTATCACTGTTTTGAGTTAAGGTCATTTAGAGATGAGACTCTGTAGAACATTGTTTCTCAGCTGGGGGTCTAACTGCTAAGCACTGCAGTATCCAAAAAAAGGTTGAAACCCACTGCTGCAGAAGTTTACAGCTTGTCATTTCTGTCACCCTGCATTACTCTGCTTTTATTTTAGCATGCAGATGTATACAGTGATTCTAATGACAAAATGCAAGTTAACTCAGTGGATTCTCAACTGATGCATTAAATCATTAATGTTAAGGGGGTAGCCTTAATTATATCAGTGCTCTTTAGTATAGAAGTCTGGAGGAACTGTTTCCAACATGCCTCGCCACACAACTTATGTATCAAGTAACTGATTATGACAGACTGTCCGAAATCTGAACCCAATATATATATATATATATATATATATATATATATATATATATATTTGGAATCCAAAGTGGGACAAAAATATTGTGGTGCCCAGATCCAACAGCAGCCACGTATCTGCTGCATGTTGACCCCTCCCCCCCTCTCCCCCCGCGTTTGCTCATTTGTTGGCTGTAATAAACCTTATTTAACAACTCTTCATTAAAAAAAATAGAGAGTGACGTTATTTTGTTATTTGCCATAAAAATAATGCTTTGAGACACTGGGAGGAGGGTGTTGCAGTATTTTTCTTCATCAACAGGAGGGACCAACAGAAATAATTATAATGCTGGGGAGATTCAGCGCCCCTCCTCTCCTCAATCATTTTGGACCTGTCCTATAAGGAAGACTTATTTCTAATGCAGCAGCCTTCAACAACATTTAATGACTGTACTGAACCACCAGCAGCTCTGATAAAACTTTTATTGGACATGTTATGGCTGTAACTGCCTGCTCATGGATTAAGGAGAATATTCATTGTGTTAAGCTACTGGCTATTGTTTAAAGCTCACAAAATATTTTCTCTCCTTCTCTCTGATATGAACTTTGAATCTCAGAGGGCATCTTTAACATGACACTGAATTGCTCTCTGAAACAATGGCTTACCAACAGTAAAGTTGAGAAAAGGTGTTATTTATGAGAGGTGATAATATCATAATACCACAACTTCTCACGTAAGAACTGGGTTATCAGGAGTATCTCCACACTTCAATGCACTGGTGAAAACATAGGTGGGAGTTAGAGGGCCTGTCTCAAGATACCTCCACAAAATCTTTCATTATACGCTTATGAGCTTTCAGCTCATTGGGAGACATGCATGTTGCTCTTTGAAGCTACCAGCGACACCTTCAAAGCTATGGCTCCTCTTTGAAGATTTCCCTGCCGTTTTCTTCCTCTAGATGACATCTCTTTATGCAGCTGGGTTACAAACGTAAGTATGCTAATACACATATCTCAGGACTGATATGATAGGTGGTCTTGACATTACACTTGAACCCTGAAGTAAAGTTCATTAAAATGGCTGTTGGGGACTAGATGGATCATGAACTTACTTTGTCACTTATTATATTATATTTCAATCGTATATTCTGATAGTCAGTATAGAGCGCAGATTTTGTCAAAGTGTGTACATGTGATTTTTTTGTGGCATTGACCAATTTTCTCATATTTTTAATTTTCTCTCACAGATAAGACCTGTTGTATGGGTCATGTATAGTCTACTTTTCACCACAGGATGAAAAAACACTTGATTGATTGTATTGCAATGCCTTAATGTAAATTAATTTTGAGTTTAAGTATGATACAGAAATTGCAGAAGAGATCATATAGTAAACAAAAAAGTGCAAAACAAACCAATATATGTTTCATATTTTAGACTCCTCAAAGTAGTCGGTTTGCTTTGATGACAGCTTTGCACACTATTGGAAATATCTTAACGAGCTTCTTGAGGCAGTCACCTCCTGAAATGATTTACAATTAACAGGCGTGCCTTGTCAAAAATTCATTAATCTTATGTGTGCATATGTTTAGTGCTGATATAAATAAAGTTTCTTGTGTGGTGCTGGTTATATGTATCCTTACATTCATCTGCACACCAGTTACAGCGTCACCCTTAACCCTTCCCTGTTTTATTTTGTTATTTTTTATACTTTTCCAAAAAACGTTTGTGTGTGTTTTGGCATGTGATAAGCTTTCATATCCACAGATCCATTAGTGTGTGTTTTTTCGTTTGAGCTGTTTTTGATGTGTATCCCTGCTTATATAGTGATTTGCGGCCATTGATTATGATAATGGTGAAAGTTCTCAAACACATTTCATGAAGCTCATAAATAGGTGACATCCATTTCAAGTCATTTATGAAATACATTTATTTTGATTAAGAGTGTTTTCTGAATCCAACTTGAGATACTGGACAACTTCACTGGAAAAAAGTCTGAAGCCCAGTGTTATATTTCTAAATGTTCTGGCTCATGAAAGTGAAGACTCATTGGAGTAGGTGGGGGGTGGAATTGTTGCTGAAGGTCATTTTGGCTCCCTTCTTATAGTCATAAGCTTATTTGTCTAATCATTACAATCCAGTTTTTCTTATTTGAAATGCAGCCCAGCTGGTATATCATTATTCTGTTTTTAAATAACAACAACATAAAGCAATTCAAATAAAAGAGCCTTTTTTCTTCTCTATGTATCTCTCCTTCAAAGTGACTCAGCATTTAACAGAAATAAGTATATACAGTCCCCAAGATGATAGTCAAATGGTCCCACTGTATGAACCATCCTGCCACAGAAATACCCTTCACCTTGTGACCCCTTTGAAGAATGGAAACACACAGAATAAGATTGTAATTACAAAAACTGACAAATAGTCATTTGGTCCTCAAATCTGTTACCAGGCCATGACTCCATTATCCTCGGAGTGGGGGTACTTCATTGTTATTGCTTTGGTGTTATGCATTCCCATTATGTCTGGTTTCTTTGCCGCTTATCTCTTAATTGTGCTTTTGATGTTAATCAGATCGGAAATTTTCATTCGCTGCAGTGCCAGGATGGGCCTCCATTGATTGGTGTTCCTTGTCGCCCAGCCAGTAGCAGTGAAACTTCAAAATTGTTTCTTTAATGCAGTCGTGCTCAGAGTGATATGGTTATGCATTAAAATGAAAAACACGACAAACAAAAATTCCCAGGCAAAGCTTTGAGTGCAGTTTGTAGCTTATGAGCTTAACTGTACTGTATATGCAAATGTAATCAAGTCTAGGTTATTTGAATTGTAGCTCTGCTGCTATCTGAACACCAACTGTGAGGAAGATAAAATGTATTCTCAGAATAAATACTTACTCTATGTGAAGGCGATGTAAAAAGTAAAACAGCATGCATATACAGACTTTTTAAAAGTCTAATTATCTTCCTAATGATATTGTTGTGAAGGCTTAAGATTCTTTTTTTCAGCTCCCAACATCTGCTGTTTATAATCCCACTGTATAGACAATAATACATTGCTATAGAATTTTGAAAACCATTAAGTTAATTGTTCTGTTATTAATTGTGCACCATTAAGTGAATAGTTTTGTTAGTAAGTTATGATCAAGAGCTCTAATTACCAACTATTCCCCTCTGTGTGGGAGTGCATACCATGTTTTTGTTAATCACTGAAAAAAAACTGCTATAGCACTGAAATTACAACTATGATTACTATCTGACATGTTGTTAGTAGCAGTAACTATTACTGTTACTAACAACATGTCAAATAAGCAAATCAACACATTTCTATGTTGCAAATGACTTCTTATAATTTAATGTACTGCTGAGGGTCAATTTATTCCACATAACGCATATGCTTGTTTTAGTAATACATGTCAAAGAACATCAAGTTCTTTCCAACTTAAAGCATAGCAGAGAAAAGTCTTAAAATATACATGTTATTATCATGTCTACTGAGTCATAACATCTACTTTACAATGGACAATATTATTATCATCTGTGGTTGTCATTGAAATGTAGTTTTGATGGTGCGCTGTATGTGACCCAAAGAGTTTAGGTGATGGGAAAACCAAATTTGGGACATGTTTTTTCAGTGAACTCGTAAGTACCAACACAGACCCAGTTTGAAGTTAGTGTAAATTACTGTTTGGTTTTACAAAAAATGATTTGCTGAGTAACTGTGGATTTATGTCAGTCTTGCCCATCTGTATTGTGTTGTTGAGTGTAGCACCTCTCTGTCATCAAGGGGTTGTCTTACATTTTTGAACCTTTCCTTAAAAAGTGTGCTTACTTCCCTTTTTTTCTTTCTTTCTTTTATTGAATCCCCACTTATATTTTAGTGTTTCTCTATTCATCATTACTTAAACTAAAGGCCTTTAACACTAATAGATAGTAAATGAAATGAATGGACTGCATTTATATAGTGCCTATCTAGTTTTTCGACCTCTCAAAGCGCTTTATATCAACATTCACCCATTCACACACACACACACATTCACACACTGATGACAGAGGCTGCCATGCAAGGTGCCAACTTGCTCATCAGGATAAAAATTGAATGCACATTCACAAACACATACTCACACACCCCTGGCACAGCCAACGGGAACAATTTGGGGTTCAGTGTCTTGCACAAGTACACTTCGACATGTGGACTGGAGGAGCCGGGGATTGAACTGCCAATCTTCCTATTAGTGGACGACCTGCTCTACCTTGGAGCACCAGTTGATCCCAAATGTGTTTATTGTTATAAACCAACTACTGATTGCATTAAAACAATACATTTTTTGAGCAGTGTTTAGTTGTGTATTTAAAAAAACATCAGTATAATAGCAAATTCCAAAGTAAAGGTTAGATTTTTGGTTATGGGGACACTGCATAGTCTGAGTATAATGGATTGTGGTGTTTGATATACAAATGGGATTGGGGGAGATTTCAAAGACCAACATGTTGGCTTCTTTTCTCATAATTTGTAATTACAGAAAAATTAAATAGTTTTGAAATTAATCTGAACACCATATCTATGTGGACTGTAGGTAGAGCTGCCATACCTATTGCTGACAATAGCACATACAACTATGTATCTTGCAAAAAGAAAACATGAAAACACAGAAACATTATAATTATGCCACTTTCCATAAAAAGATTGATATCAGATGATTCTGCAAAAAGCTTGATAATGCTCAAGTACTATAACTTTTTGAACTTTAATGTTAACATTATCTGTGCATAGTTTGGTTTTATTCTGTAATAAGACAACATAACACACGTTACCACATATTAACCAGGAAAACCATTCTGGAGGCACACATATACAGTATATGACGATGTGTCCAATTCCTACTGCAAGGCGAAAGTGAAATAATCGCACAATGGATCTGCCATCCTGTTCATGTGACGACGTTTGGAGCCGAAGTCTACGTTATAGAGTCAAGCAATGGGAAGGCAGCCCATCAGAAACACTCCGTCAGCTGTCAATCATGATGTTGCACCCCTTTTTATATTAACAAATATCTAATTAAAAACAAACCTATCAGAAAAATGAACTCATGTGTGACAAGAACTACTAAAATGACAGAAACCATTTTCAGGAAAAATGTTATTTGACATGAACTTTGATTTTGTTTTAGTTTGGCTTATGTCCCATCTGCTAACATGAAGGGGGCAACCAGCCAGCCAGTCCCTTTTGGGGAGCTTCCATGACATCCATATTTACATACAATGAAAAAAACTAACACACAAAAGCACACAGGTGCATGGGAACTACAGGGTAACCAACTCAAAATGTTTGGTGCAGATTAGCATATCATTATAATTATGTCATGGTAAAAAAAAAAAAAAAAATCATAATAATAATTGGACTGAGATGGGGCATTTATTCATGTGTGTGGTGTCAAATTAAAACATGTTACATTTTACACCTTCACAAACACTGCATTGTCACTTAACTTTGACAATGCATTTAAATGTTGTACTGAAGCGTGTAATATTCTGTGATAAGTGGCTGTGAAAGATGTTTGGTTCTAATTTGGTCACAGAGGTATGAGAACCCTACTGTTACTGAACAATCAAAGAATTTAAATGTTCTCATGTCATGGCTGCCTTTTACAAATAGTTATTGTATTGTATAGCTAACTAGTGACAGTATATGAACAGTAAAAGCACATTTTTTTACCTGTAATATGATACCTTTATATGATACTGCAACGTGGTTTGGGAAGGATGTTACTTTTGAAGATTGCCACTTTGGTATTAAATATTCATTACGTTGCATCAAATACATAAATAAAATATTTGTTTTTTGTACAGTATTTGAAGTTCAAAGAATATTTACCTCTGCTGAAGTTCATCTGAAATCAAAGCAAGGGAAAACAGACCATTTTCCCTGTGCCTTACGTGGCCCCTAGGGTAGATGCTACATTGACAAAAATAGATTATTTCTCCTTCAACCTGGTACAGATTGTTTAGCAGACGGAAAATAGCTTAAAAAAACATCCACATTATGATTTCAGCTGCTTTGTCTTTTGAGGAAATCTACTAATGCAAGGCTGTTATCTAAGCAAGCATTCCCCGGGTTTTATCTTTACCCAATAATACAGCCATGCATTTAGGTAATCAGGTGTAACATTAAGTAAACTAAAAATATGCAATCCACACTTCTGGAACTAATGCAAATCCCTTTTGCTTACATGTATAAATATCAATTCAGAGTGTGTGCAATCAGGCAGGTGGTTGTACAGTTCATGTTATACCTGCTTGGGACTGTGATGGGACCAGTGCCCACTACATGAATCACACAGATGGACCACTGCAAAGTTTACAAGTCACGTAGGTCCATTACACACGCATGCACACACAAACTAAAGAGTGAGGCCACATTAGCGGTGTAACCATCACTCTCTCGCACCTGTTCATAAGACATGGAAAAATTAGCAGAGGAGACATTCAGGCTAGATGCCTCTTGACTTATGCATGATTTTTGTAAGTGATGGTGGTGTGCTCATGACTTGGAATAATTGTAAAATGAGCAAGTCTTGTTATAGCAGCCATCCAATGCGTATTACCATTGACATTTCTCATTGGTGTATCATTTATGTGATGCAAAGCTGGAGCACATCCAGTAACAGATATGAACTTGCCTGTTCGGGGATGCATATCATTTGAAGCAAGCACTGAAAGTCTTCAATATTTTAGAAGATCTAGACTTTTGAAAATGTTCACTCTATGTCTTCAACCTGAGATGTGCTTGGTGTGTATATCTTTGTATGTACATGTATTTAGCAAGTGCATTTTTGGGAGGTGCCACACAGATGCTGCCCTCAGTTTCACCTCTTGTCTGTTCTCCCTCTGTGTGAATGGTACCCTTGAGTTTCGCCTCCTGTAAAATGTGTAATCTGTCTTTTTCCCAGTCTTTTGTTTTTGTAATATAGTGGAGGTCTTATTGCTTAGGACATATAATTAATTTGTTATTACTAATTCGAAACAGCAAATATTCTTTGAAGTAAATTTTTTATGACTTTACAGAATGAGGAAGCATTGTTAACATGTAATGCTTTCAGTGATTTTCTGTCATTTATATACTGTTATGATGAGTTCTAAAACATGAGGTAAATGTTTATAACAATGCTGCCTGACAGTCAAAATTTATGTCTAATTCCTCCACATCAGATGGTTTGTGCATGCCCACAAACGGCTGACTGCACCCGAAGCTTTTGTTACCAAGGTTGTTCCATGGGTTGTACATGTACAGTATGCATTCTCCAATCACATATTTCAGATAAGATTCAGGCTCGAACAGGTATGGATGTAATTGAGAAGTTGACATTTTGGGGGGGAAAAAAAACTAGAAAAACTAGAAAAAGAAGTGAAATCCTAACCAGTACAGAGAACAGAGAATCAGGAGGAGCTTTAAAGGAACAGAGGCTGAAAAACTGGCTGTTTCAGACAGAGGCTAAACTGAAGAGCTGTGGAAATGTATGTGTTTTTTAACTGTAAACCATAAACTTATATTCCACTAGAGCTTCATGACAAAAACATAAATGTGAAAATGTGTATGATACTGTATGTCCACTTGTATTAATTCATTTTACAATTTACAACTTGCTGATATTAAACATATCAGTAAATTTATTTTATTTGTCTTCCTCCAATATCCGCTCATGAAATACAATATCTGCCCATAGCAACTAAAGTATGATGAATGTTTTGTTTTTGTTTTTTTATGGTTATGTTTCAAAGAACTTGGCATTCACATTTGGATTTCAATGAAAGAAATATATCATGTTATCTTATAATTCACAAATCGTTGTGATTGTTTATATTGCTACATGTTAATTTAAAAAGTAAATGATTTGGGTTCTCAAGTAATTATCATCATCTGAAAAGTGTTATCAGTCATTGGCTTGTCTTTCTGGTAAAGGTCCCTGCTCCAAATCTAAAAAGCTATCATGATTGTTCATTTTTAAACTAAACCAATAACATATTTTCCAGAATGAGCATGGTATTTCATCATATTCCATCTGTGTTGCATTCAATGGTGGAAATGAGCTGTCAAGGCTGTTTCTATTAAGAAGAGAATAGCCCACACCTCCCTCAAATCCCACTTGGAATCCTCAAGAAGGGTTGCGGTAAAGAGCTCCTCCATTCCCTCCCTACATGTACGTGCTGCTGATAATGATGGAGATAAGAAGCGTCTAGGCGATCTTCCCACCCTCCCCCAGCAGAATTAGCATTAGCATAATGGGCTTTTTAACTCAGCAGCTTACCTGCCACAAGGCCCTGCGGAAGCTATAGCTGCCCACGGCCATTAGTGGCTAACTGGCAGTGAGCCATGCTCACCTTTCAATTCAAAACAGAGGGGAGCAGATGGAGTACACAAAGAAAGAGGTCATCAATTTTTTTGTCATGTATAGACAGAGTCTATCAGTTTGGAGGAAAAGAAAACAGGATAATGAAAGAAACAGATAATTGCATGCAAGAGACGAAAATTCATACTTAAATCCTGAACACAGCCTAACAGATTAATTCTTCCTCAGCCTTTAGGTGACAAATTGCTGGAACCAGTGGCTTTTTAATTATAAATAGCCTATTCTCAGGGAGAAAGCTTCGAAGACAGAGAGAAGACAGAAGAAATGTTTTCATTTGCAATGTAAAGGTAGTCGGTATAATCCTCAACAAAACGGTGCATTATTCAGCACTCATTTTACCTACATTTTACCACTTTAAACACATTCATTTGTCTCTTTTGTTTCATTATTTCAAAAATAGCTGGATGTATACGCAATATGAAGGAAAGAGAAGTTTGTACATTTACTTGTACAGTTTGAGCTACTTGTAATGAAAGCCTCCATCAACACAGAAGAATAGACACATCCGCAGAACGTCAGAACAATGGCGATGCTGAACGCTTCCTTTTTGAATTAAGCATTAATTATAGTTTGATGTTTCATGATTATTTTTTTACATTACAAATGATATCAGCTTAATGATATAAGTGAAAATTTGAATCTATGAATTTCAGAATATCTTAGTATTTTGTATGCCCCCTTTTGCATGAACTTAAGCTAGCATGCACTCCACACATTTGTGCAAAACATGATGATCCACGTTATCCTTGCATGATTTGACAATGTTCCAAGGAGATTCTTGTTATGATTGGCTTTCTCAGTCTTCAAGTGCCCCAATAAATGTTCAATAGGGTTAAGGTCATGTGATTGTCTGTGACAGGCAGGACTCCTTGGTCCTTATGGTCTCCAAGTAGCTTTTGCAAAGTTTTGAAGTGGGTTCGGGGTCATTGTCCTGCTGCAGTATGAATCCTTCTCCACAGAGATACACACCAGAGTTTACAGCATGTCTGAATAATGGATTGGCACTTCTTCTTGGTCATGGTGGAGTCAATTCAGTGTAAGTGTCCAACTTCAGATTGAGCTAAATACCCCATGATGTCCATATTCACACTGCCATGTTTCACTATGGGTTTGATACACTGTCACAACCACTCTCTCTCCTATCCATCTCCTTTCATTCTGTTACAACCACAAATTCATGATTCATGATGATTCATCAGTAAATAGGACTTCCAGTCATCCACTGTAAAATACTGGTATTTCTTAGTCCATCCATGTTTGCCCTTGTTTCCCCTCTTGAGTGGGAAGTGGTTTAGAAACTGCTACTCGTCCTCTAAGACCATAAAACAACCTTTTTTTGACAGTACTTTTGCTGATTTGATTCTTGTGTATTTGCTTTATTTAACAAATTATGTATCTGTAATGACGTTGCTTCTCTATTTCTCAGGGAACTGAACTTTATGTATTAATCTGCTGATGGTGTGGTCACTTTTAATCTGCCTGATTGTGCTTTGGATACAACTGATTAAGTTTCTGCAAAGCGTTGGATGCACTGACCCCTTAGAACATTTTAGAATGACCACTATTTGGAGTTGAGAAAGGCCCTACTTGCCTAGAACTATTTGAGCTCTGACACTTTCATTTAGTTCTCTTGCCATGTTTCTATTACCAAACAGTGCTACTTAGTAAGCAATAATCTGCTGAAAACTTGAGACACAGCCATATTTATAACAGGTTAACTTTACCTGCAAGTTGAGTTACATGAATGAGCCATTGATGAGTAGATCAAATCTATGAGCATCATCTGAATTCATGCTTCAATAGAAGGGATACAGCTCAAGGAATTGTACCTTTTGTAAAAAGGAGAAGTTTCTCAATGTCACAAATTTGCTTAAATTTAATCACTGACCTAAAAATACTTAAATCTTAAATATTTCCTCTTCATTTTACATATCATAACGTCTTGTGTCTTTAAATGTTTCTGAATCTTCAAACATTGCGATTATTTCCAGGTTTATGTGGAAATTGTATGAGATTTTCTATGTTGTCTCAGACTTTTGGACCACACTGTACATGGGTCAGAAAAAAAACGTCAAAGAGAAAATTGAGTAACTAAAAAAAGCAAAGCAGCGAGAATAATATTTAGGTCAGCAAGGTCAGTGCATTGACAAATGACAAAACGCTTTGTGCCACCCCAGATAATTTCTTCTCCACACTGAGCAATGTAGCAGACTGCAGCTGAGGATGAGCCAATGAAGCTTGGTGCTCTAGAAATATGTAAAGCGACAGGGGACAAAACTGCCCAAAGGCTTAACCTTGTAAAAAAAAAAAGGCGTTTCTGTCACAGTAGTTGTGTGTGTTTGTCTGTGTGTCTGTGTGTCTGTCTGTCTGTCTGTCTGTCTGTCTGTCTGTCTGCATATATATATATATATATATATATATATATTGTGTGGTGCTGGTTATATGTATCCGTCATCCTCACACCACTTACAGCTTCACCTTCCTTGACCCCTCCCTTTTTTTTGTATTTTTATACTTTTCCTAGAGACAACATTTCCACAAGGCTCTCTCAGCTCAGCTTATGACACCAGCTCTACTGTACTTTTTCTCTCTCTCTCTTTTCATATGTGGACAGTGAAATGTAACATTTATTTTTAGCCTTTATTTCAGAGGTGCCATCCCCAACAGATAATGAGAGCCTGGTGCTCATTACCGTCCGTGGAAGATAGTGACCTGTCACGAATGGGTGAGACAAATGTAGAGCAGCCCCCCACTGTCTCCCAAATGAAAATAATTACACTCCAGAGCCCCCTCACCTTGTTCTCATTATTCACTGGATGCAAGGTTCGACATGGGCACAAAGGATATAAAATAGAAATTACACAACAATACACACAGCATAGGTACGTTGCCATCTTTTTGCCATTTGGTTGGTCTGTTTAAAGAATCTGGGGACTTGGGGATGAAAAGGGTTGAAATAAAAAAAGGATGGAAATACGTGTCAGTAAGAGTAAGCAAGGAGTAAGCAAAGAGCAGTTTGGTTTCAAGTTTGTTATGACAAAAGCAATTTTTCACACTGTCTTTCAAAGATAATCACACATAAATAGAGAGACTATAGATATTTGTTATCAGCCACCACATTTCCTATAAATTATGTTAATATATGCACTGAAAAAAGTTTTTTTCAGCATATCAGACAATGTTTATAATCAAAGTGTCTGAAAAATGTTCACTTCAATGTTTTTCAAATGGATAACCATCACGTTTAGTTAAAGGGGACATATTGGCCACATTTCCAGACCTATTATTTTATAGCGGTCCTTTATGCAGCCTATTGGTTCAGCATCTTTCTCAAACAGGCCATGTTAGCTCCTGCCATTTTAAAGCCCCTCTACCTAGGAGACCACTCTGTTCAGATTGGTTAGTTTCTGGAAGCTACATAAACAAACTTGGAAAACCATAAAAAAAGAAAAAAATAATGCTATGAAAAGATCAAAACAAACAATGTATTAGTCCATCTCTCAATTATTTAGGACTTCCTGACTCCATCTGTGGCACTTGCCAAAGCAAATTCATCCCACTAAAGGCATAAATCTTTTAAAATGATACACAAATGTAATTTAATGATTTTTAAAAGGATCTGCAATTTCCTAAAACAGCAAGACACTGCAGTTTTTAGTAAACAGGGGTTGTTGGAGGCTATTCTCAGTTGTGGATTAATACACATCAACTGTGCTAGTGATTATTAAGGACAGCAGGACACTGTTTGTGGTATTGACCCAAATAAACTACAGTGCCCACTGTTGTTAATGCAGGACCACGTGCAACTGTGTGCCTCATTTATGTGTTTTTAACAATTTTAAATAATAATTTAGGTCAATGGCTCAGAAGAAATACGCTATATCAGAGTTGGCTATACTGGCCTTTCAATAATGATGTGTTGACAACAACAAAAACATAGAATATCGTCAGCTTTATTCACCAAAGTAAAGTTCAGGTTCATGACTCAATATTAATATAGTCAATACCCGTTAGGATTCTTGTCTTGAAAACAATCTCCATATATTGAATTTTCACATCATTATACTTACTGCCTTCATTCCCGCAGAACATTACCACTGATTGTAAATCACTAATGCTAAATTGTTGCATATACAGTCAATGTAATGAATGAAGCATATGTCCATTCAGTTGCCAGTCTAAAAGTGAATATTGCCATCTTAGAAACATATACAACAATAGATACATGGATATACTGTACATTGACTCTAAAACATTATATACTTCTACAACCAGGTGCTATTGTTATTCTAAGTGGTGGACATAAATTATATTTTGAAATAATCTTCAGAACATAAAATCAATCATCTTCACAAGAATACTACTGTGTAATAACAGCATCAATCCACATAAACCTCAGGCTTCCAGAGTCCGCTGTAAGTACAATGTTATACCTCAGTAGTCCAAAAAAATTACACACAACCCATATAAACAACGTACAACAATATCCATCATAAGTAATACATCTTAATACAGAAGCAAGAGTTTCACATTAATATATTCAATATTATTTTATTAGAACCATCTATAAATTCAAATGAATACACGGAAGCCAGTCTAGAAGGAAATGATCTTTGCCACCAACTTCTCCAAAGTGACAGTGTAATTTCCTGTATTGCTGTAGAAAAGAGGTTTTTGCACTGATGGTTCATAAGGTGTGGTCCTATGTTATATACTCCAAAAAGGTGGTTACATTAGAGGTGATAGTGGCTTAATTGCTCATAATCATTGAATTGCTAATAGAAGGGTGGATATGAAATGTGTTTTTAGATTCAATATACAGTGTATCCATGTATCTATTATATGAACTACTTATCCTGCTCAGGGACACAGGAGACTGGAACCTTATCATGAACATATCAGGTAATAGGCAACATACACTGGGCACATTTTTAAAGATAAAATAGGACACGATATACAGCAATGAATACACTTTTAAAATGATTGTTGACCTTATCTGAAGTGTTTGTGCACTGAAAGTCTTGCTAAAAAAGAATGAATCTTTGTTTGTGACAAAGTAAAATTCAAGAACATCACCAACATTGAATAGAATGAACATACAGCCTTGACACTGTATGTTTTCCTAACATATTTTGATAAAAAAAACATTGTTCTCATTCAAAATTTGTCAAAGGAAACCTGAATGGCTCGACAAAGAAAAGGAAGGGAAAAGACAGTAAAAAGAAATGACAAACCATCTCAAACCTCCATCAGCTATTTTCCAAGACACTCTCCCAAGCAAAGTGAAGTTCAGCATCAAATATTGAGCACCTTTCTGAAGAAGCGGATATTTTTGCCACCATTAGAACCACCTAGATGGCAAAGGTCAAACCACATTAAAAACCATGCCTGCCCTTATACTGTCACTGAAAAAATTGTTCTAAGAAAATGCGCCTGTCTTGTGTCCCTTGAATGTAAAAAGGATCACAATCCCTTGGGACTGAAACCTTTTGTCTCTTACCCTGCAACCCAGCTGTCAGAAGCTGAAGGAATCATATATTCTGAGTGAAAAAAGGCCCTTGCCTGAGTGTCAGAGCATCATTATATATTAAATAAAAAGTCCATTGATTATTGATTGCAGATCTTTTCACACTTATATGTATTTAATGTCCCTGTCTCTGAACTTTAAGTGTTCAGATTCTGGGTCATTGTAGCTCTTGAGAGCTTCACTCTGATGGTTCACGTGCCACTTTCTTAGTATGTCATGAACATAACACATTCATAACATGGTTATGCTGAATTTTTAATGTGTTTGAAATTACCTCAGTGACATCAAATAATTGTGAAAATAAAGATTAAAAAAAGGTTTCAAACCAGATTAATGGCAATAGTCAATAATGGTCATGTGCAGTAGGTCAAACAGAAACATTACAACAATAACCCTATCAAAAGTCTACACAGGGTGCCCCAAGCATAATTGTTTTGTGTTCCCTTTCCACTCAACTTCAGTACCTGATAACAACACCACTATGACACGGACCTGCTCCGTCACCACAGGAGCCAGTTATACTCCCCAACATGAGCCTGCTGAAGTTTGGTCTGTTGTTGGCAGGGGTAAACATGGTGACAAGCTGTGTTACCGCTCCCTGGCCTGAGGTAGAGGCAGGCTCCTCTCTGTCACCTCTGCACCTGAGGCCAGACTACTCTCGGGACATCCATCAGGTGACGGTATAGCTCTGGTGACTGCTCTTCACTGCCCTGGACCGCAGGCTTGTGCAGCGCATGCCAAGCATGGTGCTAGGTCCAACTCTGCTGCTGCAGCTTTTCCACAGAGTTGGGGATTGCAGCCAGCAGTGACTCACTTGGGCAGCTGCAGATCGCTGGGATGCTGCTGCTAACACCACCTCTCCACAACATCTCCATAAGCCTCTGACAGTACTAATAATTGGAGCCTTGGTTAGAAAGGCTCATACTCTCCGCTTCCGGGGCACCAAAGTGCTTGACATTGCAGATAAAGTTCTAGATGTAATAAAATCCCATCCTGAAGTAGACAGCATCATCATTCATGTCTGCACAAATGACAATCCCAAGCAGCAGTCTGAACTATTAAAGCTTGATTTCACATCCTCAAATCATTAAAAGGTAAAATCCATGTTTCAGAATCAAAGTGTTTGTATTTGGAGAGGAAGGTTTTGGCATTTTCAGTGAGCCTGACAGCAACTTCAATCTGCATGAAATTAGACTGAAGCAGCTACAACAGAACAAATCAAAAATCTGAATGAGACCACTTCCTCTGCAAGGGCCTGAACCTCACCTTTAGCAACTGGATCTCTCACAGCTTGCCTAGCCTCCATGAGAGCTTATTTGATTTTTTTGACTTGGTTTCTGACAGCTCTAATTCTATGAAGTCTCTGTTCTTATCTAACGTTACTGTAAGATTTCAGTGTCAGACTAACATGCTTGGTGCGATGATGCCCCATTTCTGGGTGGGTGAAAGGAAACTTTTTGCACATGGCCAAAATAGCCAACATGATCCTTAGATGACTTGACAACATCAGCTATTACAAGATTAATTGTATGTTCTCCACAAGGAAAAAACAATACTCAGAATTTAGCTGTAGCAGTCAGGCCCTGACACCTTGTTTCTTAGCTCCATTGTCATAGGCTTGTCCTCTACAGTTTTCAAAGGCAATGAGTTCCTTCGGATTGTCAAGGATGACATTGAACAGTTTGAAGCCAGTTGTTTCCACCACATCCACATACCCAGAGAAGTATTCCTTGTCTTGGATCCAAAAATACAATGTGCACAATGATTGACGTCTGTTCTTTATGGCTTACATCTGGGATATAGGCAATAATGATGTAGTAATAATCAATATGGGAAACAATGGTCTGTACTGTTTTAATGGAAATCATCTGAATCTTTTCATTATTCATCTGCTGTCCAAAGATACTGGGTAATTTAGAACTTTATTTTGGCCAGATTTTCCATCACAGGATCAAACTAGCTTTTTCAAAAATTGCCATTGTCTGGCTTATAGAGGAACTGAGAAGAGTCCCTAAAATACACATTTCTTAAGGCAAGCAAGAAAGTTATGGCACTTAAGGACATCTTGCCACCTTCTCTTTTCTGCCACTAGTAATGTCAACTCATGCTGGTCTCTTGACATGTTCTTCTTTAGCAGTGTGACCAGTTCTCTCCAGCAGCATGCAATTTGTATGGTCTTGGCTACTTTCATGGTTCCTCAGACTGCTTATGTTTGACCAGTCACTGTCAAATTTTCTTCTGCATTAGAATTTGCTATGAAGTGCCCTTCCATCTGGTTCCTTTAGAAAACTGAAATTGGACACGACTTGCACACAATTACTATGTGATCAGAGTCTAAAATATAAGATGGCCAAAGAGCAGGACTGAAGGACAACTGGAGGGGACACGTTGGTCTCTAAAGCCTCACTTGTCAGATTGTAAAATGATGCAAATTCAAATTAGCTTTAGCATTTTTAAACATACATGCAAGTGATGCACAAGAGTCATCCTGCAGTTTTTTCTCTTTTCTTGCTCTGATTCCTGTTGCCTTTTTAGAGCCATTCCTTCTGAAGTTGTTGCATTACAGTCAGGCTTGAGCTGGTCATGCACAATCAAACAAACAACAGAAAATGGGGGAAGGGTTAAGGTTCAATTAATTTTACTATTTCAGGCAATTATGTATATCTTGTATCGTCTATAATAATCTAATGGTGCCTATTGTAGTTGTACTTAATCCTAAATTTACATAATTCATTATGATGATTATTATGATGATTATAAGGCTGTTTTGGTGCCCTACGTACAGCACATGATGTATGTATATGTAGCGGTGGTGCTGTACTTAGACACCATGTGCTTTGGGCTAAATGCTAATGTCACCTCACAATGACAATCTTAACTTGCTGTTGTTATACAGGTATAATGTTTACCTTCATTACCAATTAATATTAACTATTTATTAGTAAACATATAGTAGATTCAAGATTAAAGAAGATTCAATTACAACTGAGGCTGCTTCTTTGGCCATGAACAGCATTACTCGAAAAGTTAAAATTTGACCTAACATAACATAATTAAGACCAATTCAACTGTAGAAAAGCGCACAGATAATGTATGTAGCAAATTTCATGGTAATCTATTCAATAGTTGTCACAACATGTCATTCAAAACCTGCTGGTGGCAGTGGAGGAAAACTCAGGGGATCACCAAAGTCATTAAGATTCCTCCTCTGGAGAACATTAATGTCTGTACAAAATTGCATTGCTTTCATTTATTCAGTATTTGCTGAAATATATAAGCTGACCAACTGGCATTGCCATCTCTACCCACCTTTTTAATATGACTTAAACATTTTTCAGTGTACAGTCTCACCTTAGATATAACCAAAATGGTTCCTTACCAATCTGAAAAAAAGTGCAACTGCTTCCAGGCAGGTTAACGGCTTTGGACAGCAGGTAAACAGACACTGTGATGCACGGGGGATATGCTTGGAGTGCAAGCTGGAGGCAGTAACAGAAATAGTCCCTTCCTGCCAGTCTGGCTCAGACACCTGTCCTGAGTCAGATTAATTGGCTCAGGACAGGTTAAGGTGCATGCACTCAGTGACATATAGAGAGAGATTTAATAGCATGGCCACTCTCGATGTGCCATTCCATGTATTTTATTGCTTGGTCTTAATGTTTTAGGTAGAGCGAAGCTGATATTATGCATAGATCAGTAGACTGTGTGAAACCTGAGTGGCAATAGATGTGTGAAAAAATACCATTGTCTGTCTCTGCTAGCAAACCCTGTTTAAAACCACTCAGGGTGGCTCTGAGGTACATTTATTGACATTGAGTGGGATATATTCTTTGGCTTTACCAAGGCAAGGCATTATAGACTTCAAGGGCAATTCAACCTCGATTAAAGGGCCAGGTCAATTGCCCAAGGTCTCTTCAATGATCATGGTTAAAACATTTTTTTGAGTGTGACCAGGAACAAAGCATGTTTTTTTCTGCAGACAAATAGGTGATTCAAAAGGTTTTATACAAGGCAAAGAAATTAATTAAAAACACAATGAGGCTAAATGAAATGAATTAAAGTAAAAGACAAAATGGGGAACCCAAGGTATGACACACCACTTTACTGTGTGTGTGTGTGTATACTGTATATATATAATCAAAATTGCATGAACAAACCAAGTGTAATCGTGCTTCAGAAAGAGAACTTGGAAAATTGCAAAGCGTCACACAACTAAGTATGAGAAAGTTTGGCTGACAGATTGTCTCAGCCTTAAAAAAATACCAGTACTGCAGTAGAAAATCATATACATTGGATATCCTAGTAATTATGTACTCTAGCATTGCATTCCTTTAAGAATCCCTTTACCAGACACTAACGAATCTTGTAAAAAAGGATTGTCATTTGACAGTTGTGACTGCAGAGACAGGCAGACTCACTTTTACGTGAGGCCTGACAAGATTCTGACTAAATTACCCCTGTATTTGCTTTGCCCTTCTTCCACAAATCTAATTTGTGTGACAGGATCAAGCGAGTTGTGATTTGTAATTAAACTATAGACTGGAATATAATTGGTATTTCCTTGCATGACAAGTATGCCAGCCTAAGCCATCATCCAAACTGAGCAGATGGGAGAATTCTGAGTCGATTTGTCATCATTTTGTTGAACAAAACATTTACTACCACAAAAAGACAATCAGTTGGTTATTATTATGATGTCTATCTATCTATCTATCTATCTATCTATCTATCTATCTATCTATCTATCTATCTATCTATCTATCTATCTATCTATCTATCTATCTATCTATCTATCTATCTATCTAGCTATCTATCTATCTATCTATCGATATGTATGTGTCTAGATATCTATATATCTATATATCTCTCTATATATTTAAACACACACATGTATGTATGTATGTCTGTCTTAACTTTGTTCTCTTGTTAGCTATACATCTACGTTAAATGTCTTTCTGTATGTCATATTGTACACAGAGAGCTACTGACAGACTAAAATGACTTGTATGTTTCATCCTACTTCAAATGAGTTTCTGATTCTGGTTTTAATTATTTGTCCAATGTTGACAGAGTCTCTTTGAAACCAAACAAACGTTATGTGGAATTGTTTCTTTACTGTTCTTTTTTCAGACATTAGACATTAGCTCTCTTGAGACAGCTCTCAAGAGACTTAATTTATGTCACAGGGGATTTAAGTAGCTTATTTGCTAGCATCTGAGCTTTATAAATACTTCCTTCATTTTGTTATTTACAGACATCCCACATTATGCACTGCACAAAGTATGGGACATGTCTGAAATGTAATTTTGCTTGCTTTGATATTTTCTTGCAAATATAACCAATTCATGATCCCACTGCCACTGCATACAGTGCCTGGTTCCACCATATATTTCCACTAACTCTACAGTCACTGCCTATGAAATATACCCTTTGCCTTACATTTGATGAGCCCACAAGATATAAATCCCAAGTGACTTTTCCAGGCTATTTCCAGCAAAACTACAAGCGTTATATGGCCCCATGAACACACCTGTATGCTCTGACCCCCATGACTCTAAGAGTGGGCCCCAGCATCCCGTTTAAGGGCACTATTATCTATTTTGCGTCTAAACTGAACATGAATCAACATTCAATTCATTTAAATGTTTAATGGCATTACACATTGTGCAGGCACATCCGCAATAAAAGGATGGCTGCGGTATCACTATCCTCTGTACCACATAACTAAATAACGTGGTACAGGGGATTGTGATTGCATATGAACTGCTACTCATTTGCAAAGAGAAGAGCCAGATGTGGTGATTCAGAGTGAGGATGCCTTGGGGGGGAGACAACAAGTGAGACCCTGGACATATTGACATCACTCTTCTGGCCTGGGAGGATCTTTGCTTGGCAATCTACGACAGCAACCCAGACCTAGTTACTGTATGTTGGGGTCATTGTGAGCTGCATGGTGGAATTACTGTATCTTTGAATACATGCAGAAAATGTCCTCCAAACAACCTTCCCTCCAGGATAATCTGGTAAGGGGAAAAGAAAATTAGGCTGTGCCACTGCAACCACGACAAACAACTCTAATATGGATGGTTGGGTGGATGTCCTCAATTCAGTGTGAAAATTAAGCCAAGGGCTTCATTTTGTAAAGTATAATACAATCTTTGAAACCTCCAATATTAACAGTGAGTGAAGCAAGATACTCACAAACTGTCTTTGCTTTATAAACAAAGAAGGTTGTGAGAATTTTCACAAAACCTACCAATGGGAAGCTGGATACAAAGATCATCAAAAATCAAAGGAAAGTTACCTGCACACTGCAATCAGGGTTCCTTTAGACATCATTGGTAATGCTTTAACTGGGGGAACTCTGATTCCAGTGTTTCTAATAACCCTTGTGCTGTATTTATTTCATGGTTTTATTGCTTGTGTTTCTGTTGCTGGATTGCAATTCAATAATATTTAATACGCCTCAAGCAACTTCATTCACATTCATAGCTTATGTTCTAGTTATTGTCTTTTTTACCTAAAATTGCCCCATTTTTGTGTAAGTGAATGTATTTATATTGCATTTTTACTTCAGTTAAGATCAGAGGAAAACTTTTAATTAAACACCATTTGAAGAGGTTGTTTTTTCAAGGTTTAGCAGGGTTATTGCTTTGAAATTATTTCAAATATTTCGATGGAACAACAGAGGATCAGAGGTTTTGTCTACAGTCAAAACTGAACTATGATATTTTATTCACAGGGAACAGTTTTTTACAAGACCAAGAATAACTTGTTCACAAAATTAACAGAATGCACCTGCAAGTCTGTTAAACTCGCTCCACCTGTCACCATACACATCGTTCGTTAGTCATAGTCTTATCCTAGAAACAATTTAAAGTAGGACTTTATATACTTTGACTGTGCAAATCCTGTTGGGCCTGGCTTCATCTATATTACATTCACAACTCTTGCTTCTTCCTAACCCTAACCCATTTATAGTCTTTTACGAGTCACTTGATTTATCCTCATCAATCAGATAATAGTTTGGATCATGTTCTTTTTTCTTTTTGTCTGTTGTTTCTAACACATCTTACGCTTCTTCAGACTGTTTTTATTATTATCAGTTTCTTCATAAAGAATTCAGTCAAGAGAGTGACTCCTCCTTACTCAAAGTGCATTGCATAATAAAATAAATTAAATTATTAATTAAAATATTTACATCATTTTAGGATGATCTTAATACTGTTCTGGCCCAATTATATATAAATTGGAAATTAAGTTTAAAGTTGGAGTCGTTCGTATAGTCGATGAGAAAATTGATCAGATATTCTTTTGAATGGAGAGTAGTCTACAACTGACCCCTCCAGAGAGTATTTTTAGCCATAATTTTGCTAGGATGTTTTGTCCTTAGTCAGTTTATAGTGTGTCTTTTAGAGTTAGTCAGCCTTAAAACGTGTTTCATTAGCCCAGTTAAACATGCAGGAGTTTTCTGAAGGCTTGTGTAATGTGTTTTTTTCCCCCATGGACATAAATTCATGATGAGTGAAAACAAGTCACAATCGTCTCCCAACGTTGTTACATGGACTGAATCAGCCATCAAGCAGCCAAGAATTACCACTGTCACAGATGATGAGGAGCTCAAAAAGACTAAAATGCTACCTGCCAGGGAAAATAATTCTTAAACGCCTTAAAGAGCTGGACAGAAGAGTGTGTGACTGACAAGCAAGTTACACAAATGTGGGCTTTACAATATGCTCTAATGTTGTTATTTTACTTTTATGAGAGAAAAGGCTTCAAAGATGAGAACTATCTTCTCTTTGGATTAATTTTATCTCAGGGAGACTTTCCTAACATGACTAGTGCAATGGTGTGCTGTATCTGCAAAAAGGGTTGTTTTAGTATTATACATTTTATGGTAGTATTATATAGTATGTAGTATATACATCTCCTCTGGTCAGTAATTTGTGAATGAAAACACAATAGATGTACAAACTTTGAATACATCTTTTAATATTGATTGAAAATGGTTATGATTCATTTAATGTGTCCAGATGCTGTAGACTGACATGTTTATGAAGCCTTAATACAATCTGATTAAAGAAACTATATTATTGAATATACAGCTGATGATTTCTGCCAAATATGACTGTGACACAACACAATGGTTAATTTAGAAAATATAAGTTTGATGTTCTCCTAGTGTAGCCCTGAGTCTGCACCACTGGCTAAGTTGTCATTATCTGAATAACCAGCAAGTCCAATACTATATATGGAGCACAGCATTAGTTCAGGTCAGTTTGAGATAGTTCATGTTGTGCTTTTTTCATCTGATTGGCTTCAGCTGTTTTCATCATGCTTCACAATCACTAACTCACCCACAGCTGTGTGACTGGTAACATCCAATCACATTCATGCAGATGTACAGTACACTGTGGACATTTTACACACTGTCACAATTCACTCAGCTGATTATGCTCTTGCCAACATATTTTGTTGCTGCAGCTCCCTCCACATCCAAACCTTGTCCTTATGTTGTATTTTATATTTTAACATTTAAGGTTCATGTATATTTATTAGGGGGATTAGCTCTCTAAGCAGAATACTTGTCACTGCTTGGATTCTTTGAGAGCTCCTTCAAACAGCAGAGCTTTTTCTGCCAAATCTTACCATATAAAGAGTTGCTATCAATTCATTCATTCATTTAAGTGTCTGACTGAAATACGCATGCTGTATATACACAGATAAATGGTTTCATGGGTAACTAAACACCCTTAATGACTGCTCACCAGCTTCTGGGAAGGCTTTCCACAGGAGTTTGGAACCTGGTGGCCATTCAGCCGCAAAAGGCACCAGTGGGGGCTGGTACAGATATTGAGCAATGAGGCCTGGTTTGAAATCAATGTTCCAGTTCATCCCAAAGGTATTGGATACTGTCGAGGTCAGGGCTTGGTGCAGAAGGTCAGTCAAGTTCTTCCACACCAGCTGGGAAGATCATGTCTGCATGGATCTTGCTTGGTACATTTGGTCACTGTCATGTTTAAACAGACAGGGTTTTATAAAATGTATTATATTCTGTGGCAACAATACCGTCCATTGACCTCAGATTTTTAGTTTTGATTGATGTTCATATTTTCCTGCCATAAGGTCTGCAACCTTAAAAATTATCTTTTAAAATGTAATATATATGCGTAATATGTGTCTGCTTATCTTTTTTGGTAGCACTAAATCTGCATTGCCATTTGATGACAAATTTATCACATCTGGAACATCCCAAGACAGTCTCTTTCTAAACTTTGTAGTTTATTCTAATTTCAGACTAACCTGACAGTGTGACAAAGAGGTCGTTAGCTGTCTAAAATAAGCCTTCTGTGGCTAATCCAAATATTGTCATGCAGTGACAGTTACTCTTCTTGATGCTACCTGCTATGATATTTGAGATTCAAGACTATTTTATTATTATCATTTTAGAACACAAGGTTGTACTGTATAACAAAATGTAGTTTGTGGTCCCTCTATGCTACACTGCAAAGCCCCTGCCAATTTATGCATCCATCATTTCTGGGATTGCTCTAAAACAGAAAATTATTTACATAATATTTCAAGACTGGAACCTGCCGGTTGGCAGTTGGTTTATCCAGATTTTGACATCTTTCAGTACTCTGACCCTTTTCTATAAATGGTTCATTTTCAGTTATTGAACCAACAAAAGTGTCAAAATGGGTGTGAGCTTACATAATTTCCTTCTATTTTCACCTCTGTGAAGTGGGGTTTTTTTTCTCTTTCTATTTTGTCATTTTACACTACAACACTCCCCCTTTTTATCATTGTGGCAAACAGGAATAAAATCCCACTATTCAGAAGGATGCCTGCAAAACCAAAACCATGTGTCACATTGAATGCAGTTAAAATAAAACATTGTATTATTCATGTCATGGGCATATCAGTATTGTCTGATTTAAAATATTTATTTAGGCTGAGGGGAGAAGTTAATTTAGGTAACTTGGATAAATGGGCAAATTTGTTTGTTGTAAATCACTTTTTCACCTCGCAGACGTGATAGACAAACATAATCTTCACCAAAACTGAGTAGAATAGACTGAAAAAATTTTTTTGGATTGTCCAAAATGTAGTCAGAAATAAAAGAAATAGTTGTTTGATGAAAATGTTTTTGTACCACTTGTGTCTTTAATTCCCATTCCAAACACTGGAACCAACACTTCAACTGGTTTAAGATTTTTTTTTTTTGAAGAGGAAGTTGCTTTTTTCATCTACACTGGTGGTTACTCTGGGCTTTTACATACCCTGACGCGTTTGACTAAAAGCAACAGTTTATTTTTCAGTAAGACTCTGCTCAATGCAATTCCACACAGTAATGCCTGGCAGATGCCAAAAGCATCCACAGTCTGAAGAAATTGCAGGAAATGACAGTAATAAAACAAGATTGAATCAGATAGAACTACCTAAGAGCTTTTCTCAGTGAGTAGAAACGAAAACAAAAATACAGTAAATTATTTTTGTAAAATTCCTATTAAGCCAGCCAGGCCATCCAATGTACTGTAGGTTACCCTAAGCATAGAGCTGGGTCAAGCTACCAAGTATTGGATCTTTGCTTGAGTTAGAGTGGGATTCACAGGCAGCTTAAAGATTCATTTTAGTTCGGGATTATGGAGAGGTGTCACCTGTCAAAAGGATCAGTAGATTTATGACAGGAGTACTTGCAGGGCCTGATGAGAGCCAAAACATAATTTAACATTAATTATGTGCTTCCATAGAAATGCTAACCCAACCTTTGGCACATTTCTTGAACTTACTCTTGATAAGTAACTATAATTGTACACATATATGTAAAAGTTCCACACTGCAGCAAATTGCAGCTTTTATCCCAAGTACAATCTTTACACAAAGCTTTCAAAACGACTGACAGAGTGCCCCTAATCTCCTGATGGTGTCTGATATTCTAAAGTAGGACCCAAACATGAACTAAATAAATAGTTTGACCTATTAAAAGTGCATCAGTGGAATTGGGTGCTTTGACTAGGGTCCCAAAGGACCCCAACACATTTTTTTTAAACACTAATTAAAACAGAAAGAGGAAACAATGATATGAAGTCATTAGGAACATTGATTGACAAATTCATAAAAAATTGGAAAAACAGAATAAAGCACCTGCGAGATATGACAAAAAGTATACCTCTGGGGTCTGCGATTACTCCAGTTGATTAAGGTTTAAGGATTAAGGTTAATAGCCAGTATGAACCGGAGAAATGATTAAAACATGGATAACTTCTTTCAGTGTTAATATGGGCACCTGACTGTTCTTTTAAGACAGACTTGTAAAATGTGAACCTATTCTTTAAGTAACTAGGTGCATATGTCTTATCATAATAGGGTTAGGCTTAGGGTTAGGGTTAGGGTTAGGGTTAGGGTTAGGGTTAGGGTTAGGGTTACTGCTACTGCTACTGCACTGCTTACATCTTAAAATCTATTTTCAGTTGTGAAGAATCACTGTACGCCAGCATGTTGTTGGTCTCTTAGCCAGCCAGGAATATGAGGTGGCCATGCTTTTGCATCATCCAAAAAAACATTCTGTGTAATATGTTAATGATCCAGCACTTGTCTGATGTTTTTTGCTTGAAGGTGAAAAATGACCACAAACTGTGTGATATGGTGAGCTATTCATTAACTGCAACACAGCCTTCCAGAAACGTGTTATACTATACATGGGTCTTATAAACAGTAAAATGTGAATTTCATACCCCTGACACTAATAACAGTGAAGTGGGGCTAGTTAATGCATGTAGAATTATAGGTTTAAAATAGTGTTCATAGTGTTCTACCCTGCTGTCCATCAGTGGGTTTGTAAATACATTAGAAAAGCAGACCTTACTGTCAATGACTGTGTGAGGTGACTGGTGTTAACATCAGTTTCTGACAAAAGCAACTCTATGCTGTTCGGACATGTCTGTGTCAGGTATTAGATTAGTCTCCTCGCCAACCCCTTTAGACAAGAGTGTGTTTGTTCCTGCTTGTAATGCTGTTATCTCCCTTTCTTTCCCTCTTCTAATCTGGACACCTAACAGACACGCAAGTAAGCGGTTCTGACAAGGCCTGTGCACAAATTGAATTTTTCTTCCCCTATCCCTTTCGATTTATAATTCCCTCTCTCGCCCCACAAGCAAACTCAATTTCTGACCCTTTAGACAAAAGGCTCAGATAAAGCAATTAGTTTGTGATTCTGTGTGAGCTCCTGGCTTGACCGACCTGACAGGGAGTGTGAAGCACTAAAAGCAGCACAATGACGGTCACTGGCAGACAAATTCAACTCTACAGAGATGAACTTGGAGTCACTGGCAACAAAGAGATTCAGCCTCTCAAAAGAGCTCAATATGAAGGTGAACATTACTGTAAAAGCGTCCAGTCCAGAGAACCCATTCAATGCGTCTCATCTCTGTGTCTTTGATCACTGCAATTTCCTCATATGGCTTTTCTTTTTTTCTCACTCTAACAGGAAACACTTTTATTTTACTGCTCTTTCAGACTCTCAGGTGACAATATTTCAGAGCTAAAAGGCAGTCTTATCTGAGGTCAGAACCTTGATATGAAATGCACAAAGCTCATGCATATGTGTATTGGGGATTTCTTTCAAGTGAGATGGTACAGTAGAATGAGGTGGGCACATATAGAGTCGATACTATTATTATTTTATGAGGGCTCTCAATTGATTCAATTATTTATATTTCATGCTTAATCACATAACTGTCCATTGTCAATCACAAAATAACTGAATACATTGTTGTATGGGTTCAAAATTTACCTTAAAGGCACATTTCTTAACTACATGGAAGTGGACAAGATATGCTTGCTTTTTTTTCAAATGTGTGCATTTATTGTTAGAAATGAAACAACCCAAAACAATGACAAAGATTGCCAGAAATCCACACTGGTACATCATTTAGCTTTTTAAAAATATATTCAAATAATAACTTATGGCAACTCAACAGGCAACAGATGGGCACATTGGCCAGCTGAGTTTTCCATTACTTCTGTACTGATTAAAGATCACTCCCTGGATCCCTCAATTCAAAAGCAAATCACACAATGTAATTTATGTCCAACCTCACATGGGAAAAATAAAGGCTAACAAAACATCCTCTTGTCCTATGGGATAAAAACAGCATAATACAAAGTAAAACAAACTAACAAAGTGAGCCGGAAAAAGTGGAAAGGGAGTATAAGACAGAAGATTACTGTTGCTCTTTGGTCATCATACAGGTTGTGTATCTTTCATACAGTGAGTGCTCTCAATGGCAATTCAAATGCAGTCATTGGATGCAATGTGAATTACACAGACCCTTGTCCTTCTTTTCCTCAACAATGTTAGCTGGACTAAAAGCTGTATAGCCACTCAGCTATTGTTGTTGAAAGCTTGCTGCTGAAGGTTCATCCATGGGTTTCCCTCACTCACTATCAAGCATGGTTTGCTGCAAGCAAGGACTAACAGTCTCAGTAGCCGTGTGCTTCCTTAGCAAATGACATTTAAGACTAGATACACTCCAGTGGTAACTCAATTCACATTGACACTAATTACAAATAACTTTGATCTTATCAACAGATCAATCTGACAGGGTTTCAAAACTGAATTTGCCAAAATAGCTTTTTCTTCATCCATTGCTTCTTGCTAGTTGCCATCTAACATAAAAGAACCTAAATCACTGACTTATTCTTCTTCTTCCTCCTCATATACTTCTTCTTGCATAATCCCTAAAATGGAACATGATTTTAATCAATAGCATTAATAGAATTAAAACAGATTTACGTTAACAGATTATTGTT
The DNA here is from genome assembly GCF_963691925.1 of Scomber scombrus. NCBI lineage: Eukaryota > Metazoa > Chordata > Actinopteri > Scombriformes > Scombridae > Scomber > Scomber scombrus. The sequence goes on along the minus strand of NC_084982.1, from coordinate 23,913,145 downwards.
GTGTAAAGTTTGACAGCCCAATATTTTATACATCGTCAAACAACGGGTTTAAAAATAAATTTAACTTTAAAAATGTTGATTTCTCAGACTCTATATCCCTCATGTTGTGTTCATTTCATGTTAAACAATTTTGTGTTCCCGGTCAAAAATGACCGTTCCATTAAGACTCATCATAAAAACTGTAATAATACATATATTATCACTATTTGTTGTGTTAGATCTATTTATCAACTTCAGTTCTTGTGAATATTACAAGTTTTGAACCTCTATTTGTTATTTATGGCCTGTATGCCTCACTGATCTGAGCGTATACATCTTGAATTTGAGTTCTAAAAAGCATCATTTCTGGATTATTTTGACTTTAAAAAATAATAAGGTGAAACATAGTATATTGTTTAACACAGACTACACACAGACCTTGATTCTCAGGTGGGGATGAAGACCAGGATAGGTTCCCATTCTTTGACATGAATGTGACATTAGCCTCAGCATGGCCATCCTCTTCCTCCCCAAGGAACCCAATGTGTGTGTGTGTGTGTGTGTGTGTGTGTGTGTGTGCGCGTGCATGTGTGTGTGTGTGTGTGTGTGTGTGTGTGTGTGTGTGTGTGCGCGTGCATGTGTGTGTGTGTGTGTTTGTGTACATCTGACAAATCAGGATGTACCTGAACCATGACCTGAGCTCAGTTTTTTACACTAATTGTAGTCTCCCCCATTCATTTCTAATGACTGGTCATTTTTGACCGGCAACACCAAGAGTGTACAAAAGATTAATAAAACACACAAAATTGTGTGCAAATTAATACAATGTATTGTGTGTGTTTAAATCCTCTTTGTAGACAAAGTCATGGAATCTTAGGTCAGTCTGATCAAATTAACTACATTTTTCAAAGATAAAACTTTGAAATCGGTCAGATTTGACCGGAACACAACACAAGGGATATTGGAGCATTGATACATACTTTGATATGCAATTTATTTAGTTTTTTATTCATATTCATTATTTTTCCAAGTTTGAGCATTAATGCAGCTGCTCTAGAAGTTAAAGGTGAAGGAGAAATCATAGTTTCGGTTTAATATTGAAAAAGCCAATAGCACGAAATGTTAATTAACATTTGACCAAAACCGTGATCCTTTCCTCACCGTAACAAACTGCTTTCAGTGCCAAAGCCTAACACAACCTACCTTAAATTACATCATATCTCTCTGAACTTATTCACATCTACACACCCTCCCGAACTCTCCGATCCTCCTCCGCCAACCAGCTCTTTGCCCCATCTGCCAACTTAACTACCATGGGGTCAAGAGCTTTCAGCCGATCTGCCCCCCGCCTTTGGAACTCTCTCCCACCAGACATTTGCACTTCTGACTCTGTTTCCACCTTTAAATCCCGCCTGAAAACGCACTTATTCAGAGTGGCATACTCTGTCTCACACTAACTATGCAATCATGTTCTTGCTTATTTGTTGCACTGATGCACTTTATAGTCACATTCATATTTATTTCTTTATCTTTGCACTAAAATTTACCAGATTTTTATTGTTTGATGTACTGTTGTCGTGTTTTTGTGCCTTGTAAGGTGTCCTTGAGTGCTTTGAAAGGCGCCTTTAAATAAAATGCATTATTATTATTATTATTATTATAAATCCCAATACAATTAAGGGATACAATTAAAGGTTAGTTTCACAACTTCTCAAGTCTGTCATAAAACAACAGTCAGGTATCCATGGGAACACAGGAAGAGGTTTTCCTTGCTGCAATAATCCCACACGTTCATACTGGCTATTAAAAGATCCCCTTCAAATGTGCTTTCAGTGGAAGTGATGTGGGCCAAAATGCACAGTATGTCCACCCAGAGCATAAAAAAACATTGTTGTTTAAGTATGTTTTATAGCTGGGTTCTCTTTAACCCCGAACAGAAGTAAAGCCAAAGTCATCAGCTCAAAATCATGCAATTGCAAATAAGCAATTAAATATAATAATAATGATAATAATGATAATGATAATAAAATTAAAAAAATAAATAAATAAATAAATAAATAAATAAATAATAATAATAATAATAATAATAATAATAATAATAATAATAATAATAATAATAATAATAATAATAATAATAATAATAATCCACCCTCATTAAATAAAACAAGAATCAACCTGATAAAATAATGTTCATACAATTAAGTATATTTGCTGCGGTCTCCGGGACCCCAAACAGAACAGGGTTGATGTAATTAGGGTTGCCAGCCATGTAGTCTTTCATTTTCACTGTAATATTTTTTTTTTAAAGAGCTACTGAAAAGTAAAGGAACAGGCTATTTGCACTTTGGACAGTTTTTAAAGTCACCCTGGCCATATCTCCAGCGTAAGAATTCAATTTGGCCATTGCAGGAGAAAACTGAAAACCGTAAAGGAGGATTTAGAGAGAAATACATGGCATGGGGGATTCGTTAAGAAATAAAGTTATCTTGCAGTCTGGCTGGGGAGATATAAATGTGGCAGAACTGATGAGGTTCTCAGTCATTATCTTCTAGGTGATAGCACAGTTTTTTCTATGCATTTCTTCTAACCTCTTATCACTATAATTGCCTTAAGGATTTTTTTCCCCCTGTCCTCATCATTTGCTTCAATTCTGTAGTGTCACGAAGGTATTTCTAATCATTTTTCCATAAAAAGATGCTTCATTTTACACATGTTTCAATGATGGTAGAAGCTTGTTACTCGTATGCTGCAGCGATATAATAATGTGTTTAGTTATAACAGCGGGAGAGAATTTTGTGTCATAAGATAAATGACTGTGATTAAATAATGAACTTTCTGACTTTAACTGGGTTAGCATCATTGTCACTGTGCAGTCAAGAGGAAACATCCATGCAGACATTGGCAATTGATCTACACAGTGCAAATCCTGCTGGCTCTGTACTATCTGCCCTGCCACAAATGAGAGTCAAAAGGATGGGCCGAGGGCCATGCTGTGTCCCCTGCCAGAGATTCAGGCCTTGAACAGAGAGATATCATGAATGAACAGAGGCACTCTATGATGACCCATTTGTACAGGTCCAAGAACAAGCACCGATAAATCACTGACCTGACAAATAGGGTGTTTCTTGTACGTAATTGTGTGATTGAAATGAAAGTTGAATGTTCATCTGTCTTCTTTATCTTCCAACAAACTAAAGTGGCATGCGTGCCACCGAAAGGCACACTGTATAAACTGTTTGTGTTGCTCTGTGGCCCAACAGTCTGTACATGGGGTGTCTCCAGAGATGCAAGCTGATATTGAATCACTATGCCTACTCAGCTGGGGAGAGCACAATAGCCAAATCCCTGGAGTTGGAATATCAGGCTTGCAGTCAAGCAGCACTTTGTTAACACATAACAGGGAATATGTGCTGAGTGCAAGTCCGCTACTTTGGTGTTTGCTCCCACGGTACACACGCAAGGAAGTCTACTTTCAAAAACATTAATAAGTACAGTATATTCAAAAATACTTGACCCTTCAACTATGAGGTTCCTTTCAAATTAAAATAAACTCACTTAAACATTTTTGGCAACTTTTTATCATTCGTTGTTAATGGCGCTGTAGCGTATATTTTTAAAATTTGATAATCACCAAGTTAGTTTGCTTACAAATCTGGTAATCGTGTTACATTTAGCTTGTATTTAAAAAAAAAAGTTATTTAAACTAACTAAATGCTCCTTCATACCCATAGTTCACTGACAGGTGTTTTTGCTTATGCTGCCTGATAAGGGCTCTTCTCAAGACTGTGTGGGTATGATTCTCCTGTTTGCATTGTTGCACCTGTTAGACTGGCACAATTTTCAAATGAATCTGTGAGTTTACATCATTTCTAGCATAAGTCGACCTTTTTTGTTTTAATATATAAATGTGTCTGAGTATCCATCAAAAGTTATAGAGAAATTAAGCCACTTTTTTAAAAAAGATGCATGGCCCTCCCCAGTGTTTTTTTTCTTTTGACCCTCCTCTTAACAGAGAAAAACTGCAACACTCTGCCCCAAAAATCTTAAAATAATATACACCATCAGTATAATTATACAATAAACAATACAATTTAAGATGGTTTACCTTTATTCGATTTAAACATTTATATATGCTTTATAAGTATGATTTAAGAAGATTGACAATTCTCCTAATGCTCAGTTAAGAAGTGAAATAAGGAACTGCCAAAAGGTAAAATATAGCAAAAATCTCTATCTTTGAACCAAGAATAAAAATGAGGCTACCGCTGTCAGTGAGTGCGTTTACATGCACACAAGTATCCTGGTTTTATTTATTTAATCTTTATTTAGTCAGGCAGTCTCACTGACATGAAGATTTGTTTTCCAAGAGAGACCTGAGAACAAGACATATTCACAAGAACGCATTCAGCTGACAGAAACAACACAACTACACAATAAAGAAGAAATTAATAAAAAACAGTTACAAGAATCATAAAAAATGACTTCAATATACTTCAAATAATAAGGCTCTATAATCTCCAAGAGGAATATAAGACTCTAGTTGAGGACAGTTTACATTTAATGCCATGTGTAGGGTGAATTGTACCTGAAACCTGTTCTGCCATCATTAGAGCGAACAGGAGATATATCTAAGGTTAGATAGTTAATGGATCGTGTACTGTAGTAACTAGATTTAAATGAGAAAAGAGATGTGATGTAGTTTGGAAGCTTCAGCAGTAGAGCTTTATATATGGTTATTTCTTCTTTTAAGTAAGGAATTCGAGCCAACCTTGTGATACAGAGAACAGTCTTATCCAGATTATCATGTTTTTTTTTAATCATAATTGGCTTATGGTGTTTAAATCAAACATCCGAAACCTGGTTATTCATATTCCTCTATACATGATTCAAACAGTTTCCAAGTTTCTAATCATCTGTGTCCAGCTGTGTTTTGATTTTTCATCATCTCAGTCACTATGTTCTTTGCCAGAAAACTGGATATGATGTTCACATGGAAATTCCAAAAACCTGATCATAACCAGGATACTAGTGCCCATGTACTCATTGACTAAGCGAACTGGACAAAGGCCAGCAGCAGTTAGGAGCTTGAGTAACACAATATTTTGAGCCCAACCCTAAATTCCAGAAAACAAACATACATATTAATTTATCAGATCTTGCTATAGCCTGACAAATTTCATAACTGCTTTATATAAAAGAAAATGGAACAGTTGTAATAAAATGTACTGCAGAGATACATATAAATATGGAGACCATGAATAAAAGTATGTTTAATGTGAATAAAATGTTAATTTTACACCATGTTTGTACATGCTGAAATTATCTTGGCTATCCTCAATCATATAACAGAATAAAAAAAAAAACTCTCTCACCCATTTTGGACTTTGGCTCCAGTGCTCCCTCTCTAAAACTCCTTGGAGCATGCCAAGTCCATGTCTGTTTGAATTGAAGGCTGGCACTGAAGGCGTGCACAGCTGCCAAGCTCTTCACTCTGGGCCTCAAAAGTGCTTCTGATGACCTGCACCTTTTTAGCCCAGGTTTCATGTCTGCCCATGATCACTCCTCATTTTGCTCAAGTCATGTCAGGGTTTTATTCAAAGCAGAGATAACCAGTATTGGAATTCACATAGGTTAGCTGCAGCTGTATAGTGAATTCATCATTATTTAAAACTTATCCCAGAAACAGCTCTTTTTAAGCTACTTTTGGATATTATTCTGTAGGCCTCTTATGTAAACATGTACAAGTACTCTGGATCAGAAAGAAATGGTTGAGTATTGTCTTGTTTATTTTTAGCCATACTAATGGTCTATAATAGTATATCAATGGAAATGCTTCACTAACTGCGCAGCATGTGATTTAAATGGAAAGTTGCCACCTGGTTCATAATGATCATGATACTGCAAATGCAAGAGCTTTCATCAGCGGGCAATAGGCTCAATCATCATTGTGTTCTCTAATTCAGCAATAGATAATGACTTGACAGAAAATTATTTAAATGAAAATCTTTGAGATTATAACTTTAAAATGTTGTGTGAGAGGATATGGATCTCTAACTACCAGCCTCCAATTGCACATATTGTGGTTTTCTTCAAATACACAAATGCCACTACCTACCTTTCCTCTTCTCAGATGAAAGAAAAGTGCAATTCTGGGGATAAAAAAGGTATTTTTGACAGCCTGTGAACCACATCTACAAAGGACCGTCTTGTGGTGCTGGCATCATTTAAGAGCCATTACTTCCTTATTCAACACATGTGCCAAGGTTGTCAGGCAGGATAATGAGGTTTTAGCATCCAATGACTCCCTTCAACACTGCTCTATTAGTTATGTAAAGCAGGCAGACCCAAGTTATTGACTTTACTGGAGGGCTCATGTTAGCCATAGAAATGTAAAACATTTTACTTGCAATGGCCAGTAGGTCCTCCCGTCATTTTTCTCTTGATTTCAGTAAGTGAGCTCACGGGATTATTTGACTGCAGGAAATATACAAAGTTGATATTTGGCATCCACACTCCAACCATGTCATTTCCTACAAAGATACACCAGGCTCAGCAAAGGAGGGATTGTAGAGTGACAATAATAACTCCACCAGCAAACAACCAAACACAGCAGTCCTTGCTTAAGGATGTTGTCCTGTTGCAAAGGGTGAATTGGATACAGTATGTTGCAATAAGAAGAGTGTATTATGTGAGACTAGCAGCTGACTCCAGATATCAACAGCTATGTTTGACAACTTAATGAAAGCATGGACTATCACTGCATAACATTATTGAAAAAATGAAATTCATCAATTATTTTAAATGTATACAGCACACATCCCAACCATCACTATGATTTATTTGGTGTTGGGATGTAAAGAGCTTTGTGCACCAGTTTTTGACTTAACTTAATGATCCATTCACATACAAACATTCACATTAAAACAAGTATAATTGGCATATAGCCCACTGTTATTGTGCTTTCAGTTAAACAGGTTGTTTTTTTTAATCACCAAAATTAAAATAGAGATAAAAGTGTCATTCTTTCTCAGTGTTTCGGTCATCTGTCAATGTTTCATAAACTCTCTGAAACTATATAATTGACATAGAGGAAAATCACATCTAAATAATAATGCATGCATTTTAACTGGCTTATCTGCCTTTATATATTTACATTTAGATTACCCTAGAACTCCCTTGAACACATACAAAATACTATAAACAACCCTCAAATATAAAAATGATATCTCTGTGATCGGCATTTTATAATATTACAATAGGCAATGACCTATAATAACAGAACAATTTAACTGTAAACTACATGTGAATGGAATTAAACCTGTATTTCCATTATCTGTGTCCTGGTCTATTAACATGCAACAACGCTTTCCCAACTGCACACTGAGCTGACATTGCTAGAAATGTGATTGGTTACTGCACATGAAAGCATGATCACTTATCAAGTTGATTCAAGTAGATACTGTTTTGAATGCATGCTTATTTTAAACTATTTCCATGTGCTGCTGTGCAAAATAATTTAAATTATAGAGTAGGGATTGCAAATCAGAGGCCATTCGTTAACATCATGCAAACTCTAAAGCCAAAGTAGTTGGTAAGAATGCGGTCACAAAACCATCATCATGAGATATCTGATTACAAATCCACGTTTGAACACTCTGTTAGCTGAATATCTGATTGTGTGTGGAGTATTTTTGATAGCGCCTGTGACAAGTCTTTAAGTTGATCTGTGTGATGTTTCATGCTCAGCTATGTGCCACAAATTGTAATGCTCCACTCAAGCATTTAAGGTTTTCTTCGTCTGTGCATTAGATCACCTACAAACACATGTTGTGCACTGCATGACAACCATGAGTTTAGTGGGTGAAAGGGATTATGAATTCATGTTATGTTACAGTCATATGAACTCAACATTGTATCATTAAATTCAAACGTTGAAATTTAAAATGAACATGCCCTGCTAGTTGTAGCTTCCATAAACACAGTTTGCCTGCAGTGAGGTCTTCATTACTTGTGTCACTAAATATATGAGTGTCGATTCAAAATCTCTTTGAGAGCAGAGGCCTGCCCTGAGGCATCCACAGCCTGAGCATCGAGATTAAAGATTGGGAGAATACTGTGCTAGATATACCTATTTGGCTGGCATTTCTGCATGAGTGCCTTAACTGTTGCGAACAATGAGGGAGTGTATGAATAGAGCTGACTTTATCTTATGGAAGAATAAGGATAAACTGCAGTGGCATCAGAAGAATAAAAAGAATCCAGGAAAGTGAGAGAGGAAGGTCCTGTTATCATTGCACAAGAAGATGCAGAGTTGAGTTTGAGTTCAAATGAATGTGGAGAGTTCACAGAGTCATCAAAAGGCTTGACGTAGGCAAACTGTGGTTGAGTAAACTTCCAGGGGATGCAATTACATTTGCTGAGGAGACCGGTGGGTACCAGTTCACAAACAGTGAGTATGCAGAATTCAGTTCTATTTCAGAGAGAGAAAACATCCATCAAAGATAAGAGAAAAGCATTCTGCCCAGGCCAGCAATATGGAGATTTAACAGCAAGTTTTAGACTTAGCTGGGGAATCAGTATTAAGAATCATTAAAATTAAGACTTTTATATAATGAATGATGCAAGCTCTGTGATATGAGATTATGCATGTCAACAAAAACAGGTTTGTCAGTGTTAGAAATGTTTGGGATTATTGTCAATTATCTGAGTTTAAGAGTGGAATGAGGTGGCACGATAATATTTAAAGAGGAACTATTGGTCTTGGAGAGTACTAATGTGTATTTGGTGTATGTGAACAAAAAGTCATACAGAATTGTCTAAGCCTTCATGAGGGAGCTGTGCAAAATCTTATGAAGTGCTCCAAATGATGTCACTTGATGTAATTAGTTGAGGATGAAGACTACAAGCTCAAACATGAAACAACTCTGGGGGTGTGGAATTGAAATAAGTTAGGTTACTAGACATCTGTAGCTCACTCCTTATCTCTGCTTGAAGCTAGGTGCTTAATGCTACATTAGCTGCCACTAGCATGGTATGGGAATAGTAGGTGTAATGTAGCCACCGTGTTTTGACAAGGTAGTAGAAAGTGTGAAATAAAAAGGACAATAGCTCTGGTTCAGCTCCATTAATTGTCATCCTGTCTTTAAACCATCCTTTGTGAGTTCGACAATGTTATATTCAGTAAGTGCAATGCTGAGCTGGTGGAGTAAATTTTTAAACATTATCAATGTCACTGGTGAAATTCTAGTGGTGTCCACCATAGAAAAGGTTTATCACTATGACAGGCCCCTGAGCTGCTGCTGGAGATCATACTGTACATTGAACACACTAATGATGCACCTGCAATCTGGAAATGATCTCTGTCAGTTGAGTGATTGATTATGAGTGCTCTTTTTTGCTCCTATAATCAAAGTAGACCAGCATGTTTATCTTTGTATGCCTTTTAATAGCTTGGTTTGTATGCAAATTGATATAACACACAACTGTAATAAAGCCAATAATGTCTCTATTAATCTCATATTCATGGTGAGTGTTGTCGGTACTAAATGAGATTGATGTGCTCTCTGTTCTCAATGATCCGATGATGTTTGGTGATTCTTGTGTTGTCTTGAAGGTCCAATTGTTTGAGATCTCTACAAAGAGCTAAGCACCTTGGTGTTACTGTAGCTAATGAGAATGCAATGCAGCATTGGCCACTGGCATAGACATTATAGAAAAAAGGCAATTAACTCAAGTGTGACACTTTACTCAAATGGCACATTACTACAACATATATCCAACACACCCTCTTAATTATTGCAGTTTACTTTTGCTTTTACTTTGCTCATTGCCTGCTGCTACTGCTGTTTAGATTGCATTTCTTAAGTCCCACCTCCACAACCGCATCTACCTAGGCTATGTGCCCCTAGGGGGGGAAGTTGTTATCATCACTCCTTACACCCCGTTGTGTTGAGCTTTGTGTTACCTTGTTTATATAGCATTTTGTAAGCCCCACCTCCACCCCAGCATCCACCTGTAGGCTTTAAGTCCTGTGTTGTTATTGTTGTTATTGTCACTCCCCACTCCATGTTGTGCTAAGCTTGGTGTTTCCTTATGGGGAGTGACAAGGTCAGGGCCTAAACACCAAACATCAACATTGTATATTTTTAGCATGTACATAATAATCCACTTCACTTACATGAAAATATGATATACATAATTTAAAAAGACAACAAACAATGCAGTTGTATATAGTACTGTGCATGCAGATTGAAGAGGCAAAACAGCTTTCCACGGTATCAGTGGATGATTTTCAGCTTTGGTTCTGCCTGCTCAAACCACCTTTTATCAGAAACAAGCAAAAAGAGCAGTTTTCATGGTTTGTTGGCAAAGGTCTAACTGTGCTTTACCTTAAAGCAGGTTACCTGACCATGTTAATTGTTAACTTTTGGAAAATAATGATCGACCATGGGTTTAGTACTGCTTTTCAGATAACAACAAATTCAAGACAGATGTTGGAAGCGTAGGACTTTAACATATCCTCAGTGCAAGAAAAATTGAATGCAGTTTTGTTTTATTGATGGTGTGGTAAGGAGAAGGCCAGTTATAAAATACAGTTGAGGGCTGTATCTCAAAGCATCCTGGAAGAATATTACTGCACCACACTGTATCTAGGTCATGAGAATTTAAATTAATTCAGCTGTAAACTTTTGAGGAGACTGCAAACAATCCCTTTGCATCTAAATAACTGTACATGAGAACAAAAATAAAATAATAGCCGTACATGGAGGCACACTCTAACATCTCCTGCAGACAGTCTCAGTCTGTCTGTCTATCTATCTGCCACTGGCGATACTGACCTGATTTGAAGGAGAGGCAACTTGTCAACACAGAGCAGGTGATGGCCATTAAAAACACCTCTGCCTGTCAAGTTTCTCACTACTGTTGATGACCGAGTTGGAGAGCTTTCCACAGTCACAGTCACAGAGATAGGAATGGACAGTTACAACATATTTTTCTGTGACAGATGGATTTCACCTCATTACTTGGTAAGGCCTTTCTCTTAATTGGAGTTTGAGTCACTTCCTGTCTCTGTGACATGAATCACCTTGCTTTTAAAAAAAAAAAAAAAAAAAAATGTTCTTTCTCTTTCTGATTGGCTGCTATGAACAGATCCGTCACCAGTGTTTGCTCAACAGCAGATAGAAATGTCTACCACAAAGCAGGTTTGATTTTTAATTTGCAGCTACGGTCTCTATGAGTGCATATAAATGATGAGATGATCAAAAACCTGTAAAAATTATTACATTTTAGTAAGATGAGTTGCAAAGTGGGAAGGGCCATTTGTTTCCAAAGTCCATTCTATATTCCTACTACAAAATGTTGTTAAAACAATAACCTCAATGTTGTTAACCATAGAAATACAGGACTCTCCCAGATGATGTGAAAGCCTTTTGGGTTAACATTGTAAACACCCACTTTTCTTTTTTGAGAAATTATGTTTTGGCATGGTGAATGGCTAAAAATACTACAATACCAATTAGCCTTGGTCGCCGTTGTAATGGGAAGGAAGACAATCAGGGCAGTAATAAATTCAAAACACCATAGTTGCTGAATTCACTGAAAAGTGACCCAGAAATGAAACCAAACTCACACTGCAGTTTTCTCAACACTGTAATCTATTATCAGATATTTCCTAATGTAGTTGTTCATCTTTTGTAATGATGATTTAACCGGGAGAGCCATAGAAGTGTTCAAACTGTTAATATTGTCCGGGGAAAAATGCAGGGGATTTGTACTTCTGTAACCAGAGGCACCAAAATAGCTTGTTACACTTCACATTATAATATCATAAAAATACTCATTATAGAGATAGAAATGTTGATTTTATTGATTTCACGTCATGTTGCGTTTATATATGGTAGTGTTTAAACCAAAAGGAATGTAAAAAGTCCACATGTATACATTTCCACAACCTGACACTGCCCTTTAGTTATTTAGGTTTATGTTGCTATGCACCGAAGCCAACTTAACTAAACAGAAAAACACAGCTGATGTTAGCATTTATATAAAGTTTCCACTGTAGGTAAATAGCATATGAAGTAGTTATTTCAGATTATGTGTACCAGTAAATGCACTAACAGCAGGGTGTTGCATCATTCCAGCTTCTCTCGATAGCCCACTGTATCTTTATGTCTTTACATCTATAATTCAGAATTACAGGGATGAGAATGCATACTATTAAATTATGTATATGGTATACAAAAGCAGAATGAGGGCCCGAACTAGAGCTACATTTTTATGGAGGAAGCCTGTTCTATTTCTGCATCTGATAACTCTTCATTGCTGTGTTGGATTTTTGGCATTTTTTAAATGAACGCACGCCAAGTGCTGCACATGCAGGGTCACTTGAGCAGGTAAATGAAAGTACCATTTAGGTTTTGATAGACCACATTTGTCGTTAACCTTCAAGTATAATGGCATTGTCATTCTTGTAATGGAATCTACCCATAGCACTGGGAGGAACAAAATCACCTATGGTGTTAGACACAATGTAACAAGGGAACATGATCATTGGCATGAAACACATGCCTCTGTGTGTATTGATGTGAGAAAATGGCTGGTAGATGTCATCTGTCTTCCACCACATGGATACACAACCAATTGAATTGGTCTGATGCACGCAACCTTACCTATAGGCTACAGATACAGTGCATTTGTCCTCAGCACATTACTCAGACAGTAAAGCATTCCTTTTAGGAGGTGTTACACATTAAGATATTTGCTGTATTGTTGAACATGTTTTCCACTTGACGGGGCTGATAATTGAGAGCAATAATTAATCTAAACTGGCTGTGATTATTAGATAAAATATTTCAGAAAGCAGGGAACCAAAAACATCAGAGTGCAAGGTTGTGGGCATGACATTGTGTGTGTTTCGATAAATATGAGTCTTGGTATCACAAGAGGCTGAGCTGTAGATATATCTCAGGGTCCATTAACATAATTAAGAAAAGTTCCCTATTTCATGCAGTATAGTACTTGACTAAACTACCCATCAAATAAAAGGATAACTTTTAATATGTGGCTACAGGATAGGCTAGAAGACTTCCACTGCTGAACAAGACATCTGCGTCCAATTATAATGGCAGTCTGAATCCATCCAAGGAATTTAATTTAAAACATTTAAATACATTTTCGTCAGTAAGCCCCACCAATGCATTGGGTGGTATGTTCCTTCACCACAAAGATTACAGTGATGATAGATCACAATAACATTTCTCCCTCTGGAGAGAGTAGTACCTTGCACAGGAGATGCCACTGCGCAAGCATGTGAAGCAGTTTCTTTTACAGAACTTCACTTGCTTTTTCTGTGACATATTACAACTTCTTGACTTTGTACTACATTGTACAGAAGAACTTAAGTTCAAAATGAAGAGGTTGTGAAAAAGTATGTAGCACAACATACAGTTACTGGCACAAATAGTCTTGTGTCTGCTGATTTTGCACAATGTTTTTTAAAATAAACTTTTAGAATATTTTTTATCTAATGATCACAGAACTCTAAATGACAGTCTATATGTTGAAATGATCTCATACATCTGTTGCTAAGAAATACATATTTCATGTCAACATACAAAAGATTTTTACACTTGTGACACAGATATGTGTTTTAATAGGAATGTTATTGCAATTTGTGGACGGAGAAGCAATCATTAAGATCATGAAATGTGCCACATAAAGCAAAGCAAGGTGAAATTCTTACATGGCTGCTTTGCAAAGCTATATGAAGACAGGAAATGGATAACGTACCTTCCTAGTGGGGTTCAGTTACATCCCTTACACAAGATAGATATTTGGTTACTTCACAGGAGCTGTACACTCAACACTACAACATGAGTTTCGCCTTTCTGTTTCCTTCAGAGGCCTCCTGTGTACTGTATATGTTTCCTGTCCTTTAATGGCTCACAGCAGGCACAGTGTGATATGATTGTGTTTACAGCAATAATGTAGTCAACGGAGCTTAAAAGAACAACCAAAAATCTCTAGCATTGATTTTTTTTCAACAGTGAGGAGGCTGTCTAATTAAATCATTGATTTTTTAATTATTATTTTTTAGCTGATTACATCAGGCTATTTAACAATATTTTCTCACCTATATCCCTTCTTTTGGTGGAAAGACACACAATGACAGCTTAAAAAGCACCTTCTTTTTCAGCAGTATTCCAAGTTCAGTGGTAGAAAAGACATTCACAAAGAATGGATTGTGGCTATAACACCATTTTGTAATCACTATCTGCCCTGCCTCAAAGTCCAAATCACAAACGATATTACCCTAATGAGTGGAGGGGTTCCAGTGTTTCAGGCTTTTTTCCATATTTTAGCACAGTGATTGGCCCATAATGAAAACTGCAGAGTGTACAAAAGCCTCACATTGTGTGTCTTTAAATAGCAAAGTTGTGCACAAACAACATTCAATCACAATCCAACTTTCATGTATTTTGCATCTTTTACTTTTCTAGTATTTCGTATCTTAATCTACTAAAATGTCAACTGTCAAAACACAGCTATTAATGTGACTCTGGGAGGTCTGAAACATGTTAGATTAATGTCTTAATCTATAATTATATATACATTAGTACTGATGTTCAGTTTGTTGCCTACAGCTGGCTGTGTGCCACAGCTGCCTGCAGTATTACACAGCAGCAAAAATGATAAGTGTGTCTCCAAACTGAGAAAGAGACTGTGCGCATTTACGCACACGGCACAGCAACAGTAACTACATTAACACTGGATCAGTCAGGATCTGACTGAGTGGTGATGATGTGTTCTGCTATACATCTACGGGTCCAACGCAGTCTCACAGCAAACTGATTTATGAGCCCAAATTGTGAGATGGTTACGTTTTGGACCAATGTAGCTGTGATACGTTTTGCTTTGAGACTAGGTTGACAGGTCAGCTATTACACACAGATTCCGGGTTTGTACAGTGAATTGTTTGTAATAAAATAGTCCTTGTAGATGTATACTGAGCTCCATCAACACTGTCTGTACTGCTTTGGCAATATAGTTTCTGATCTGTCATGCACATAAAGCTTACTTCAATCTGAATTTGAAATAGAATTTGCGTGAGTGAGTGAGAGAGAGAGTGAGCTGGTGTTTGTGAATGGCCAATTTTGCCCCAAATATATGAATATTATTGAATTTACTGAAAAGCAAATTGCTTTAGCAGTTCGGTGTGCATTTCACCCTTTGTGCTACTTGAATTACATGGTTTGTTTTTGTCTTATATATGCAGGTCTAGCAAAAGCTGCACAATCCTTTAGTGAATTTGCCCCTTTATTTTTTATAACTTTGTGGTTAAGACACACATTAAATAAATCTATATTACTATCATGGTCCAGTGATGGACTGGCCACTAAAATAATGTCCATCCAAAATATACAAATCACATTTTAGGGACACTTTAATTTATTGAGAGGTAGAACATTGTCACAATACCACTGACGCATAGTTCAGGGAGACTTTAATTGGTATTTCCACTGAGAATACAAATTAAATTAGGTTTTGTAATGAAGTCAGACCTCTATTTACTTGTTAAAGTACCCTAATACCTAATCAGACAAATTGAGATAACCAATTCTTTGATAAATAAAGTGCAACTTTTGGTTTTTTATTAGTCTACCTCCATCATGTCATGGACGATTTGCAATTATGAATATGTTCACGTTTATGTTCTTCTAGCATTTGAGCTATGTAATTATGGCAAAGTAGGTATAATATTAAATGATTATTATGCACCCTATTAATTAGTAATTGCATTGTAATGACTATCTCAGGAATAACTCATTGTAGTGCATTTGTGTCTTTATTCACATGTCCTTGAAATTCTACAGAAAAACGGTCTAGACACTGTTAAAGTTTTCACCATTTTCAGGCAGATAAAAATCAAAGGTTTGACTGACATGCCGGAGCAGTTGGAGGTATCACTGCTTGCTTTTCCAGCCAAGAAGCAGTCAGTTGGTTTCACAGATCAATGTATTTCAACAGATGCCTGATTAGTTTGCCAACAAGGTGCTGTCAAGTTTGCTGAAGAAAATGAGATTAGTTTCCATGTGCTTACAATAAAGGCTTACCCATGTGTACTTATATTGGTTTAGGTATTGTTGTAATTGTTCCTGCTGCCCATACTGGTCGCAATGATGGGGGACAAAAGCCACAGTCCTTTTTATGTGCAAAAATACGTTCTTTAAGTGGCCATAATTGGTATTTTTCATAATAAGAATGTAAGTGACAATGTGCAATGTTAGAGGTGACTGCAAATGAGCACATGAGTAAATAAGCAACTGTTTGCTAACAGGTTCAATATATCAGCTTGAAAAAGTATGTGTTTCTGCTGTTCCCAGGTGGATTTGTGTAAATGCAGGTTTAAGTTCAGTTGAAGGCTGAAGCTTTGCAATCAGATTTAGATGATATGATATGAAATGAGTTACCACACTTTTTAAAGTGATATTCCCTCTTTAGGAGAGGGGCAGTAACACATAGCATAGTACATCGCATGGCTTTTGTCAAAATTAAACCTTTGCAAATAAGACAAAAAGTGTTGCCAAGTAAATTGTGTCATGATGCCTCTGTTCCATTGGCTTGTGTTAATTAGGTTGATACCCATCCATCCATCCATCTTCTTTCCGCTTATCCGGGGTCGGGTCGCGGGGGAAGCAGCCTAAGCAGGGAAACCCAGACTTCCCTCTCCCCAGCCACTTCGTCCAGCTCTTCCCGGGGGATCCCGAGGCATTCCCAGGCCAGCCGAGAGACATAGTCTCTCCAGCGTGTCCTGGGTCTTCCCCGGGGTCTCCTACCGGTGGGACGTGCCCTGAACACCTCACCCGGGAGGCGTCCGGGAGGCATCCTAACTAGATGCCCGAGCCACCTCATCTGGCTCTTCTCAACGCGGAGGAGCAGCGGGTCTACTCCGAGCTCCTCCCGGATGGCCGAGCTTCTCACCCTATCTCTAAGGGAGAGCCCAGCCACCCTACGGAGGAAGCTCATTTCGGCCGCTTGTACCCGCGATCTCGTTCTTTCGGTCACTACCCAAAGCTCATGACCATAGGTGAGGGTAAGAACGAAGATCGACTGGTAAATCGAGAGCTTCGCCTTTCGGCTCAGCTCTCTCTTCACCACGACGGATCTGTGCAGAGCCCGCATTACTGCAGACGCCGCACCGATCCGCCTGTCCGCCTGTCCCGCTCCATCCTTCCCTCACTCGTGAACAAGATCCCGAGGTACTTGAACTCCTCCACTTGGGGCAGGATCTCATCCCCGACCCGAAGGGTGCACTCCACCCTTTTCCGGCTGAGGACCATGGACTCGGATTTGGAGGTGCTGATTCTCATCCCGGCCGCTTCACACTCGGCGAACCGATCCAGTGAGAGTTGGAGGTCACGGTCTGATGAAGCCAACAGGACCACATCATCTGCAAAAAGCAGTGACCCAATCCTGAGGTCACCAAACCGGAACCCCTCAACGCCCTGGCTGCGCCTAGAAATCCTGTCCATAAAAATTATGAACAGGATCGGTGACAAAGGGCAGCCCTGGCGGAGTCCAACCCCCACCGGAAACGAGTCCGACTTACTACCAGCTATGCGGACCAAGCTCTGACACCGGTTGTACAGGGAACGGACGGCCTGTATCAGGGGGTCCGATACCCCGTACTCCCGGAGAACCCCCCACAGGACCCCCCGAGGGACACGGTCGAATGCCTTTTCCAAGTCCACAAAGCACATGTGGACTGGTTGGGCAAACTCCCATGCACCCTCAAGGATCCTGCAGAGGGTGTAGAGCTGGTCCACAGTTCCACGACCCGGACGAAAACCACATTGCTCCTCCTGAATCCGAGGTTCGACTATCCGACGGACCCTCCTCTCCAGTACCCCCGAATAGACCTTACCAGGGAGGCTGAGGAGTGTGATCCCCCTATAGTTGGAACACACCCTCCGGTCCCCCTTCTTAAAAAGAGGGACCACCACCCCAGTTTGCCAATCCAGAGGCACTGCCCCCGATGTCCACGCGATGTTGATACATTTGTCGCAAAATTTCCCCCCTTTCTTTGCAAATGAGCCTGTTTGCAAAAACTGTTGAATTCACAAGGAACAGTGCTAAATGCCACATACTGTTAGGATGGTGTTATTAGCATCTTCAGATAGTTGTCGATAGTGGTAAGAAAAGCCTGAAACAGCTCTGCTCATTCAATCAGTTGCAACCCTAACCCTAACCCTAACTCTAACCCAAAATCTGTTGTGAATGGGACCCTAAAACAGTAACCTAACACTATCTCTACAGAACAGAATGGGTCCTGTTTTCTTCTCTATCAGTATATGGGCTCCTCAACTGGTCACTAGTAACAGCTTGCCTTTATCAACCAACAATGTCCCCAAAAAACCCAATTTACTCTCACCTCAGTCTTGGTATTTTGAAATGGACAATCTAGGGAAAGAGTATCAAACAGGAAACTAGCAAAAGCAACATGTGAGCAACACAAATTTAGAAGACGATACAGTCAGTAAATTGTTATGAGAGATGACAGCTGGTATTCTAATCAACACGTTTTGTTATGCATATGAAATGAAATCACAACAGGAGTTAAAAAAGGAATAATGTAAGGAAAAATAATGGTAAATACACTGATTTTAGTTTAGTTTATTCAAGCATGGTAGGCAGCGAAATATAACAAAATAGAAATGACAGCAACATTTTCTTTGGATAAACAACTAAATAATAACCATTCAATGTTCTAAAGGGTGTAAGATGAAGTAAGGAACTTTTCTAGTGTTTGTAAATCACTGTGGAGAAATCCCTGTAATATCTGGGCTTCCATGTCTGTCACGATATTCTCCAGAGGACTGAATGTCAGAGCTGTGCCACTGGCTTCAATATCTTCATTTGCATTCTTGGCTGTCACTTCTGCATCACTGAATGGACAGGACTAAAAATCCTGCTTAAAGGTCAACATCTGGTGGGTTTGCTTCCTTCATTTTAGAGCTGGTAGCATAGCTCGGAAAATAAAAAAAATGTAAAAATTGTTCATACGATGCTTTGAGGAATCTATGCTCCTGGTCCTCTCTTAACCACGTAAACACTTTGGCTGATATTTGCTTTTTTTCCCACCATGTATAAATAGTAGGTTTCCAGGGCCTTAGTATCGCCATACATATTATTTAATGCTAACTACTGCCCATCAGCTCATTAACTGTCACCGGTAGCCTGACAGATAATGCTGGCTGTTTTCACTCACATGCTCCCACTTCAGACAGAAACAGTTGCAGAATTGCAGAGGAGGTCCCTGATGTCTTTATCGTAACACTAATTCACTGTGCCCTTCACATTCTACATCTTCTCTTCCTGCAGGCTGTTTGTTATTCCAGTCATGCAAGTCTCTCTTCATTTGTTTCTCCCTCTCTTTTCCTGAAGTCTGGTCTGACCCCCAGCCCCTTCTCATCCCAATCTGTCCCTCTTGTCTCTGCCTTCCCTGTCCTAAGGTCCCACTTCTGAGCCAAGGTGGAAGTCATAATGAAGTCATCGCTATTCAAATGAGCTATGCCTTTTTGATATCTTGTTGAATATTTGTGGGTTTTTTCTTGGGTGACTCTTACCTCATTTGCATTTATTTTAGTTACTTTATGAATAGTGAACCAGTTTCTGGAAATCTGAAAAAGTGTAAATGCAAAAAGACATTCAAGACACCTCTGGAGTTGGTTTAAGACACAATATAGCCAGATGTTAAAAATCTTTAAATGCATCTGTCTCTCCAAGATGCGTACATCAGCCATTCCCCTGTGCTTGAGTCAGAAAGACAAGAAGCTCCAGTGATTGAAACTCATACAATCATGGAGGTGTACTGAGCTGTTGTAGCATTTATCTGATCACTGATCAGTTCCACCACCGAATGATTTGCATGGGTGAGGACCTGTGAGGGCCTTGATTTTAAACCATTGTTAGGATTTATTCACGTATTGGTGTTAGTTTATTTGCTGGTTAATGATAGCTAAACTGTTATTGATGTAAGTAAACTGGTAAAGTGTTCAAGTTATTCTTATTCTGGTGTTTATGGCAGTTATCAAATAGATTTGACATTGGTATCTAATTTGGTGCTGACACAGAGTGAACACAGTCACAGGACCCACTCATTCAATTTATTTGCACTTGCCAGGTAGGTGGATTTTCACTGTATTTACTTTAAAAACATGATCATTAATGTTGCTAACACTACTGTTTTTTTAATTAATTTCAATGGAAAAGAAAATGTATTTATAAGCACTACCAATAATAGTATACACCAAGTTTAGAATGTTGCACAGTGGCACAGCAGAAAGCAAACCTGAATGGAATTTACATTTCAAAGCAACCACAGTACACAACATGAAATTACAGTATATTTAAGATTCAGAACTGCATCCATTAGCGCCCCATAGAATTTGCCTCTGTTTTGTTATTTTGTACCTCCACAGGAACACAACTGAAAATGTTGCCTCTGCAGAAAAAGCTTCAC
Source organism: Scomber scombrus (assembly GCF_963691925.1). Lineage (NCBI taxonomy): Eukaryota > Metazoa > Chordata > Actinopteri > Scombriformes > Scombridae > Scomber > Scomber scombrus. Next base: position 23,892,642 of record NC_084982.1, on the reverse strand, counting down.
ATCCACATATTTAGCTTTAAGGGCCCTTTAAGGGTGACTAACATATATGGCACTACTTGCTATAATACATGATAATCTGAACTTTCCAACACACTAGAGTGCTACTGATTCCATCTTTATACAATGACATCTTTGGGAGTACACCAGGTGTCCTCATGATACCTCCTGAGCTCCGGCGAAGATGTCAATGTAGGACACACAGCTGGTGCAACAGCAAAACAATCGCTCATCACCACAGACAACAGGGTTTCGTTCCAGGGGGCAGCACCCCCGGCTTGGTGGTGAATAATGAATGAATGAGGATCAAAATTGCACTGCCCCACCTGATCTATCTGTAATGCATAAACACAACCTCAGATGTACCACCGCATCCGCCCCAGAATAAGTTGGGCTGAGCCATGGAATTACAAAAAGGGACAAGCCTATTTATAGTGTTGTATTGTGTGTGAAATGAACCTGTGCATTTGTGATGTTATTGACCTGATGTTCGCATGAAGATGGAGACCAATGGGGGAAAGTTGATATCACACGAATGACATTTTTTTTGTCCTGTATATCCTGTGATTAGTTTAGAAGAGGAGAAAGAAAGGATTTGCACTTTGACTCAAGTAAGCATAGCTACATGTCTCAAGATTGTGTCATGTTGTTTGTTTTCTTTACCATGCAAGCAGCATTGTGTAGAGACTTACACACAGCCTATCAGCAATCAGACTTGTTTTTTGCCTCTCCTTTTTTCTTCGTGATAAATTGGTAGAAGCACTTTATGCCTCTCTATTATCACCCTTATAAAAGCTTACCTTTAAGCTATGGGCCCAGACATTTTACCTGTTGACACTGCTTAATGTGATCAAAGCTGATGACAATCGGCCTTGCAGCCACACCTGCTAATGATCTTCTCTTTTTGAAACAACATGCTGGGGAGAAGGTTGTTTCCCCTGCAGCTTTTTTTTTTTTTTTGAAAGGTTGTGCTCCTTTCGGGAAAATGTTTTGACGTGCTCTTCCACATGTTTGCCTCAGACTTACAGTAAGGTTTGCCAGTGATAAATAAATGATCACTTATTGATCTGTTTCTCCCAGGCTTCTATTTTACTTTTTGAAGCATATGATTTCTTTCTCCATGTGTCACCAGTGTTCATTCTCCACGTTATTGACCCATAAAAGAAAGGTAAGATTTAAATGTCTTTTTGTGGACATAATCTAATTTCAGATCCCTTATTTATTTATTTTTTTTTAAAGATATTTTTTTCAAATTAGTATTTTTATTTATTTTTTATTAGTACATTTGCATGTATGGACCAATCAGATGCTAACTGCTGGAAAAAAAATACACACAGAAGGTCAAGAAAGTCAAAACATATCAATTCTCTATTAGTGACTAGTTTTGGCAGCAAGTTGAAGACTATTTATCTCTTCAAACATGTATACAAATTATTCACATTGAGCCTATGAACTTGTCAATATGTTTTCTGTTTAACAATCCTAAATATGTGTATAAAAGTACTTTCATATACAGAGACTTCTCACGAGTCCGGTGAATGCGCTGTGAAGTAGATTCTGACATTATCATATTCTCCTGAAAACTGACTAATCAATAATGAATCCATTTAAAATGATATTTTAAACATCTAGACCCTACCTGAAATTGCCCTGCTTGGTTTAAAGTTCTCTCACCTGCTGTTAAAGCAACCATCTGTGCAGCTCATCACTGCAGGACACACTCCTGGCTGACAAAATGGTTTCAGTATGTATAACAAAAGTGTAGAATCATCAGCAGGGTCACTGACATGGTTTCATGTCCACACAGGTGAACAATGTTAGATGGGTGTATGTAAAAAAACCAAACAAACATATTATGTCTAAACAGGCTGCAAAAGCACAACCAGCATGTTAGCAGAGCAGCAGCTTCAGTCCTCCCTATGTGTCTACACAGGATGCATTCAGGCACAGTAGTCAATGTTGGTCACCTTTACTCACAGCCTAATATACGATCAAATAGAGGAAAATAGATTTAAGGTGTAAAAATACACTTCAGGTCACAGTGCTGTCCTATTGATTATAATTCTGGTTGTAAGACTGTTTATTGTCAGTATATTTACAGGTTTGTATTCCTGTTATCTATTGGGATGCTAAACAAAAATGTATTGTCACATTACGAATGATAATAATACTGGGCACTACTTGCTACAACAATTTCTTTTTTTCAGTTTTGGTATCCATAAACACATCTGCAAACTGGCCACAGCACAATACAAAAACAGTTTGAAATGTTGAGACAAGCTTCTATAATGGTATACTGGGTGCTTTCCATTCTGCTAATTATGATCCCTTGTTTGAACTAGTTAACAGTTAGATAGTTTAGTTCAGTGGTTTCCAACCTAGGGGTCAGGACCATTCAAAAGACCACCAGATAAATCTGAGGGGTTGTGAAATGATTAATGGAAGAGGAAAGAAGAAAAAACAACGTTCTAAAGTCTGTTTCCAGTTTTTGGAATCTCTCTGATCTTTGATTTTTGCTAAAATATTGGATCATTTGAACCTTTATTGAAATGAAACCATGTGAGAAGTTTAGAGGGAAAATTACTATTTGGTTGAGCTGCTAACAACTTATAGACATCTGAAATGTTATCATGACTACACATTGCTTTTTGTAAGACATCAAAAGCCAAAAAGGTCTTTAACAATGTATTGTACTTCAAAAGCTTGTTATATTACCCGTTGTGTTGAATCTTCATCTGAAAAGTAACAAAAGCTATACAAAATAAATGAAGTGGAATGGAGTGGAAGTATAAAGCAGTATAGAAAAGATATACTGACAACAACAGGTTTAACAGCCCTATTTTAACTCATACAATACAAATATTACATGTGTGTAGTAGAGAAAAGGCATTTTCTTTCTTCCCATTGTCATGTTTTCTGTTCCAAGTGCATTTTGGCTTTCAGGAAAAACATACATCAATGAAGTCCTATATAGCCACACAATCACTGTTATTTTATTCAGAACATTGAAAGCTGTTTTTATTGCTCCTTCACATCCATTCTGTTCTTTCAGTAATAATTTTATTTTTTTAGTTATGTTATTTATTTCAGTCACTGTGACAGCCAGGCAATAGATTGGAGCAGCAGTTATCAGGCAGCAGGTGTTTTCTTTTTAAACTCTTACTGTTAATTATTTCTACAAGTTTGACAGTTGAGATGCAGTGTTTCATGAGTAATTGCTGTCAAAAAAATGTCCATTTCTCCTTCAGAGGACATTGAAATACCTTTATTTCTGGTGAATAGCACTATATATGATATTTATTTTAAAGATTCCAACGGATAACAAGTGTCATGTCAGTGACACAGCATGGATAATACCAGGTCTGTGGAACTGGTACCTAATTGTGGTGCAGCTTTATTTTGTTGTTATTAATTATGCTGGAGCTTTTCTAGACATGGCAAAATGTGTAGACAACACAGCTATAAAATAAGATAGAACTTTATGATGTTAACTGCAGTGAAAACAATGAATTGGCAGCTTCACTGATACTTGAATATGTTGGTCAGTGTTTGCTAATATTCTCCAATTTGTTTTGTCGCTGTGTTCCATACATTTAGTGGCTCATCAAGAGGTGCTTATTGGTGTAATGGAAATGTTTGTTGTTTATCTACGAGTTCACAAGTTCATAGATGCACACACCCTCGCAAACACACAAGGAAAGCACAAGATGATTCATAAAGCGGCTTGTATTCAGACACAAGTGTCATGGATCATATGACAGAGACTGTCACTGTCTTTGCTCTCACTGTGTTATTATCTTGATTCAATTGGTGCTGAGTACATGGCAAAACAAAGCATCAGTACACTTGTAAAATACTCAGCCATGTTGATAAAAGACGATTTCAGAGAAGTGCATTAGAAGAGACATCAAACACACTGACAATGAAGGATGAAGAGAAATACAAGGTAATTTGCCTCAAGACATCTCTAAGTCCTCATTTTCTATCAGTGTTTTTATGGTATTAAAAAAAAAACACAAAACTTGTCTTCAGACTTTTAAGACTTAAAGAGAATGTCCAATACTAAGAGAGCTGTTTTGACAGCTTGTCAAATCTCCCACTGGGAGTATCTATTAAAAGTCTACTGTATGGCATTTTTCTAATGACCAAAACCAGCAGCACTGTTCTATTCAAGCTCAATATCAACACATTCTTACTTAACAGGGAAGCTTTGAATGTTATCAATGTGAATAATGACATAAAATTCAGGAAATGTGCAATGTAAAAGTTTTTCAAACTAAATGCATATTTTCATGAGTATCAATATAAATAGAAACATGTTCTTACAATTTTAAAGTGTCATAAGGCATATAAATACTGAATACACATGCTTCACAGGGGCTTTGAAATTATTCATACATTTATAAACAACTACTTTAAATATATGATTATGTGCTCATAATTGTTGACAAATTTCTGTCCTGTCATGTCTGACATTTCATCACAGATTGCCCTTGAATGCATGAGTAACTCTCCAAGATAAAAGCACCTGCAAATGAGCCTCACAAACCAGGAAAGTATGGCCTGAACATTAACAGACTTGTGCTAACATTTGGTGATGCAAAACAACAAACATTCACTCGAGTAGCAATCAATCTAATGTAGTGTTTCTGAAACCACACGCCCCTTTTTGATTTCTTACTGTCCAGTTGATCCTTTTGTGTACTAGTGTCTAATTACTGGCAACTGTGTGTTTTCTCATGGCACTTTGTAACAGTTTTTTCTCCCCTTTGCATGCATTGTGTACCTGTCATACTCCCTGGTGACTGACTGACATTCCCTTCACCCTATTGTACCTGGCTGTGATGTAGGTGATGTTGGTGCATTGTCAGTGTAACTCACAGGCAGGCTTGTGCATGTAGCCATGGGTGGGCCTAGGTTGGCATACTGTTTTCCCCTCAGCAGGTGTCATTTGGCAGTATGTGGCCTTGACAAACATAGCTGCTAATTCATCACTTATATAACCTTGGTACTAATGCAGCCCTCATTCACCCTGCCTGTAACTACTTTCCAAGGCTACAGAGCATGCAGCGCAAATATGTACAGTTTTTGTACAATCTTTTGATAGAAAGTTCCCTGTGCAGACATTTGTCAAGCACCTACCTTTGTCTGGTCCAAGTGGACAGCACCTGCTGAGGGAAAAACAGCAGGTCCAACTCCCAACTATGCCCACCCATGGCTATGCATGTGATTGTGCAAGGCCTGAATATGACTCATTCTGACAGTGTACAAATATATTTTATTCCACAGCCATACCTGAATTAATCATAATAAAAACATGATTTGTATTTGAACCCCAAATAAAAGCTATGTGATTAACTGTGTTAATGGTCCAGGTGGAAATATATACTGGAAATAAAACAGGAGGCAGGAGTTAGTGTAAACATTCACAATTTCATTGGCCCACACTGCAGGTTTTTCTTCAAAAACTGGATGTTTCATATAAAATGGAAGGAAATATAGGTGAAAGCTAAGGACACAAATCTGGCTAAAGCTAATTAGGGTATATTCATCATACATCAGTCATGACAATAGGGTCGTGGAAAGGATGTTAGAGAGGTAGAAAGGCAATTTTAGCAAAATAACTTCTTTTCAACACTGTTAAAAATGAAGCATGTATGTATTTTATGTATGGTAACTGTGCACATGTATACAGTTCATATAACAAATAAAACTACTACTAATACTAGTACCAGGCTACTGCTATAACTACTATGAAAACGGTATATGGGCACTCACCAATCTAGACCACCCTACACAGAAATCCCGCCCTTTTAGGCAACTCCAACTTAATCCTGCACTACATCTCACACTGAAATTACATCCCCTCAGGGCACAACACACAATATTGCACCGCAAGCAAAATCACTCTCCACTGAAGAGGTACACGTGATATTGGGGCACACATGCAGCGGCACCTGAGGATCTGTCTAGCTCCCCCAGCTGCTTTCCTCACCCTGGTACTATGGCTCTAAGCTGTTCTTTTAAAATCAATAACATTTAACAATGAAGCACACACAACATAGACAAAGACAAACAACTCCAAGTAAGTAAGTCTTTTAAAACCACTTAACTTTGCCAAGGTTCGAGACCCTCTCCCGGGGTCTGAGTTTTGGCGCTGGTACAGCTTCAGTTAGAGTCTGCTGTGGGGGTGACTGACGGTCCAGCAGAGTGAGGCATCTCCACGTGCAGCTGAAGAGAGATAACATTCACCAGGTTACCCAGAGACACAAAACTCTCAAAATAACTCCATTACTTAGAGACCCCCACCCTCCCATAGGTGCAGTCACTTGCTTTCAACATCTCAGGTGCAATTACTCACTCTACTCTCTACTACCTCCCTTCCAGGCATGATTATCACTCACTACACAGTGGATGGGAGAAAAGAACTTGCCCATATTCCATGGGTACCATTTTATTGGCAAAAGGTATCAATGCTTAGAGCTGATAAATAGTTAAAGCAGATATATAACCTTAATTGCCAAATAATGTCAAGCAAATCCTAAAGTGCATCAATATTAATATAAAACTGCATATTTATTCTGTGTTTGCCCACATACATGATGTCTGCCTCAAGGTAACACATCACACTGACTGTCTCACGCTGACTGTCGAGTGCCTATGCATGCATATCTGAGCAAATTCACATGCATGCATTCTTTGGTCATAGAAAGGCTTAGTGCCCACACAGTGCTCACCACTAGAGCAGAAAACCAAGATGGACTTCTCTGGTTTTCCCTCCACCACTTCAACCTCCTTCAAATGTGCTTGAGTTTCAGCACTGATTGATTAAACTTAACTAATGTTTAAACATATGCAAGTGTTTTGTTATCAGAACCACATGTGATGGCATTTGTATACATGTACGGTTATATTGTCTTAAAATTTGCTATGTAGATGTAATTATGAAACCAAAATGTAACCGTATGGATGAGTAAAAACATGCATGCAAGTAGAGAGGACAGCAAACACAGCTGGGCAGAGAAAGTTACTTATAAACATAAGCTTTTATGATGAGTCATCGTCTGCCCAGAAGTCACGATGTGGACAATTTAATAACGTTCAACTTTTGTGCTTGCCGGTAGTGAAAGTAAAAAAAGTACTTGACAGACAACACAGCTTCACATCCACCTAGCATGATTCTATAAACAGAAATATTTAAACATATGCTACAGTCACATTTCAAAGCAAAAACCTGAACCCCTCTGCCCTAAAACACTTATCTGCTGTCAAAGTCTGCCTCTTAACTGTGACCTTTGAGATCTTTTATGAAATGTCATTGAATGCAAGACATCCAAAGACTGTGGTAGATTTTCAAGGGTAACTGAAAATTAATGGTACATTCAGTGTCTAAGAAAAACCTAAAAAAAATAAATGCTTAATGCTCCTAAGCTACAAAAATATAGATTACCAAGATGTCCTTTGTGGTATCTATTCATACAAGTTTTGAGATGTGAAATTGTATTAATCATTTTATTATTATTATTATTATTATTATTATTATTATTATTATTATTAGCTTCAGAAAACTCGATAGCACACTTTATATTTCCTGACAATTCTTCAAAATAAATAAAAATATGTTGTTCATTTATGCCCTTCCCAACACACACTGTAAAAGCATTTTTTGATTTGACCCCCTTATCAGCAGGATGACAATGCTGTTTCAAAAATAAAACTGTTTTATGATCTGGCAAGGCTATTTAAAGATTTGGTTAGGTTTAGGCACAAACACATGTGGTAATATTTAGGGAAAGAACATGATTTGGGTTAAGAAACATTGTACTATATTATAGATGGTGGGTGAGGGTTATGTTATACTGCTGCTTTGGTGGCATTACATCAGAAAATGCTCATATATATCATACAGAGAATGAGCCAACAATGTGTTTTGTCTTTCATCTGGTGGAATTGTTTTTTTTAGATGCTGAGCTCTCAAATTGTGTTTGTCCTTATTTACTGAAGTAGGCTACCTCAAGGTTTTGAGCTGTTAAAATCAAAGAAAAGGGCCGCCGCTGAAAGTGTGAAAGCCTGGTCTTGAGAAAAAATACGTTTTAAAATGTTCCTGTTCAGAGGTGCAAAATATGAGATGAGGGAATGGAAATTCATACAAATATCTGCTGCATCTGATTCATCCTCACACGCTGACCGCTGTGGCAGAAAAAATGATGTCTGTTTGTGAAGTCTGTGAAAAGTAAGTGCAAAATCTGCATCGTTTATTTATTGGGGACACACAGAAAAAGAAAGGGTAAGTTGAAAAAAGTGAGTGATAGAGACAGACAGAGTGAGAACATTACCGGAGGTCTCCATTTACCAAAACGACACAAGACAAAAGAGCAGGAATGCAACAACCTGTTATTTCTCACACAGCTGTACCTTTCTGTTCCACTTAGTGGCCTCCTTCTTATTTGTTCTGACCTGTAATGCCTCACAGTACTGTAGATCCATTCCAGTGTGACATGACTGAAGCAAACAATAAAACGTTTTATACCCTTATATATCTAAATATTGGGTCTTATAACCACTCATCTCCCTGCCTAGTTAACAACATCAAACCATTGAATATTTACACATATACTTTTGCAGGATGAATGCATACCTGTAAATCCAAAAGTAGTCTTCCCTTCAGTAGAAACACTTTATTTTGTGTTCTATTAACTTCTAGATATGTGCAAAATCAAGTCAGGCGTCAGATCGTATATAGCAATGCTTTACACAAATCAGATGAACTGCAGCTGAGCTTGTTAACATCTGTAGTCCAGCCTGCTGGATTGAAAATCTGCAGTGATGCAAAATGTTGTGCCCCTGACAGTAATTTGCAACAGGCTTAGTAAGTATCCCCCTTGGTGTCTAAACTCTACAAGAACAGGATTGAATTGTAATCTACAGACATGCATAAGGGACATTGCATATATTTAGCATTTTAAGGATAGTTGACAGTTTAATTATAAAAGAAATAATGTTTGTAAAACTTAGTAAATGAACAGTCCTACCTAACCTGAGCATTCAATCTTGCAAGTTTTTAAATTACAGTTGATGGGAATAGGTGACTAATATCCAATGGATTTGATCTAGTGTTTTTCATTGTGCTGGCATGGGATCCAACACTTTTATTCCACTGTGATCTGGGGGAAATGCAATTAATCCTGCATCGATCAGACCTTCATTTAGCCAAGACTAGGTAGTTTGTAATATTTGTGCTTTGCCGTGTTCTCATTTGTGCACTCAATTCATTTTTGATCAATATGCTATTAAAGGCCTTGTTTATGAGGCATGACCAGTTTTCTTTTGAGGGGTGGGGAGGCTCCAATGTGGGGAATACATGTTGCTTAAAGGTCCTCAGGTGTCAGGATGATTGACATGAGGTTTAAAAGAAAATGTGTTTGCATCCAGGTAGGTAACTATAATGTGAAGCACTGTGTGTCATTTTGACATTGTTGATTCCTGTTACACCTGTCTACTTGATGGCCTTTGGCTACGAGGAGGTGAAAATGTCCCCGAGGTGAATGTGGGTCTGTTTCCGGGCACAACAATGAAGATCAGAAGTAGGTCAAATGCTGTGTGTTCTCTCTTTCTTTCTACCTTTCTTTCTGTCTGTCTTTTTCTTTCTCTTTCTTTACTTTTGACCTCCTCCCTTTCCTTCTTTCCATGGGTTTATCATTGATCCCTAAATAAAGTGTGCAAATGTGGGCAGAAAATATAAAAGACTATTAAACATTAATGAGTACACTTCCTCATTTCCTATCAACATGCTTTATGCTAATCATAATTCCCTCTCCGGCCAAACTGTTCAGACAGGGTTGCACTTAAAATAGAACCTTCTTTCCAAATTATACACGTCTATTCAATTTCAGCTAATATTACAATAATAATGAATTAGTCATGGTACCATTTATCAACCATTTACATTAGTGTTGATGAATTATTAAGATCTTGTGAATAAGTTTCCAAAAGGAACATGTAATACCAGTTGAGGATGATTCATTTTCATTCACAGGGCATGATGATTTTATTAGAAGCAATGTTAGGAAGCAGTGGGATTGTTGGACGGTAATGCTATACTTAATCTTGTTAGTCCAATATAGGCAGGGGGGGATAATGCAGAGTAGCTCAATAAATGTGAACAAATAGAAGCAATGATTTGATTGCAGAAAAAACAAAATCAACATACTGAGTCAGCTGTAACACCTGGACAAGTTCACCAAATTATAGGGGGAAAAAAAGGTTGTTTGACCGTGCACTAAAGAAGATACATAAGAGCATTTTTTTTCCTAATCTATCACCCTAATCGAACAGACGACATAATTTCACTTTGTTGTCATGACAACAACAAATCACAGTTAATGTTAGGAGGTGACTGTGGTTACGTTCTTTAAAAATGTAATGAACAGCAGAATCCACCAACCATCCACCCAACTCACCCCCTCCAACTGAAAAAAATGGTCAACTTTTATATATGTCATCTGAGCTGCGCCACTGATCTGGGTCATATTATCTAGGGCCGACAGATGGCATCTGTAACTCAAACGTAACTATATGTTGTCTTTTGATGCCTGACATTATAACCTTTTTTTTTTTATTTTTCATGAGAGGACGGTCTCCCTAAACACCACATGTTGCAACTGAGAGTGTATTAAAACTAAAAGTAATGAATAAACTGTTAAAATAGTAAGCTAAAAGACTTGAATAAACAGTTGAAATGGAAGTGATAGATACATTAACTAATGGATTAATGGTGAAATGGCTAAAAGTAATGGATCAGCAGTTGTGGCTAGCTTAAAGTAATGGATATATAATTAAAATGTCCAGCTTGTGCGACTCTAAGTGAAATGTATGTACTTGACCAAAGCAACTTAAATGCACAGTTCAGTTGGGTGAAAATAATTATTGTAACAACATAGTCTTTCATATAATCAACAGCTTTAAGCAACAACAGGTTTAAAATCAATTCAAATGAAGACATTTGGAACATAAAGGGGTAATTGAGCTTATTACTGGCAGTACATCAGACAGGGAAGGTTGGGAACCACCGACCTACAGTGTCTGTTTAACTGGGTTCAGATAGCAAACATATGGTACAAATTCAATCCCTGGAACACATACAGTGTCTGGAACCTGCTTGTTTATTCCTTCATCAAAAGCTATGACTCATAAAACATGTTTGAATATGTTGTTTGGCCATACAGAATCATTAGGCCACGTTGGACTGGCATACTGTAAATGTCTAATACTGTCTCATAGTTATCATTAGTTGGATTAGTGGGATTTTACAGTGCCCATTATTTCAGAATGTCTCATTCACACAAATGATTAATGAATAGGGTGTACAGCACATATTTCTCTTTCTTCATTGATGTCATACAGTCTGGTTCATCTCTCTCACCACTCACCCTCTCTGGACCCCCTGCTGGGAAAGGCTTTGAAATGTACATATTTTTACAGCCTTTAAGCCCATAAGTATACAGGACCAACACCAATCACAAATTCATCTCTCACTTGACGGCTGAATGTTCTGATAGCATGTTCTCTAAAGTCAGTGTAGTCGGGCCATCTTTCACTACAGTCCCCTACCTTTGCCCTACTATCAAAAAGAGCAGAAGAGTCTGCCTCATCACTTTAGGAAAATACAGGTTTTTGCAGCACTCCTGTGGTCGATTGGTATATTTTCCAAGGGAGACGGTGAATGTGATCGAGGTGTCAGCATCTGGCATCTTTGGATTACAGAGATTGTGAGAGCAGCAGGTGGTGCCACAGCCAGTAATGGAAGTCTCATTTTCCTTGATGTAGAAAGCAAGACCCACTGCCTGATAGCCCTCAGCTTGAAAAGGCAGGCTCTGCTGGTTGGGGATTCTGCAAGCATTAGAAATATTCTTTCACCAAAACTAAGACATTTAGTATCTGAACCATAGTTGCTAACATTATCTTTAAAAATGAAAGAAAGCATCCTATTACTGTAATTATATGGGAGAAAATTGGATTTTTGGGGGATTTCTTAACAATGACAAAACAATTATTGCTTTGTATAGCATTGTTTTATTTCAAATTACATGTATGTATCTTGCAGCATAAAGTTGCTGAGGTTTTCTTCTAAACTGACAGTTATGTACAGAGATGTATTCAAAACTTATTTGCCACAATGAAGCACTGACAGTTAATGACCTTACGATTGTATCCTTAGATTTTAGTGTCCTTATGATGCTTTAATATCCAAACCGTCAGGCCCTAGAAAGTTTTAAATTGTTGCTTAGCACTCACCTCTTTGCATTGGCTTTTAATCCTAGTTGAGCTTGACATCCTGAATTGTATTGTGTAACTATATTTGCTTTTATCCATTGTGTTTTTATAGTTTTATGTATTGTGTTTTTTTAGTTTATCTTCCTCATAATTGTTATTTTATTTTATCTTATGTCTTCAGCACTTTGGTCAACTGAGGTTGTTTTAAATGTGCTATATGAATAAACTTTGACTTGACTTGACTTGACTTGATGTGTGTTGAATATGGTCTGTTTTTCGTACTACATCCTGCACTCCATAAGAGGCTACATGCTTTTCATGCTGTCTAAGGAGGGGTCAACCATGCCCAATGGTGTTTCGTTCTGACAGTTTACTTTGGTAAAAAATGACATGAAGGTGGGACAATCTGATAACAGCTAGTCAAAAAACCCAGAAGCTTACTGGTGGCTTTCCATTGTTTTTGGTTCATTTTATACAATTAATCATATGTGACATTTAAATTGCCTTGTCTTGATTTTGGGCGATTTATGGTTTTATATTTAGAGGAGGACACTGATCAAATCAAATGATGTATCTGGATTACTTTTCCACAGAACGTTACTAAAGTCCCTCTCTACTCAAAAATGTGTTTTTTTTTGTTATTTCAGTTGGATGATTGAGTTTCTCTGTACAGAATGATGTACGTGCAGAGTCTGACACTAGAAGACTGTTTTCACATTCATCTGCTGAAGTGGGGGGAAAAAAGAAGAAGAAAGAAAGTTTATCCATGTTCACTGAAAATCCAATTTTAACGGGTGGGCCTATGAACATAATCACAACTAGTTTTGAAGCCAGTTCTTACAAGTTCACAAGTGTGATGTAGCAACTTGAAGCCTCCAGTGCACAAACACTGAGCATGGATTTCTCTGTACACAAGGAGACATTTTGGCTTCAGCAGTTCTGCCAGTTTTTTTTATCTGAATAACAGACTGATATCACTGCACAGTTTGTCATGCAGGGTGACCAGGGCCTGCAGGACTCCATTCATTTTGGAAATACAGTATGTCGCTGTGACTTGACATCCAGTACTTTATGGATGGAAAGTCCACAACCACTGGTGAAAAGTTGTTTAGGCCTGAATTAGCATCCATGTTTATCACCTTTGAGAATGACAGCTGAATTTGAAGTTGTATTCCTCACAGCATTGTTGTCGCACATTTAAACAGTGCTCTGTTTCGCTGTTATTCAAAATTGAGGGTAACCAAAACCAGCTCTATTTTATGCAGTCAGCACTCACATTAACAAGCTGCTGTGTCTGAAAATGTGATGGTGACAGCAACTGAACATATCAGGCTAACTTCAATGTTGTGTGACACATGTTTTAATGTGTTTTATACACTCTAAACTATTCCCTGGCTGTTTTCTGTTTGCTCACTCCATGCAGTGTTTCTAACAGACATGCCTTCAGGCAAATGGGATGCAAAGTGTTGTTAAAACTGAGCACAACTCTGAAAAAAAACTTTTAAAAACTGCTGTTTCTTACCTCTCCATCTGGCTCTTCGTTCAAGCTCACTGATGCAGGAGGATGAGACACTTACTTGTCCCACCAGTCTTCAAGCTGTTGAATGGGCAATAAAAGTAAACAGCGTGACCACTTAATTGTGCACCATTATTGTATTATGTTACAGCTCTCTATAAGTATTAATCTGTTTCATTGTGATAATATTAATGCAGCACTGGCATTTTGACATTTTTATAGGTCTATTGGTCTTTAAAAGATTCAACTGCATTTAATTTTGTTCTAATATTTATCGTCATACACAGAAAGTCCTGCAAAGTTTTCTCCTTGCTTTCTGAATGGTTGGCAGGGGCCTGTTAAAATGCTATTTCTATTTGGATACCTAAGAACATTAATTAGTTCATGTAAGTCAATAGTTCAACTACCCTGTGCAATGTAGGCAGTATTTCAGGGCTGATAACCATAGCAACAACACGCTGTATTACTAGTTAATTGTCACTTATAAAAATGGACTTAACCATGACTTGAACTAAGATAAAGTCAATTTATACACAGCCCTTCCTTTTACCTTTGATACTGTATGTGGTGTTACAAGCACGATAATTCAATCTTAGGTGTCCCAATACAGAAAACAATGTATCCGCAGTGGAAACGCTCTCTATTTTGTGGCAATTCTGTCCTCCATCTTGCCAATAACTTAATGTGTCATGCATTATAGTTTCCATTAGTCATTTTCTATTAGGTGTTAAGATTATTTTTGTACCCCTTGTAAGTTTGTTTGTGTGGGTGTTTGTGTGCATTATGTCTGTGAGAATGGGTACACAAGCTTGAGTTTTCACACTGGAGGTGCCAATTACTGCAGCTCTTGGAGACGACAAGAGAGCATGAGTTGGCTCAGCAGTAACGAGCTGCTCCAGGAGAACCTCTCTGCCTCCCTCTCACTTTATCTCCCACTATTTTCTTTCCTCCTCTCCTCTTAGAATATGCCCTTGTTTTTCTACCATGCTATTCCTTACTCTATTCCTGCCAACCCAATGCTTTTTTCTTGTCTTTTTTTTGTACTGCCCACCTTTCCATTCCATCCCGCTTTTGCCTCTGCTCTTGCATTGTCATTTTGTGTGGGCACCCAGCTGTCTTATTATAGCACTCTGCTTCCAGCATACTTCTTCTTTCTCTTTCTTCTTCTGTATTTTACCCCCCTGCTCTGTCTCACCCCTCTCTCCACACTCAGCCGCTTTCCCTTTCATGTTTTCTTCTTATCCTCCTACATGCTGCTTCCCTGTTATTTCTTAACAATTTTAGCCAGTGACTCAAAAAGCTTCTATTAATTCTGTCAGAGAATACTTATGGCGCTCAAAGATCAATTGTCTTGTGTCAAGCAAGCAATGCAACTGCTACCTGCTCTCAATTAACTTTAAAAGAAATATTCATTTTATCTCATGAATTCATCCCCATGGATTTTCTCTCCTGTCTTTTTTATGACTGTATTAATTTTTCTGATATTTGTAGCCCTATGAGTGAACTCCATAGCTAGCTCCTGGTAAGATTTCTGGCTGGTAAGATCTCTGCCTGGTTGCCTGTCCAGTAAATCAATCAGAGTCCTCTTAATCTGGCATATCTTGTCTTCCAGAACTGGTCCAAGAAAATTGAAGTCCTTGGGAGCTATTTCGTCAACAAACCTGACACATTAAACCAGGGGAATCTGCCAGTGCTTTGCTCATTCTGAAAGTGAGACATTCTTTGATCGTAATATCCAAGGATGTGTGAAGGTTGCAAAATCTCAAACCCCAAAGTACATTGTAAGAAAACAAATATCTAAGTGCTTCTCACATCAACAACAACCTTCTTTACTTTGTATCTTGTTCTGCTTTGGAGTATATTCTGCTGCTGTAGCTATACATGCAGTAAATAAATCTTCTATTGATTTAGCATTTACTTTTGAGGTGTTACTAATAAATAATCCATTGTCTTGAGAAACCTAACCGAAGGGATAATTTGTTTTTTCACCAGACTGTGCAAAAATTAATCTAGGATAAGCAGTCATCAATTTTAGTGTTTTACATTTTGGAGGTTTTACTACAAAGACCAAATTATGTCTTGTAGTTTTACTTCACCTGCAGAGGCTTTTTTTCTACACACTTTTCTTAGAATTTGTTTTAAATATTCAACACCATCTTAACCTCCCTTTCGGTTCATTACATACAGCTATCATGCAGCTGAAATGACATTTGCAATGCAGTGTTCCCTTTGCAGGATGTTTTGCCCCTATTGATGGATGAGACAGCATGCATACTAAGTATTTATCAACTCTAGCATGGCACCAGGATGCATTTGACCTTTTCAGGTTCTCTATGCACTAAACAACTGTGCTACTCAATGCAAAATTCCACATTTATATATTTGAATAATTGGAGGATAGCATCAGTTCATAGCACAGTTTCTTATGCTAAGTCAAATTATCAGCAGTATACAGCGAGAGATCAGGTTTGACCCCTTCGATTAATTATTGTATTTTTGCACACCAAAAATGTTGTCTAGTGAACTGCAAGAAGCAAGCATTGTGGGTGCTTTAAATTCATATTGGCACACTGTGTATTTGTGCCGGTTGAAGTAGATAAGAATACGGTGCAAATTACAAAACACCTCAATGGACAGAGGTTATTTTATTTAATTGATCAATTGCGAGAAAAATCTCAAGGTATGTTGTTTTCATCTCTTCATCTCTAGTTTAAATGTGTATGATTGACATTTTAACACATGATGTGGAAATGATGAGACTAATTTTCCTGTCTTGCGTGCTGACAGCACGACTGTGGGATGCATGTCATTCATCTTACGTTAGTCAACACATTAGAGAAAATACATGGATGTTCATTCTCACTGATCCATTCATGGTACCAGACTTAAGCACCTTTCTGCAATTCACTGAAGGCATCCGAGCAAGTAATGGAGTGGCTTCAGAGTCACAGGTTGTTTGTCAAATGAATGAAAATTCTGTCTTTTCTGTCATGGTAGTATAATCTCACATAGTGGATACTTTAACTAAAAAACCACATCATTCAGAATCACAATAATTGATACGTAAGGACAAACATAGGAATTGGTTTAACCAACAGTAAAATGATAAACACACACCATAATCTTAAATGCTGCCAAACATATACTGCAGAAAAGTAGACAACATAATGTATACTTCTAAATATATTTGTTGCCCATTTACAATTTGCTGTATTATGTATTTTTCAGGGAATTCAAAGCATTGCATCAAGAGCACATCTCTGACACAGATAGTTATCTATTTTTTGTGGTTGCACCAGTGGCATAGCAATATACAATCAGATGGGCCTACTTCCAAGAGTGTTATTTTTACAAAAATAGGTGAATTAAATGTATTTAATTATTACACACAACAATGCAAACAACTTGAGAAAAAGATAATTGCACCTCACAGCAACCATGGCAACACTCACCGATAGCCGTGTACACACACAGTAAACAGTAGTTATACAACTAAAAAATAATCAATGAGCTGACTGGACACAAAAGTATAACAGCCTGACACAGCAGCACACAGACACACACCTGCAGAAACAGCAACAACCACTCATTACAAGTTCAACATGTCAAGAAAACTAAAACATGCAACACAACAGGGACAGAGAATGTAAATAGTCCCTGTGATGCCTGTCAGCACTAAAATTATTTCACTATAATCCAATGATTTAATCAGTTATGACAGTTCTTATCTGATCAACACAGTAATATTACTGTCATACAGGGTGATCAGGACATGTATGAAATGTGCAGAGCCAAACCAGCAATGAACTGAATCTATTTACTGTGTGAGTATTGTGCGTGTATCCGAAGTTTGAAATTTCGTATTATATCTCTGTGCCATAGACCTTTGTTGTTGTCCAAAAATGATTAAAAACACATCAGTGAGCCCCGCTGTGGCATTGGGTGACGTGTCCCTTTATCCCTGAAGAGTCTGGTTAGTATAACTTATTTAGAAATGGCTCCAATGAGCAAAAATAGCATTAAGACAGTAGCCTGTCACTGGACATGAGCAGAAAAGCAGTTCCAGGGCTTCACTAGCTCTTTGTGTTACATATCACAACCTCTTGACTTTGAATTGAAGCTCTTTAAGACATTAATAATGTAGTAAAAAGTTAAGTGGTTGTGTTATGTAGCACAACAAGCTAGCACAACTCTATAAACAGAATCACATTTGCCATACAAGGAACTTCTCCTGAGGGTTGCAATCTTATTGCTGTTATTACTCTTTGAAGCCATCTAAACAAGCTATTGTAGCCATCGTCTTCAGGGACAAAGCAACATGTCACCCAGTGCAGTGGTAGCTATGGCTTATTTTTTAATATTTTTTTGGACAACAGAGCTCTACGGCACAGAGGAATAAGATATGCCAGGCTTTGGATACACACAATACTTGAAAAATATAGCCAGCCATATTCTTTAGTACTTGTGCTTGAACAGCAAACACACACCTACCTAACTTACACAGATATCTTCTTATTGAGTATGACTACCTTAATATAATAACTAAGGCTGATTTGCACTTTTCTTGTATAGCGTTTTAGTAAGTTGAGCATTTATATGGATCATCCACATGAAGTCTGATCAAACCTAAAGTTTAAAAAGTATCATAACACCGACAACCTTTCACTCTGTGTATTCACTCGAGACCTCCACAATCCTGAAGAGGATAAGTGGTTTTGTTGGAAATGTTTTGTTTTGGAGTGAGAGTGGCATACATTCAGACACATTAGTTTACTTAGTGCTGTCCTTCATCGTTGAACAGTTGAAAATGTGAGTGTTTGTGGAAGGGGTGCAGTCAGGGAATATTTTTGTTCCAAAAAACTGTCTGGGCCAGAAAATGTGTTTTGAGAGCATGAAACCACAGCAATTGGCAAAGAAATGACTGAATTGCTGCTATTGATCAACAACAAAAACATTTATTCTGATCATTTTGAACTAAGGGTCAATAAAAGGACATTTATTGGGCTCCTATTCATTATTATTATTATGCATTATTATTGTCATGAATAGTCTACTGAGTGACTATTGAACTACTTCACCATGAGGACTGTATGGAAGAAGAAGTTGAAATAAATTATGAGCAATGGTAAAAATGCTTTCTGAGATTCAGGAGCACAGTCATTTTGTACTGATAAATAACTTCTGTTCAAGTTGCAGCCTGACAGCCAAGAGCCATGATTGGAACATTAAGTTTCTTTATGGCACCTATCGCTGACTGCTTGTTGTGTAATGTTGGGTATGCTTGGACAATTTGAGAAAAACTGATATTGTGATTACATTATCAATTGTGATTAGAAAGAGTGAAAGAATAACCTTCAACCAAGTGAAACTGACCAATTTTCTACATAGAAATTGACCTATTTAGCTCAAAATGTTCACGTATTGGATAAATTCCTAATACAACAATGCAATTCAAAAGTGACATTATGTTTGTACATAACAGTAGAAGAGCTGTGATAATACAATAATGAACCATTGGTTCCATCATACAAAAGGACTTGATAGCGCCACACTGTGCCTCAACACTGATACAACACATCCACTGATAAAACAAGCTACTTCACAGCCAAGAGCACCGAATGTCCTCATTTAGATCTTAAGGTTAAGCATTTAAATAATTACTTAATATGCATAAAAGTCTAAGACATTTAACAGTCAACTATCAACCAGTAGCTAATCATTTACACTTGGCAAGTGCTGAATTAGCTGCTAGCTACCTGTTAGGAAATTAAGTAAAGTGATCAGATATGATTATTATTATTATTAAGACTACTTTCTTTTAATCAACAAATATACAGACGTGTTCTTTTATTGACAACAAAACCATATTTTTCTGAGCCAAAGGTCAGAGCACATAAAGCAATGACTTAATGTTCATCTTGTACAGTTTGTTAAGACATTGTTAATAATATATTATTTGTGATTAAAGTCTTGGTAATTCCAATTTGACAACACCACACTTTCAAATGATGATACTGTTTAACAATGCACACCTGCACCTGGTGCCATTTTACCATAGCTGATCTAAAACCATTTACAAATCTTTAAACCAGTGCAAAAGTTGCTCCCAGAAGAGCCATTATTACATTATATTTATCATACTATTATTGGTATCTCCATGGCCATACATATAAGATAAAGTACCCTGAACTGGTTCTGCTTAGCTTAATCCCTGATTTTAAACAACATATGAGTTCAAAAGCCATGGTAAAAACCTGAAGGGGTTCAATACGCCTCATAATATAAATGGAAAAATAACTGTTGTTGTGGTTACCCTTCAATTTAATCTGTGGCTGGAGGTTCATGAGCTGCAGGTTCATGACAAATAAAGGTAATTTAATTATGTGTCTGTGTGTCTGCATGGGTTTAAAGCTTTGTGTTTTCAAATATTAAAGTCATATTACAGTGAAATCTGAAGTATATCTGACAGGTAATGTATTTTATCCAAAATCTCATAAACAACTCTCGGATTTCTTTTCTCAGATTTTATTTTTCTTCACTTATGATGCAAAAATTAAGCAATAGACCGTCAACACTTGGAATGTCACAGCATCATTTTACAGCTCCTTTCACTGGGCTTTAATGCAGAGTTGTGTAATATCCATGAAGATGTGATTAAACTATTTTCTCGTTATCAAAAAAATTCAATTAATTTCTCATCACTGTCAGCTTTGATCTCAGAATTATTCTGTTCATCACTCTGATCTGAAGTAAGTTATCTCTGCATTCTATCAATAGACCAAACTCAAAACTGACACAAGAACATGTGAATGTTTAGTTAAAATTGAATTTGGGTAAATTATTAAAGCTTTCCAATTTAATTAACACTTTATAAAGAGATACAATTATACGTACCCTGGTATTGGCAAACCATGCTAACAGATGTGACACTTTTTTTTCATTTTATAAAGAAAATTAAAATTGTAAACCAATCATTTTTAATTAGTTAATGTAATTCAGTGCTTTCAAAATGTACACATAATTTCTGAGATAAGATGATATGTGTGAATTTTCATGCTGTGATGTTCTAAGATTAAATTCTGAAACCTAATTTTGACATCTTATTAGTGATACAATTCTCATTAAAAACAACTGTCTGGATGTCACATGTAACATCTTTCAAATGTGATTTAAACATAACTGTGCTCAATGAGAAATGTATATGTATATAATTGTTTTTTTTCTAGCAGAAAAAGTAAGAAAATCAATCAATCAATCAATCTTTATTTGTATAGCGCCAAATCACAACAAAGTCATTTCAAGCCACTTTACACATACTGTAGAGCAGGTTCTAAACCATACTCTTCAGGTACGGTTTAGAAAAGCAAGTAATCGCAAGTGAATCTTTAATGTACATGATCAGCCTGTGTTTGTCATTTGCCTCTGCACAAGCGGTGGCTTTACAGATGTAGAGTCACCTCAACTCCCAGCTTGATGCTATTTCAAGGCAGACAGCTCATCAGGATAAGTGACAAACACTGGAAACTTGACCAACAGAAGGGAGAAGGGCACGGTTTAAAATGCCATTTCAGCCTCCAGGCAAAAAAGCTGCATATTGCTTTAAGCAAGGAGCAGTTGCTTGTGTTTGAGTGCCACATGGCAAACGGAGGAATAGGCACAATCTTATCTTTGCTGTGCTCTGTGACTGATTCCCATGTGGTACACAGATTGCATAATGAAGCTGGACCGTGAAAAAACCCACAGATGTTATTGTGAGCCACACTGCCAGTGGTTGGCAGAAATGCCTGCTGCCTGAATGGTGCTACACTGTGTTTTCTGTGTGTAGGTGTGGGCATGAGGGAGGAGGAGAGAGAGAGATGCTGAGGGAGCCTACTGGCTTCAATGTGCCATGGCATGTGTTGGTTGGGCGGGGGGTGCGTTTGTTGATGAAGTGTGTTGGCAGGTTTATTTATGTGCACTTCAGGATGTAGAGGACTTGTGAGGTACCTGATGTTTGTGTTTCTCTTTCTTCTGCTTTTTTCATACTCTGAGTACTCTGCTCATAAGACTGTATGTTACACCCTGAAAAGACATCTGGAAAATGTTGTTCCCGTAATGTTTCCAAAAACACTTGTTGATGTTAACAACATGTTTCCACATTCTACATTTCAGTTTTTAGCTCCGTTAATGATATGGCTCTAATGATGGTGATATCAGTCAATGGTCAGTCCCAACACTTTGGTCCAGAGTTATATATTTAACTTTGGAATGATGCATGGTATTTTTTACCATGCATCATTCCCAGACGATGAATCCCAACTACTTTGGTGATCCCCTGAGTCTAGTGCCACAATGAGATTCGCATTTGTGGTATAGGGTGAAATGTCTCAAGAATTATAAAATGGATTGTCATGAAATTTGATTCAGATATTCGTGTTCCCCACAGGATGAATTGTTATAACTATTTGTTATAATAGATATTGTATTTTCCCAATACTTTCTGACCATATATCATACAAAATGACATTCAGATTAGCTGTATGTAATATTTAGTACTGATTACAAAATGTTTTCATACTGACACATTCAATTAACATGCTTAACATCAGTGTGTTAGTCACAGCTAGCAAATAGGTTATCATGCTACACGTGGCTCAAATCATTCATGCCAGAACAAAAACACTTGGAATGGTGTCACGTAGTCCGGGTAGACCCAGTTGGCGTAGTTTTGGCCATGAGGTACGACCACAGTGTGAACTGATAGCCAGTGATATGGCTGACACACAGCCCAACTGATTTGGCAAGCGACAACTAAGCCTGGATATCTGGGTTAGGCCTGGGCTTGAGCCTGAAGTACATCACAAGTGCCAGACTCAGCCCAGATTTGGCTCATTACCAGTTCCGGCATTGGACAACAATGGCTTATTTTGTTAATATCCTGCCACTTACCCCCATCAACCCCCATCCAACAAGATAGAAACAGGTTACATGTAGGAATCACTGCTCTTTTATTAAATGACACAATTAACACAGCAATAGAGCGTGTAATCGAAGTTCAAAACAATGCAACAGGGACATAAATAATGATTTCGCTTTTTGTACCACTATGACAACATTTCTCTTCAAAGATAGTCAGATCAGTTTTATTTATATAATGTCAAATCACAGAAGAACTTATCTCAGTGCACTTTTCACATGGAGCAGGTCTAGACAGTACACTTTGATGTACAGGGATAATTCCTCCATGAGCAAGAACTTTGTTATCAGAAGAATCAGCAGGTGTATATAGTGGCCACAACAAAAGGGAGACACAACATAATACAGCTTCAACAAAATATATTTATTTAAGCAAACCAAATTGAAGAGAAAACTGAATATTTACAATATAAGGTGTGGAAGTCAACGGGATCAATGGAGTATGTGATACATGGGTGTTGAGAGGTGCATGACAGCAAGGTAAAGAACTAAACTAACATAAGCAACCCATTTCACATACACATATGTGATCCATTGTTAATATTAAGATATTATACAGCATCTCTAACTTACTAATATAGGCCTATGCATATAAAATGACATTCTATTTCTCTCCCACCGAAAGGTAACAAAAACCTGAACAGGAAGAGTATTAATAAAGATGTCTAGACACAATGCTCACTCTCTGGAATCATTATTGTGAATTAAGGAATTTAATTTAATGTTATCAATATTTAAATAGCATAATGAAGCAGCCTACTCCAGAGAGAGAGAAAGGCGGAGGGAGAGAGAAAAAGGTCACAAAAAGTAACTTTGGTTTGTAACACTTACTTTATTGTGGGTCTTTGTTAGAGTAGGTAAGTCGCTACGTCCATGATAACACCAGTTCAACTGACAGAAAGTAAGACACTGGTGAGGTCTCACTAATTTGGAGCATATTTAAGGAGTGCTTTTTAGAGAAAAGCATAGACTAGAATAGCACCATTGTTTGAATTAGCTGTTAAATATTCCCATTAGTATTTTTAATCATATTAGGGTTTTTACTTTTGTTTTGTTCTATACACATATGTTAACTCTAATATTGTAAGATCATTTGGCCAATCTGCATCATTACAATTGTAAACTTGGGCATCTTTCTAATTAGATGTTTTCAGTGCAGTCATTTGTGAGCTGAAATGTTGGCCGTCTATCCTAAGTTTAGCTGCAATATGTTATAGATAGTGCTGACAGCTTGTTATCCGATCAGTCCCTATCTAATCTCACAGCTCACATTATATCAGTGTGAAATCTTAAATGTATTTAATCCTCATACCTGACTTAAATTTTCAGCAAGAGATTGCATGGAATACATAATTGTGCAAGTCAATACTGTTTCTAGTAGATTTTTATTTTTGTTTTATTTCAGATGAACCCAAATGTAGTGCTCAAATTGTGACTTTTACTAATTTTAAAAAACCTGAATTGTAATGTTAAAAATATATGCCTGTTTTACACATTTGACAGTAAAGTAACCTAAATCATTACATCTTAGAATTTGTTACCTAGTGTATTAAAATCAAGCTGGGAACAATATCAGGTTTCTGTCTTTTAAATTTTGTTGTAGTGGAATTTTTGTTTACATTTCAGCTATAGATTTTGCCTTATGAGATGAAATTCATTTCCACCTTTTGTATCTGTTCTTCCCATTACTCTTTTTCTGTCTCTCTAGTTTCTTTTTTATATTTAATTCAAGGATATTATAGTGTCTAGACAGATATTCTTATGCTTGCCATTAAATCAGCCTCAAGGCAAGGGATCAAAGCAATGCCTGAATGCTGGACAATACAAATACTAATCTAGGTGAATGATAGCTGTTCACAGAGTCATTACCTGTGTATTAACTTGATGGCACCATGCCATTACCTATAATCAGATCTGATGCGGGGGCTGAGAGTGCGTAAACCCCTTGGTTAAAGGTATAGTTTGACATTTTGTGAGGTACAAAACTCACTTGTCAATTTCTTGCAGATTTTAAGACAAGATGGAGATGGAGAAGATGGAGACCATTTTCATGTCTCTCCATATATAAACTCCAATTAGGCTAATATTCTTATAGTAACTTGATGGGTTGCTAGGTAAAGGCAACAAATACAGTAGTTGCATCAAAAAGTAGAAGCTTCAAATATTCGTTGTACTGCTCAATATAATAATAACAACTCATAAGGCCCCTAAAACCACAAATTAGTTTTTTTTTCTGTTTACACAAAAAGTGTTTTTGAACTTTGGAGTAAGCCAGGCTAGCTTTTTCCCCATTTCCATTCTTAATGCTATAGCAAAGCTAATGGCTCCAGAATACTAAACACACAGACTGATCATCTATTTCTCATCTTAGGCTCTGCAAAAATACAATCAAACATGGTTCCCAGAAATATCAAACCCTTCTTTTATGTCTATATTAAAATGAACTGCACTAGCCTAAGTTGACAACAGTCTCAATACAGTGTTACATAAGTTATAGCCGCTTTGTATCAAAAGTGGTACTTGCTTGCTTGTGTATGTATAAACAGTGGGGTTCAAAAGTCTTATCCATTCAAGTAAACAGTAAAGTGGTCCACTGTATACACAAGGACAACATGGCAAACCTACATCAGATTCATGCACCACCATCACGTCTGCTCAGTTTTATTCAAGAGTTTTGACCTTCTGTTCAAAGATTTAACAAATGGCTCAGTGGAGCTCACAGCCTGACAGTGCATGAGTGTCCAATGAATTGTGATGCATATTTAACAGCATCCAGTCTGCAACATTTCTGTTATAAACTACACTCTCGTCAAACCATTCTCGGTGTACAGACAGCCTCGATTATACGCACCATTGGACAATCTGCAGCATATCAGACACTGCTACTAATGACAATAAAGGACGAAGCACTCCTGTCTCGCTTTCCTTTCAAGCCCCTTGCAGATTACAGTTTACCTCGCAATTGTCCTTGTCTCAACCTGTTTATCCAGATTATCTCAGGGGTTCTTAGAATATATGATAATTAACTCAAGTCTTTGCTTTAATTAGTTTACTTGTAATGGCCGTCATAAAAAAGTTGAAAATGGGGGAAACATTGTGTGATTAAGAAATTATTGAGAGCTAACCTTAGTGTTTCACTAAAAATAAGCACCCAGCAATCAGACTGGGTCCACTGGGAGACACAGCCATGTCTTACAAATGAATGGGGACAATGAGACCAGATTTATGGTGTTATATGAAACGTCACTTTTGAACTACTGTTTGAACGTTTCAGGCACTTTAGGGTTAGGGTTAGGGTTATCATCGCAATATCATCAGGGAGGCATCTGAATGGTCCCCACTTTATCAT
Organism: Scomber scombrus; assembly: GCF_963691925.1. Lineage (NCBI taxonomy): Eukaryota > Metazoa > Chordata > Actinopteri > Scombriformes > Scombridae > Scomber > Scomber scombrus. The sequence goes on along the minus strand of NC_084982.1, from coordinate 23,866,552 downwards.
GCAACATTACAACGACCCCAAACATACAGCTGGAGTCATAGAGAACAATCTTCAGCAACAGAACAACAGAACTTCAGCAACTTGAGATGACTAAATCCACAGAGGAACTGTGGCAAGTTTTCCAAAATGCTTGGAACAACCAACCTGCCAAGTACCTGGAGAAACTGTGTGCAAGTATGCCGAGGGGAATTGGTGAATTTCTTAAAGGCAAGTGTAGACACACCAAATATTGATTTAAGTTTCTTCTGTTTACTGAACTTTGTATGAAGTTAACTGATAATTAAAACTATTCATGGCATTATTTTTGAAAGCATCCTCCCTTTACTTTTAGTGCATAAAACTTTATTTGCACTGTAGCTCCTTTTGGTTGTGTAGCATTCATGTGTTTCAAGTATATAATGCAAGTATGTCAGTATGTACAAGTCATGCACAACACAAAAAAAGCCTTAAAATGCCAAGTATTAAGCAAAAGTCATCTCATAATGGGAAATGAAACATTGATTTTTACCATGGCCTAAGTGTTAATTCTGTATCCCTTTGTACAGTGCCTATTTATCAAAGAATAATGAATCCATTGGGAGACAGGATATTCATGCTGTCCCAAGCAACAAGTCTGCACAAGCAACACAGACTGCTTAACTACATGTCTTTTTCCAACATTTTAATGTGACATAAGGCTTATATCTAAGGAAATATTTAGCCAATCTTTCTGATTGGAGACATACACCAGATAAATATTTAAGTGCCAGATTACAGTTTGACTGGAGCCTGGATTGGACTATGATTGTCACTCTGGACATAGAACATACACTGCAGACATTAACAGCCTTGACATTTGGATGTAAGTGACAAAGTGCATTAAGATATCTGTGTTTGTGCGAAGTACCAGACATGGTCACTTCCTTTTTTTAATTTAATTACAATACACTTATTTGAACAATGCTGTTCAATCAGTGGTTACAAAGTGGTTGCAGATAATAAAACAGTCATATGTTGATTTCCACCATGCATGCTCCAACTTTATTACTAACAGCATGCACAAGGCAGTGACTGTTCTAGACAGCTGGAAATTAATTAGTTAACTAATTATGTAAAGATTTTAAATACTTTGAACTTTTACTTTCAATACAGTTTCAACAATAGTTTTGCACTACTCAATTCTGCCAACTGTAATGGGACAGGGGACTGCTTTGAAAGTATATCAGATCAATTGTACCATATTGTGTTTGTGCTTTTTAGCAATACATTTTCAAGTAGTGAGTGATATGCAACATCTATGTGTCTGAGCCTAATCTGCTAGCATGTCATATTTACAACTATGCATCTCTAACTGGCTCAGCTTAGCGCATACAATTGCCTATGTATGGTAGTGCAGTGCACTATAAGATACTTGTACATTAACTCTATCAAAACCAATTCCATACACAAATTAAACCTGCAAGCAGTAATTAATGATGCAATAATCTGTGTTCAAGCAGACAGCAAATAATCTAAAGGTTTGACACTTTTACAGCAGAAGATTTGAGAGGTTACAATGATCTAAGGATTTTGACTGAAAGCCAAGCCATTCTCAAGATAATTGCGACAATGTAAACTTTAATATTACAGTGTCACTTTGAGGTCAATGAGTGTCATTAATATGTAGTGGGTGGAATTTGACAATTTTTGCTAGGTCTTATGATTTTGCTATTTTGAGTATTTAACAGAGTGAATATCGCATCTGATTCAGTGAAGTAGCTAAGATTCAGGAACATGTTAACCACCATCCATTATGGAAATACCATATATAGTGGAGACAATGACACTCTTGACAGATGTCATAGCTTAATAAAAATTGCTCTCAGCAACCACCTGGAGATGAAATGACCCAGTCAATGTTGCTTAATGGGGGACATGCTGTTTTTGCTTGCCTGTAGTGGCAGTGACCCTGAGTACACTAAGCCCCATGGACTGATCTATTTCAATTAGCTTTTTGCCATTTGTGGTCATTCACTCTGCTGTGTCACTGGGGAAGCACATCATTTTGATATGGTTAAATGCGTAGGCCAAGCTCATTTAAACTATCAGCTGGACAACATGGCAATATGTAATGGGCCTCAAATGTTGTATTGTTAGAGCATTTTAACAGTCCATCATTGCACAGGTGCGACTTTTCAGTGGCGACACTTTGTGGGTCTTGAACAGCCTGAATTGAATTGGCTGAATTGTCTTTACATCGCTGACAAAATTGAAGATATGGACAGTGGTTCAGAGGTCTAGAACAGGCTAGGTCTTGGGCAGGCTACATAACAATTTGTGCTCACAACTATGTATAATGGCCACACTTGGAGGCAAAAAGCATAGGCTACTGTCAAACAGGAAGAATGGGTGTAATGAATTGTACATATTATAATAATGGTGTACATTTTCATACAGTCTTTTTCGTGAAGGCTTTCATAGTCTTCCAGTTCAGGCTGCACATTTGAGAAGTTGTGTGAAGAATGAAAAAAATGTACTTTTACTTGGCCATACATGCATTTAATAAGACAAGTTTTGCTGAAAAATAATTTTATTCAAATGGAATCGTCACAATCATTGGATTTGCTTGCAAGGACAAAGTAAATCAGTGTACTTTTGATGTCAAATTTACTTTTATGAATTGGAAAACACACAAATTTTGGCCATTAATCAACTGCAAAACATCTTCAGCGATTTGCACCCTTGACCAATATCAAGGAAGCTGACCTATGAATGAGAGTCAAAAAGTCCAAACTGGTGGAAACGATCATAGCTTATTAGCCATTTTGAAATATCCACTTTCAAATAAGAGCAAGAGTCAATAGTACAAATATCTTTTAAATTCATTTTATGAATTTTTAGTCCCATTAGCAATCAAGGTAACAGAGAAAACAGAGAGAATCTATAAAATCCCTGGTGACTGATTGCTAGCATGTTCCCAGCTGGCTGGCTTGTTAGCAGTTAGCTCACCAGAGCAGTAGTTTACCAACAATCCCTGTGAGTTTTTATTGTCACCAACCATCCAGAACTATATATTTTTCTGAAAACATGCAGATGTATTCCAAGTGCTGTGGCCCTTACACTCAGGTGTCCATGAAAATGATTCAATAAACAAAGTACCAACTATGCAACTTCTCCAGGTTTAAGTGGAACTTTTTAATAAGGCGGAACAAATCTGTTGACACGTATACATTGAGGGGGAAAAATAAAGCCTCTTCACATACCTCCTGCTTTCTTTTCCACCATGCTTTTTTATTCATCTGGTGTTAGGCAAGCCATCTCGCCTGCATGAGCTGCTTCTTTAAACCCCAGCAGCCTTTCATCTCGCCTGGAAAAGTGAGTGTTTCCATGTTTATCCCTCATCCAAGTAGTATGAATAGTCAGGGTACAGTGCAGGGTATAAGGGGAGGAGGATGTTGGTGGTAGACAAAGAGTTGGGTAGATCTGAAGGCAGTCTTTAACTGACAAAGGCCCTAGCTTACCGCATATCTGTGACATTAAGGATTAGCGTCTGAGAGACAGTGCTCTGCCTGCACTTGTTAATCTCTCCCCTCCCAACATTCACTCACTCAACCTCATTCTCTCCGTCTCCCTCTCTCGCTAGACGCTTCCTTTGCCCCAACTTTAATTAGTTTTACTGCGGATTGAAGGAAAAGTTGGTGCTTTCTTCAGGTGATAAAACAGTAACTGCCACTGAGCTTAGTCAGGGTTAACAGAGTTGAGGTCAAGTGTGGACTTCTGGGAGTTTTGATCAGACTGGAGAGAAAAGGAATGAGGAGGAATGCAGGGGCCCAGAGTCCCAGAAAGTGGATGTAAAGGGACTGAAATTGGTTGTCTTCTGTTTATGTTCTTATCATTTTGTTGTTGTGGGACATATGAAGTGACAGGACAGATAACACATTTCTATCGTACACAATCATAGAAAAAACATACTTTTTTCCATTATAATGAGGTTTCTGATTTGCTGTTGCACTTGTGTTAATAATATCTCCTTGTGTTGTTTGCACACTAGAAGTTTAGGCTTACTCCACCACCATGTTTTGGACAACTTCAAGTGCCTTAAACATCAAGTAATTGTTGTAATGTTATATTAGAAAATATGTTTAACTTATTGTTTCACTTTGAAGGTCCTGCTCAACAAGATGAGTAATGGTTTTGTGACAAAATAGCCATCTGGACATAGCTCCCTATTCATTAATTATGCAAAGGAGCGCTAATCAGAAATAATGGGCTTCTTAATTACTGTCTCAACAACAAAGCTAGAACAGGTGACCAAAAGCAGCTGGGCACCTGGACATTCAACCACATGCAGTTTGCACAAACCAATTGCAAACTGACATAATGAGGTTGACAAACTGTCAGCGATTAATGAATAGCAGTGAAAATTGAGTTAATGGTCTCGCAGGTGTCGTCAGAGTGCTGCATTTAATCTTGTCAAAGTGTCACTTTCTTGATAAAAAACTGCAATTATCAAGTGTAATTGAATGGTGAGCAGTGCAGCCCTTACAGCCCTTTTCATTGTTTGTCATTTGTATGTATCATAAGCAGCTGTATTTTATTTCTAACTTTAATTAATAATAGGACACATGGTTGCAAATACTACCATGCTTTGCATTCATTGAGTATTATATATCATTGATATACATCTGAGATTTTTATCTGCTTTTATCTGTATCCAGTTTTCATGATTCAGTTTGATCCGGATCGAGAAATGGTCCAGGGGGAGAGTTCAATGTAATTTTGGTTAGAATCAAACGGAGAAGTATGAAAATCCAGACCAAACAAGGAAGGTGTGAAAGGGCCCTAATGGGCTCATTTATGCCCAATGTCAAATACAAATACAGACAGAACCTTCTCTCTGTCCCATGCACCCATTTCATCTGTATTTGTGCACATTTTCTGAACGTGTATGGATACCAATGGAGCGCTACCACTGGAAATCTTTGGAGCAGTGTAGCCAATAGTTCAAGCAAGATCAGTGAAACATGACAAAGACATTGAAAAAATGACGGAACTCTTTGAGGAGAGGTTATACAAGTTGGTGTGAGATTATAAACATATGTATGATGTTAGTTCGCCCAGGCACTGGGACAAACAATTACTACAGAACAGCTGGGAGGAAACTGGACAGGAATTGAATGTCAGTGAGACTGTAGTGAAGGAAAAGTAGAGACATCGACTTGTTTAAGCTCACAACAAGTCCATGAGCAAATGGAGAGGGGATGCTGTTAGTGGGTGAATCCACCAATTCTTTGGCATCTGGGGTGGCTCAAGGCATATTAATCACTGAGCAACAGCAACCAATTACCCAAATAATAACATGGTAAGTATCTTATTTAACGATGTGGTATTTGGAAAATAGCTGGACAATTTTTCAGGACGGCACCATATGGTATGCTGACTGGAATGGGTGGACGGATACCTACATTTAAGCTTATTATATTTTGAATAAGCACTTAAAGCACTTGGCATTTCCAAGATATAGTGTGTAATGTAGTGGTGTTTTGTCCATCTTATATTTAAACACAGAAAACTCAAGACATTTTTGAAAAAGTATAGAGATAGGGTGCAACAACAACAAAACCTGAGCTAAATTACTAACACTGGTAATGTGATGACAGTCATTGGACACCCAGATTATAATAAATGATTTAGGTTTTTGACTACTTAGTAAATTAATATTAATTGCACAAAACTTGGCACCTATTGACACTGCTAAACATTTGCATGTGTTTTCTTTGTTGTTCTAGTCACCAGAATATGATGGGGTAGCTTGTTCTCAAAGTTTGCACACTGTCAATCATCCTCCTTCACCTGCATCAAGCTCAGGTACACTATCTTCCTCTGATGTGGCAAGCTCTCCTCCTCCTCCTCCTACTTGTCCACCTGGGACATCATCACATCAGAGAAAACCAGAGAAAACAAAGCCAGGAAACAAATCCAGTTGACACTGCATTACTCCAAAGGCTTGAAGATATTTGCAAGGAGACACAGCAAAACAACAACTTTCTCGACCTACCTAAATGCATATTTGATATAGTTTCCTGAAGTTGATGCCAAGCGGCTAGTAAAAGAAATACAGAGACTGATGCTTTGTTATGGGTAAACAATGATGAAATGTACTGTTTGGGTCTTTGAAAAGTAAGGCTTCGACACAGAATACAAAGGAGTAAAAAAAAACCTGGCTTAGTTTGATAGTTTTTGTTTTAAGCATACCCAAGATTTCAGGAAAAAATTGTGAAATGTTTATTCATTCATTACTTATTGCCTTTGTTGTCCATATGTGTGTGTAAAAAGTATGTTTAAACGCCATATTCTCATTTGACTTCACTTGAAATGAAATTCTGCGCTGTGCTGTACTGAGCTGTTACATTCAGGCTTTTGTAGTCTTTTCAGTGTATGTGTTGCCGCTGGATGACAGCATCCTGCCAAGTAACCTTTCCCTCATCAGTCGGAAAGTATTCTTTGAAGCGTTCTAAGCCATCTCGTGTTGCTCGAGAAGCAGTGAACCACCTGTCTTCATTCTCCAGGTACACCCCGTGTCCATCAGGACAGGAGTGATGTACCTTTCAGTTTCTGGCTGGAACTGATCTGCATCACAAAGATAGTTATGCAGAGCAACACATGCCTTTGTCATGTCCTCTGCTGTTTCAACTGAACACTCCAAGGCCTTTCTAAAAACTCTCCACCTTGCTGCAAGTCTGCAAAAGACATTCTCCAAAAGTTGCCTTGCCCTCAAATACCAGTAACTGTAGATCCGCTGATCAGTTGTGAGGTGCAACCATCTTAAGACAAATATTGGTATCAACTTTTCTGTGACAAATAATTTAATAATAACCAAACAAATAAAATGAATTATTGAAAACATTAAAACCTGAATTGTAACCAGGGCCTTTGCTCTTGACAGTTTATACTAGGTACATTTCTACTGCACAAATATTAATAGTGAAATAAAAGAGTACAATGAAGCAAGCCACAATGTATTATGCCACGAACAACAGACTAATAAATATATTGTTTTTATTTTGAAAACAATATTGTCTGTTCCTTTGTGTTTTGTTTTGGGGTTTTTTTGGTCCACCAAAATCTGGGGTACACTGATCTGAAGGTGGTCACATAATGTTCATCTTCTGTAGAAATGCTTCATCACACACATGAGCAGGTGGAGTTATTATCTCAGTCCCCGGCAGAGAAGCTGGGGATGGAAAGTCTCCAGCATTACTTTCTCTTCCATAAGCTCCAATAACGACAGTCCTGAATTTATACCTTGCATCACAGGCTGCAATCAAGACGAAACTGAAGAAACCTTTGTAGTTATAAAAAGTACTTCCATTGTTGGCCGGTGCACTCACTCTGATATGTTTACCACCTATAGCCCCAACCCAGTTGGGATAATTCCACAGTTCCCAAAAATCTCTCCTGATTACCACCAAATGTTCTCCCTCTGAAAAAGCCACAGACTTATCACAGAGCCTGATCCACATAGCATGGCACACCTCCCTGACAATGCAGCTCACAGTTGCAGAACCCAGCTTGCTGCCAAAGTTTGCTGGCTGAAAGCGGATGGTGATAGCTCGTCGCTCAGCCTCATTCACAGGTGCACTGTGTGAGTTCCCATGCTTCATTCAGGCGTCTCACCTGGCGAAGCAAGTTATTCAATGCCCCGGCGGACATCCAAAAAAACTGGAAATTATGTTTGTTGTCAATTTCTCTCATCAGAAATATCAGGGAAAAGAATCCTCCATCCACATGGTGCAATGTATGGCCTCACAAACCACAATACAATGCTGTGTCTGCTTTTGCTTCTTTCTTAAGAGGTACACTATAAAAACCTCATCCACCATCATCATGTTTGATGAAACTTGACTCTGATTTTCCCTATAGAAGATGTTGACGTTTGCCAACGTTAAGGACATTGTTTGACAGGGTTTCCATTTGACCACCCACTATGTTTCATAGTGCAATTAATTTAGTCCGTTATTTTGTGACCCTGAACGTGGGTAAGAAAATGTTTTTGTGTTGATAGTAAGCATTAGTATGACAATGCCAATTCTTGGCAGGCCTACATGGCAGGCTACATGATCTATATACATGCATACAATTTTTCATGATGAGGGCTGTAAATGAGCTTGAGAGACAGGTTGTAGGAGAGTAAAATTGTCGGATTGATTATCCTTTTAGTAGCTTAAACACAAATGTCTGGGGTTATTCAGGTACGAGACCATAAATATGCTGTTTAAAGTAAAACACTACTGATTACTACTAAGGTAGCAGAAGTGCAGTGTGATGGTATAATTATTTTTTCCATTACTGTTTTAGCATCTGCATGAAGCACGTGCCAAGAATTATGTTAATGGATACACTGTGTCCTTACCGTGGAACAGTAACAAACAGCAGCTCACATTTCATAGGATGCTCCATGCATGATTGATGACAATAAAAAGCTTCTTTTTTTTGAAAGTCTGAATAACATAAAAAAATTATAAAACATGTATCCCAATTTGTTGATAATAAATATGTATTAATTTCATGATACCTAAAAGTATCATAGAGTTCACTTTTCATTTAATTCCAGTAAATTCCTGTGGGAAAAGAATCTAGTTTTTGAGACTTTAAAGAATATATCAGGGTAGGTCTTTCTGCATTCAGGGACAAAACCACCCAATCAATCAGTGTCCCACTGCCAGTGCACAGCTAATTGAGTGTCACTTTGAATATCACAGCTTGCTGTCTGCGTATAAGAAAACTCCAAGACAAGGAGGGAGTGTAGAATGGGGTGTCATTGCACTCCCGAATCATGCACATCATCAATCTTGATTTTAGAGCCCAAGGGGAGGTGAAGGGAGACACTCAGGGCCAAATTTACTAAAGCTTTTTTACCTGTATTTCAGGCGCAGATGTGACGCATTCTGCCCAGAACATATGCTGTATTTATCAAACACACGCACAATGCTGGAACCGCTGTATTGTGTTATGTGTGCATGTATCTGCAACGTGCACCTCTTTCTTCATTGCATATAAAGGAAGGATCGTGCAAATAATAGGAGGAGATAAGTTGACCGATGTTCGTCATGTATTCTGTTGAAAGGTCACGCAATTTGTGATCAGACAGTCAAAGTTGTAAACAGCACAAATGGGATTTACAAGAGCTACAAGGCTGTTTGACTTGTATACAACTATAAACTGATTATTAGAAGCAAATGTAAGCAATTACAGGGCAAGGAGTTTTGGTTTGTTCATTAAACTTGAATTTAAACTGGATGAATCACTGAACTGTAAATCAATTAACTGTAAAATCACTACAGGCTGAAACTAAAATATTTCTTTCTTATGTTAAGACATTAAGTGTATTGTTGACTGCATTAACCTTAATATGACATACATATCAACATCTAATGTAAACCTCCACTAGATCAGCAACTGCTGCTCTTCTCTCTCTCTGATAATATTTCAAAATTGCACATTAAATGTATGCTAAAGGTTACAATATCATAACTTTATGAGTGAATATTTTGAGTCACAGCACAGTCATAGTTTATCTCTGGCTGAGTTGTACTGCAAATGAATTGTGTAACCAAGATCACCATTCTTGTCTAAGCTTGGTGATTCCATAGAAATCCCACTGCCGAGCTGTGCCTACTGTATGAGCTCTCCTTTTTTTGTAGAATGCATCTGGTAGGTAGTATCAGGTGCAGTCCAGGAGATGACTGTGTAATGAACTGCTGTCTCAGTCCTTCATGCATTGAATACACACAAACTGGGGCTGCAAACTCAATGAAAACTATAGTGCATATTTCTGCAATGACATTGTCTACATAAATCTGTCCCTCCATGGGCTGACAGTTTTTTTTCTCCCTTGTGCCATTAGGGATAAGCTCTGCTTTATTGTAAATAATATGAGTGTTTAATCCTTTACATTGTTTTTGCATGAGATCCACTGAGACCACTGGCAGACAAGACTGCAATGAAAGAGAAAGACCTCAGAGGTCTGTGGTGATTAGACAAAATCATGACGCACCCATGCTGTGTCTCTTGATCTCAATAGTCTCTGCTTATTGCCTGTGTTGTTTCACTCAGGCTACAATAAGATGCTATTGTCTATCTTGAATGCATTAACATTCACATACTGTTCTCACATCATGGTTGATTTCTCATCCAGATTATGCATCTTCATATTCTAATCAAAATGTTTCTCGTACAGAGGAAAGCCCCAGAGAAATTGCAAAATCTGTGAAAGAAAAGTGAAAGCACTGGGATTATACTAGAAGAATAGGAGCTTTGAGTACCAAAGGTATTTATCTTTATGTTCACCAGTATTAACACAAACAGACTAGCATCTTTCTAGGGTGCTCTGAGGTTATTTCCTCAGTTGCACCGATTTGGTATGTTGGTGACTTGCCATGCACCCCAGTGGGAGGAGAGGCGTAGGAGAGGGTGTGTTGATGCCAATCCAGTAGCGCAAGGCTATCTTTGTGCCAAGAGTGAGTGCACATCACACAGTCCAACAAAACCCATTTAGGTTGTCCTTCCACTGGCATTATGCTTTCTTTAACCAGCTGATATAACCACAGAAAAATAAAGTTTTATTCTGGTTATAGCATCTTATACTGACAGCCTTTACTTGACCCTGGTGACTCTCATTACAGCCACCTGAAAGCTTCAAGTATCTGCTCCACATGCAGTCTCTATATAAATGATGTGCATTGAGCCACTGACTAAATCTTGCAACCAGCAGCAGTCTGTTGCAACATAACCACAGAAACCCCTTATGATTAATTATTATGTAGAGTTTCTAATGCAAATCAACAGGTGTGTTGAATACTGACACATTGAACAGTTCACAGTCCTATGATGAATCATAATTCAATTAAAACTTTTCTCTCCACTGGTAACTCCCTCAGGTCTTTCCAGTTAGACAGTGAAGCCCGGACTTTATTGAGACTATATGCAACAAAGGAAATACAACACAATTTGTGTTGTTGTTTTATCTTGTGTTGTGACGTTGCTATACCAACCAGTTATGTCACCTCAGTGTACTTATTGGCAGTGTGAATGCAAACAGAAAATAGTCACTGAATGTTATTGTTGGACAAGTAAAGCTGTGACTGTGATGAGCAACAAGTGATGGAGATTTTTTTGGTTCAAGTTTTAGAGTGGTGTTCCCAGAAACGCCACTCTGGCTTGCTTTTATCAAACTGAAGGTGACCTGTTTCCCCAATATGT